>NC_089791.1:7308763-7498763 GCF_040412425.1 Macrobrachium rosenbergii
TCGTTATTATTATTAGCCCTTTATTTTTTTTTTTATTATAGGGAGCCAGTGCATTATTCGAAGATGGGAAAGTGGAAAAATAGCTACAATGATAGCAGCAGTTATAATAAAGCATGGGAACTTGAGTTCAAGTGGCTTTCCTAGCAAAATAATGCATGCTTTTGCAAATGGTGTGAGTGTAGCTTGTCCAATATGCGGAAATCGGCATTTGAACATCATGAAAAAACGGCAAAGCACAGAAAAGTTCAAGAATCTTTTACAAATTCCAAGAAAATAACGGACACTTTCAAGAAACGTTTACATGACCCAAGTAAAGAACTCAAAGAATTTGAAATGAAGTTTAGTGTATCAACAGCCTGTCATTGTAACATTAGGTCAGTGTACCTTCAAAGTGAATTGATGGCCAAATATGGTAAAGGCAGTATCTTAGGACATCTCAGACTTCACAGAACAAAATGTATGATCTTGTTGCAAAATGTTGTTTCCTTGGCTATACTTGAGGATCTTACTGATGATTTAAAAGATGCAAAATACTCCTTACTGACTGATGAGTCTACAGACATTAGTGTTACGAAGTTAATATGTTTGTGTGTGAAGTACTTCTCGAAGAGGGAGAAAAAAGTGCTGACTTCATTCTTAGGTTTGATACCTGTTATATGTACAACAGGTGAAATGCTTTTCAGTGCCATCCAGAATTTCTTGAGTGAGAATAAAATTACCATAAGAAACTGTATAGGCTTAAGCACAGTGGTGCCAATAATGTTAGTGGTGAAAGAAATTTAGCTTGGCACTGCGTTGTGAAAAAGCCTTCAAAGTTCTGCCAAGTAATATAGATTATCTTATTTCTGAAATTCCACGGTGATTTATTCTGAGTTCCTTACGACGGGGCGATTTCAAGAAAATATGTGCTACTATGAACGAAGGAAGTGAGCAGTGTGAAAAATTTGTTATGCCAAGTACAACTCGATAGCTGGTGAGAAGAAAGTGCATAAACAATAATCAGGCAATGGGAGGAACTGAAGGCTTATTTTTGTTCAATTGTAAATAGAAACTACAATGCACGCATGATTAAAGAAATGCTGATTGACGAAGTTAACAAGCTGTACTTGATTTTTGCGTTCCCTATCATCCAGAATTTTGAGTCTTTGAATGCTGCATTTCAAACAACAAATCCAGATCCCTCCAAGCTTTTTAAAGAACTTGAAGATTTTAGGCATTTCTTACTTCAGAAAGTTTACAGAGATCCAAGTGAACGAAAAAACTTTTGGAAGCCAACTGATGGTAAGCTTGGAGAAAAGTTTCACTATGACTTAAACTGCAGTAGACTGACTCCCGAGAGGAACCTCGAAATTCAAACCAGATGTTGTGATTTCGTACTGGAAGCAATAAATCAGATAGACAAGAGAACTGTTAACACTACAATGCAGATGAATTACATCAAGTACCTCAGCCCTATGATCTCCTTGAGTCAAGTTAAGCCACGATTTCGATTTACTGAGTTGCCACTGGGACAGTTGGCTAAAGAGGAAAAGTATGATTTACTTAAGGTGGAAAATCAGTATGAACAGATATCAGTTAAAACAGATTGGCGACAGGAATTTCCTGGAATGGAAATTCCAAAAATCCTGTTGATTTTTGGGGTTACGTCTATTTCTACGAAAATGCTGCTGGAGAACATTGTTACAGGGAACTAGCATCTATTGCGATCAAGTCCTATTGTTAGCATAGCGTTTGTTGAGCGGGTATTTTCCCACGTAACAAATGTAAAGACAAAATCAAGAAACAAATTGAGCCCAAGATCACTTGAGGCAATACTTCGCATCAGATCGCACATGTTCGCTCATAGCATAGGCTATGCTGGAAAGACTTTAAGGGTACCGATAAAATGATAAGCCTATTCACTAATGAAATGTATAACAGGGATAAAAATTCTCGCGTACAGGATCCACAACCATCGTCTTCCTCAGCTTCTATTTCTAGTATTTCTCTTGCAATTGCATTAGAGGAAGAGGAAATAATAGAATGCTCATTTGAGGACATTCTTTCTGTTGAATTCTAAAATTTTTGCATCAAATTAATGTAAGCTAACATTTGATCTTTAATTGCCTTTCCTTTAACTTCTTGTTTTGTAATGTATATGTTTGTTTGCCTTGTTAGTATGCTCTTTCACAGATATAAGCAAGTTATGGACCACAAGGCCAATGCTAGCCCTGAAATATATAATATATATATATATATATATATATATATATATATATATATATATATATATATATATATATATACATATATTGTAAAGTTTGTCCTTTTTGTGTAGTAAATGCCCTTTTTTTAAATCTACACCTGTCCTTTTTATCCAAAGTCAACCTGGCAACCCTGCTTGTTACTCTGAACAGTCTCGCTTTTCCGCCAAGATAAGTGAGTGTGTCCAGGTTACAAGCGCCAAATTCCAAATTCGTTTTGAGAGCAAGAAACTGGAGCAAATGCCTTACCATTCCAGTAATGTGGAATATGCAGATAAGATGTTTATTTATGGGTTTTGCAATAGTTCCATTTTTAGATTACACGGTTATGAACTCCACTGTTATATACAAAAAAGGAAATCGGCGATTAGGCCGATGTGAATAAAATACCTCCAAATCAAATGTATTCTTTAGATACTGAACAAAGGGAAAAAAATGTATGCATCATTGAAACCTCCCTCTCCATCAATGCTATTCAATGACTCCGATAAAGGAAAGAAAAGCAAGACTGTTGGAATCTCCTCCATCAAAGATAGGCCTATACATTAAACACCGATCAAAGATTTAAAATGTATCAAAAATCTCTCCTTCTACATCAGAAGTATTCATCACACACACCAGTCAACTGAAAAAAAAAACCCACCTATGAAAATGCTTTCGTCTCTGTCAGATAAAAGGAATGGGAACATTATGGAAAATTCACTTTCATTATTCTTTCCTGTCAAAGGTAGCCTATTCAGACAGTAATCGAAAGAGGTGAAAAAGCTGACATTGTTCAAAGTGCAGTATCCTCCCTACCTACAATCCCTTGTCATCATGATTACTGTCACTACCACTCGTGCAGCATAGGTGTAGGCCTAGTCCTTATTCCTGATTCAACAATTCCTTGTCGAGGCGGCAGGACAGTTTGTACTAGAATTCAACAATCACAAATAAATGTTTCCGAGGTACATTTACACTACTTTCCTGATACGTATAACTAATCATTAAAATTAATTACATGAAGTCTGTCCACAGGTGATTTACTAGTTGAAGGGACTGTAATGTTACATTTTTTAATAAACTACAAGAGCAAATCATAATTAAAAGGCTTAGCAACTGAGTTGCCTAAAACGTTTCATCAACCCTTCCCACCGTATCCCTGACTACTCACACCAACATCCCAAACATGCCAGCTTACTTGCCCGTTTAATGTTAACGGTTATTTTAAAAATTCTCCTCACCGACAAAAGACGCCTTAAAATGTATATGTCCATAGAAAATTTTCTGCTCAGAATGACTTTTTCTTTCATTTACCAAAATATTTGCATAAATTCATGCTACACCTTGTATATATATATATATATATATATATATATATATATATATATATATATATATATATATATATATACATGTATATATATATATATATATATATATATATATATATATATATATATATATCTATATATAATGTATATATATATATACATATATTATATATATATATATATATATATATATATATATATATATATATATCAATAAAGACAAAATCCACAAAGTAAAGAGAAACACTGGAGTGCTGTGAGACCTTTCGACTGTCGTCCTTTACTTAGCAGACTGGAGAAATATAAAAATAAGTTTACAAAGACAGCTCACATAAATGACAGATGGGGTTTACAAAAGGAAAAAATGTACCTGGAATCCAACACAATTGAAGAATTAGTAGAACTGCCAAAACAGGGTTAAATATTTAAGAAGTTTTACAAAGGATTAGGATCAATTGTTCAGAAGCAGGGACAGACAATTAAAAGATTATACAAGGAGGTGACTGGCCACCAAAAAATGTTATAAAAGTACAACTCAATAATTCTCTTTTTTTGTAAACAATAACAATTTTTGCAAGATGAACATTTTTATAAATAAAAAATTATATTAAACATACAAATGCATAGAAAATATATATAAAGTAATTAATTTGTAATTAAGACAGTGATTTTATCTTTTAGGCCATTCCTGAACATTTTCCTAATACAGGGATCCAAATAATACATGCCAGGGCTAAGGTTAAAATTACGGCTGGAAGTAAGCTGTATAATAGCGGATTCCAAAAGGTTTCTTGAAGGTAAATCTTTCAGTCTGGCAATCACTGAACTTCCAGTCCAATTTATCCTGAGAGTTTTCACTTAAATGAATGAATATAGCATTGGATATTTGTCCAGTTTTGACTGAATATTTATATTGCTTAATATGTACATCTAAATCTTTGCTAGATTGGCCAATATAAAAAGAGGGGCAGTCCAAACATGGAATTTTATGTATTATGTTGTTGTTTTCTTTAATGCTATTTTTATTAACATTCCTTTTAGTGTGTTATTATGGGAAAAACTGAGGTTGACATTAAAACATTTTAACAATGATTTTATGTTTTCAAAACCACTAAAATAAGGCAAGCTAAGAATGTTCTTAGGGTTTCTTTCTCCATGTTACTTTCACTGTAAAATTTTTGTGGGCTTTACTATAACAAATATCTAGTATATGTGAAGGATAACATAAATCTGTCTCTATTTTTCTTATATATTTGATTTCATGATCTAAATACTGGGGACTGACAATGCACATTGTCAGTTGATTCCATAGCTAGCAACTCCTTCTGCAACTGAGAACACATTCGGTTGCTTACAAAACTAGTTAGATCAATTAAAGAGAATCAAGTGGGTGCAAGGAAGGTGCCAAGGCAACTCGATTCTAAGTATTGGTAAAACACATGTGATTTTGGACATTTACGCACTGCACTAAATAAGTCAGGTCTCTGTGGAAAATCACACTTCAGAAATTAAACTAATTTCAGTAGAAGAATAAAAGATTCATGACTGATTCAAAACCTCACTTCTGGTACATTACCTTTTTTGTTGTCTTCAGCACCAGCATGGAAGGCAAGAATTTAAGGGGCTTGCACTTTAAAAAGACTAAGGCTCAAAACAGCCATGCGGGGAAGGGGTCAAGGCTCTAAGGAAGCAGATGAAAAGTGGGCACGTGAATGGATTCTGCTGCCAGGCATATCTCCTGGAAGTGCCGATCGTGTGCTGCCTTTTAAGGCCTCGGCGGATTATTTTTCTCCTCCTTGCAAATGGCAGTGTCAACTTGCTTGGCAGTCCATTTTCTATGCTGCTCAGACCATGTGACAGGGCACTGGCCATAGGGTGACCAGTTGCTATGGGCCTGGCCGCTTTCTCTTTTTGGTTTAATCTCCTTCACCAGCTTGTCTACGCCTCCGACAAGGATTCGGTCTCCAAAAGGAATTACCTGGAAGAAAGGTCTCGAGCAGTCACTAGGTCAAGGAAGAGAATTAAAAGATTACCAAAGAGTGAGAAATGAGAGATTTCAAGAAGGGACGATAATTTCCCACAACCTACCTTTGTTAGTCAGTGGTGTTATTAACGTTTCTGTACTTGTTTCAATAAAAATAAAAGCAAATCAAGCTTATGAGGGTTATACTGTATGTTACTGCAAAGCTTAGAGGGCGAGGTGACTTAGAAGAGGTCCCCTTGTTATATATATATATATATATATATATATATATATATATATATATATATATATATATATATAATATATGTGCATACATACATATATACATGCATATATATTTATGCATATATATGTGTGTGTGATAGTGCTGACATCAATTCACTCTTAACTTCATCATACTCTCAGCTACTGGGCTACAGATGCATAATATCATACGAAACCCGCAAAGAGTGTTACAGTCTTAACCTATTAATCATGGTGGAGAGTTGTCCTTTCCAGTTTTAGGTACAGAACCTGAATTCGACACGGATATGCAGAGAAGATGAGTCAAAAGTTTGAATCCTGGCTGTTGGGATGCAGTTATCGTATTTAATTCTGTAGGGAAAGGAATTCAATATTAAGGGACATTTATAGCTTGATAATTGAATATATATATATATATATATATATATATATATATATATATATATATATATATATATATAATTATATATATATATATATAATTATATATATATATATATATATATATATATATATATATATATATATATGTATGTATGTAATATACAGTATATGTATATATATATATATATATATATATATATATATATATATATATATATATATATATATATATATATATATATATATATATATATATATATATATATATATATATATATATATATATATTATAGTCATCAAGAAGTCTTAGCATGGCAGCCATTCAACTTTCCTTAGTTTACCCTTGAATGTATCGAAAGTAAAGTAATCGCTGAAAGCCGGCCGGTAGTTCCCTTAAGCTATTGAGAGTAAATTTGTCGCTGCACAGGCGACCCAATTGACCTAGTCACCAACACATTAACATTATCAACATCCCGATCTGTCCCCCTTTTTACCTGCGATGATCACTCAGAAGGCACAGTAAATAAAGTCAAAAGGGGCAAAGATGAGAGGCTGGGTGCCACTCCCTTAAGCAGCTTAGCTAAACTAAGCTGCTTAAAACAACCTTTCTAAAGGCAGACTGAGTTGGCTGGATTGTCTTTCCACAGGACACCTGGGGAGATGCAAGCAGATGGTCAAGACACCTGGAAGATGACACATCTTGGGCACAGTCACCATACGGGCCCGACATCAGGGCCCCTACTCTCGACAAAGGCCTTAAAAAGGGCCTTGGACAGAGACATCTTGGCAGTCAGTCACAGGGTAGTTGGGCAGTTAGCAGTTAGCCATACACGCGGATGAGTGATACAAGACGCTGAGAGGTCACCCTCCACCCTTCCACCCAGATGTCCACCCCAGACTCCTGACGTGAGCCCCATACTACAAGTCCTCCTCAAACTCAGGACCTGATCTACCCTGGAACCTGGGGACGATGTCATCCTAGAAAGGACCTGAACCTGAGTACGCCATCATTCTACGCCAGAGAGGCCCTATAACCACCCCCCTTTCAGGTAAAGTACGAGTGGAGGCCTTTTGTCAGTGTTACCCTTCTGAAGTGTTGCCAGTATTGTTTTCTCACCCTTGTGTCATTTATTCAGTGCCTTTTGCAGTGGTTCGTGTTCCAATGTAAAGTGTTCAGTTATTCCTTGAGTCCTTGGTACCCTCAGTGCAGACTTGAGTCATATTCTGTGTTATATTTTCCTTTACTGGCGTGTAATTTGTAAATCTCTCTTGTAGAGGGGCCTATTTGCAGTGGACTCATCTTGGACTGTGCCTTGCCCTTATTCAAGACTCCAATAGGAGGATCTTCAGGCATTGCAAGCCCTTTAACAATTCAATTACCAATTTTCCCTTCTAATGCTTTTCTTTGGTAAATATAATTCCTTAATTTATCCCAAGTGTTTACGTAACATTTCCTTATGAAGTAGAGCCTTCAGCTCCTAAAATCATCCCTTGTTCTTTGTTTTTATGATTTCCCTTTACGTAAGTCAGAACTCTAAGGCCAAATAAATAAAGTTTCCGTTGCCGGCCTGTAAAAATCTCTAGAAATCATATAACACCAGGAAATTCGTATATATATATATATATATATATATATATATATATATATATATATATATATATATATATAGGTGTGTGTGATATCAATTTATTTGAAACTGTCTTGATACTCTGAATCCCAAGAATGGAACCCTAAAAAGCGCTGACAAATAATAGAAATGAATAATCTTTTGAAGGTAAATTCCCTCGAAAAACGTCTAGGAAACCGAAAATTCTAATCTAATCGTCATCTACGGTATTTTTGATATTGCAAGATGATATCTTCCGACTTTCTGCTCTCTCTTTACTCGGAGAGAGAGAGAGAGAGAGAGAGAGAGAGAGAGAGAGAGAGAGAGAGAGAGAGAGAGAGAGAGAAACAAACCAAAATACAAATATTAAAACAATCAAGTTTGTAATGAATAAAAGCACATACATGAGCGGACGCACACACGCTCAATAACTTCTCTGTATTGCGAGCTAAACCGGTCTGCGGATCGCCTGAGTCTATTATTCAAGAGAAGCTGGGAGGCAAAGTTTTAGCTTGGCTAACTTCTTAACTTCAATCGAGGTGAGATGATTAATCACTGGGTTGGGTGGGCACGTGAAGAGGGACAGGACCAAGTCTAAAAACAGAAATGAGGTTAATGCTCGGAAATTGTTGTTTGTATTATCGAGGGGGACTTTACGTCTTGTTAGTGTTCATCTGTGTTATTACCTTACCGAAGAGCTTTTTATATTTCTCAGTTTACTTAATCGTGTTACCCGCGTCAGTAGAAGATCATTATATACTGATCACGTATTTCAAAGTGAAAAAGGAAATGTTATTTGTTTCCCTTGATGTCATTTTTTTCTAACTTTATTGGCAAAAGTTCAGGCACTCCGTGATACCTGGAACTAGATAATTGGTCAACTAATCCACTTATCAGAAAACGTGCTGCTTTTTTCTGTCCTTCCATGCAATAAAATGTCCCAAACTTCGGAGAAAATTCTCTCTCTCTCTCTCTCTCTCTCTCTCTCTCTCTCTCTCTCTCACTTGAAAGTGAAAAAGAGAACGGGATTTGGGAAATGAAGAATAAATGATTAATTTAATCAGTGACCAACGCCCATTCCTTCTTTTGGCACGTGTCTTTCTGTCATCCACAAGCAGCTCCGCCGTCTCGTCTTTGGAATTCCTGCAACATCCGTTGGGCGACAACTTACTAAATTTATTATGATATCGGCCATCCTCGAACTGCCATTTTCAGTGGCCATTTCTTTCCTTCTACTGCTAATGGAATTCTCCCAGTGCTTCCATTTTCCTTGATTCTTAAAAAAAGGGGGAGGGTTCTGGATAAAGTCTTGCCTTTTTACCCCCCCTCTTTTATTTTCTTCTCCGTCAGGTCTGGGCTGGACAAGAACCCAAGCTGCCACCAGTGACCCAAGCCTGTCAAGAACCCGAGACTTGAGGGCAATCAAACTTGAGATTCACCATAGAAAATGCGATTTTTTTATTCTGCGTCAGCATACTTCATACAACGTTCCAAATAAGTGACTTTTCTTAAGTATCTTTTTATTCATTCTATATCAATTAGCCTTAACACATAATGCGCGCACATCTGAGTTCGTTCCATCTCTTTTGTGTTTTTAAGAGAGTTAACGGAGATGACGCGATTACTGGAATTAGAATAAAGTTAGAGAGAATCTAATATGGGACAATTATTGTTGATTATTTTCCTTTAGAAACTCCGTTAGAGAGAGAGAGAGAGAAGAGAGAGAGAGAGAGAGAGAGAGAGAGAGAGAGAGAGAGAGAGAGATGCTGGGGGGTGGGGGTTAGTGAGACGGTGGTTGATAATGTGCAAAAGTTTGCTTTGACAAAAAAGTTTGAAATGTCAAATAGTAATTAACTGATACGACATATTTTTTCCTAAAATTATTTCCACCATCTTCAATGGCTTCCTCTGTCTGTCTGTGTGTCTATCCCTACTTAAACGAGAGAAGAGGCATCCTTTAGCATATTACGAATTTCCCCTTTCGTTCCTTAAGAGGCCTCTTGAACTTTCATCTCTGCCCCTTATGTTAATTCATTTGGAAGAATAAATCTGTACACTTCACTGAGTATAGTTTCATTATTGCGACCTCGTGCTTTGGAGAACAGAGGGATAGCTGTTCTCAGAAATTCCCTTGAAACTTAATGTCTCAGAAGGAAAGAGGCATTTCCTTAAGGAATATTATATTGGTACGTAAGTTCAAAGTCAACAGATCTCGTTAGGTTAGAAAAGGGAGAAAAAACCTTTTATAACAGTACATCTTTTTTTTTTTTTTGGAACATGCTCATCCAGGGATAACCATGCACAACGTACACACACATACAGTTTACCAAAGGAAACACGCACGAGCGCCACATTCTCTCTCTCTCTCTCTCTCTCTCTCTCTCTCTCTCTCTCACACACACACACACACACACACACACACACACACACACACACATATATATATATATATATATATATATATATATATATATATATATATATATATGTGTATATGTATAAATATATATAAGTTTTATATATATATATATATATATATATATATATATATATATATATATATATATATATATATATATATATATATATATATATATATATATATATCGAAAGAGAGATGTGAATACACACGCAGTACAATAAAAGATTATATTTATGACTGCAAAAATACTGCTGATTGGTACATAAAGTCTAGAATAATTAACCCTGAAAGGTAATTTGAAAGGACTAAAGTCAGAAGAATGTGTCGGACCAAGTCTTCGAAAACTGGCAGCGGCTATACTATGTATATTTTGTGTTCATTCATAGACACTCTTCTTGCCCCAAAGCAAGAAAGACTTTCCTGAGGGAGCTTGAGAAGAAAATGCTAAGTGATTTTGGTGCTGTTATTGTTATAAATCGTATCTTGACAAATGTGCATGAATTATTATGGAAAGAACCGAAAAGGCGATAAAAATATTGTTATAATTTTTTTCCTCACATACTGTATTGGAAACAACGAAAAGTCCAGTAACATATACTAATTAGCAGGTTCCATAGAACAGTTTCTATTCTCGTATAGAACAACAAATCTATTCCCCTTCTTTACTTCTATAACCCGTAAAGGACCTTCAAATTTCAGACCTAGCTTATAGTTCAATTGATCCCTGACATTTATTCTCACAAAAACCCTGTCTCCCACAGCAACTTTAACTCTATCCAGCTTTTCATTGCTCCTATCCACCATATCCCGCGTTTTCATTTCAAGATTCCTAGCAAGACGCGCATATCTCTCTTTTGCCGTGGAGACAAGCGGCTTTACAGTCTCATCCCCCAATAAAATAAGTAACAAATCAAATGCGCCCCGTGCTGTGTAACAAAACAGCATTTCATTGAGAGACATTCCAGTGGTATCGCTAACCATAGAATTGATGCTAAGCTGCACATGTGGAATACATAGAGCCCAATTTACATCATTCCCCCCTACTGTCAACCTGAGAGCTTCAATTACCTTTGTATTTGCCCGTTCACATAGCCCATTAGCTTCTGGTCTATAGGGAATAATATTGACTTTCCGAATGCCCATTGCATCCACAAGACGCTCTAATGTCTTGTTCACAAATTCTCTCCATTATCTGTAATCAGCACCTCAAGAACCCCATAACGACAAATATATCCATTAAAGGGTGCGACTGCCACCTCTTCCACTGTTTCATGCTTCAACGGAAAAATCTCTACAAACCTGGCTAATTCATCAACAGCCATCAACAGGTGACTATGGCCATAACCAGATTCACAGAAATTGGATAACAGGTCCATATGGACCCTAGAATACGGTTTGCTGGGAATAGGAAATGAACCCAATTTACAAGAAACAACCCTCAATGGCTTACCTGCATTAAGCCCCGTACACACTATGCATCACGATGCGCGCAGTGTTGAACGGATGTGCTGAAAAACCACTTTTTCAACACAAAGCCGCATCACCAACATGTTGATGGGCGGGAGCAATTTCAAAAGTCTGCCCAGTGATGCATCATCAGTCAGAGCAGTAGGACGTCTGCTCAGCACCAGCGCTGATGGCTCAATCACCACCATCCGCCAAACCCCTTGAATGGACAAGGACCAACACTCTACATTTTATTGAATTGCATTTTCATTCTGAGATCCATTTGCTCATTAACCTTATCTGCATTTACTTTCAGAAGTTATTTTTCCTGCTGAAGTCCTTACTTCCTTTCTTCTAATTTTCCTTACAAGACTTCTCTTTCTTTCTCTCACCTTCCTCCTGAGGACCTGATCTATCCTGTATTCCTGCACAGTCTTCCAATCTGTCTTGCAATTTCTTTTTCCACTAAGTTTCTCATTTCCTCTTTTCACCACTTTTATTCCCTCTTCCTAAACCTAAAGTCACTCACTGCCGACTGACTTTATCTTGAAAAAAAAAAAGGAAGTAAGAAGCTCATTTCTCTCTCAAAAGTATATTTTGTAAATATTTTTCCTTGAAAATCGTTTTCTAATGAATTCCCTTTCCAAACATATTTCTACAGGCTCTTATCTCATGTACTCCAAGAGCTCTGCCTTCCCCATATGCCATCTCTTTCTCATTTACCTATTTGTGCACTGGCATGCTCTAAAAACCTGCAATGCATAGATTCAAACTCTTAAGAAATTCTTGTACTCTAATTCTCTTTCAATCCTGGCCCACATGCATTCTCTATCAGAACTTTCCCTTTTGTCAGGCTCAATCTTACCCCATACAATCTTCATACTAACACATATGTACTCTTAATCCCTGCCTAGAGTTTCATTGATTCCACAATCAGTACAACTTCCCAAGCTGTACACTTTCAGCTATCTTCAACACACTGACCCTTTATCCTTACCATTCACGCACAAAATGCCTTTTTTTCACCTCTATCTCACTCCGTGCCAAAGCAGGCAGCTTCCCTTCTTAAACCCATCAGCTATCATACATTCCTTATCTTCTGCACCACATTGATATACATTTAAACCAGGAAGATGCACAGAAATACACGATGTGGGGTTACAAACCCTATACCACGGCTGTTTTATGACTTTCACACTGTGCAGAGTAGTGTGAATGTTATTATTTTCTAGCCATTTAAGAGAACTGGGAATCTGACGCTATTTGTCTCTTGTGGAGAACCTCATCTGCCATTTACAGGCATTTATTTTCACCACTTCTGTCGCTCAAGAACAAGTGAGCAGTGTTGCAGTACAGTTTGGCCACTAGTAATTTTATTCAACAACACTACTACGTCACGTGGCTGATACATGATGCATAGTGTGTATGGGGCTTTACAGACTGAAAAACCTCTCACAAAGTCTTCCACTGATGTGAGCATATTCTTCCAAAAGAATTGTCCCCGTATATTCTGATATGTCTTCTCAATACCCAAATGCGGACTGCCAGACCTACAATGAACAATATCCAGAACTGTAGGCACCAAACTCCTAGGAACAACTATGTGTGCCGTATCACCCTTATCCTCACTATTTTTCAGTCTGTATTTAATCTCCCTAACTAACAAATTACCCTCTAATTCAAACCCTGCGAAAGGCATCTTATAACCCCTCCTAACTAATTCCCCTCTAAGAAACGCTTTTGCATCTGCCAAAATCTCATCCTCACCCTGTTTAGCTTCTACTAAACTAATATCCCAGTCTATGCAATCTCCAGATACATAACATACATGAGTACCATCTGCATCAGAAAAACTTCTACTAAGGGCGTCCGCTACAACATTATGTCTACCCTCTATATGTCTAAGCTTGGCATCAAAATCCCTGATTGTCTTTTAGGGGAAAGATCCAGTTTATTGGAAAGATCCAACAATGGCTTATGATCCGTATGCACCTCTACTTTATTGCCCATTAATAACATCTTAAAATGAACTAAACTAGACACTACGGCAAAGGCCTCTTTGTCCACTACCGACCATAACCGTTCATTATTACCCAGTGTCTTAAACTTCCTACTGTAAAATGCAACCGGGTGGAGTCTTCCATCGAACTTCTGCATAAGGTATGACCCTATACCATCGTAACTAGCATCTGTCACCAACGTGAAAGGACGTTCCAAATCAGAAAACTTCAACACTGGGGAATTCATTAAGGCATCCTTAATCTTCTGGAAAGCTAATTGCTGTCCATCTCCCCATACAAACTGCGCATCATCCCTCAGGACTTCTGTCAAGGGAGACGCTAGAGTAGAAAAACCCTTCACAAACCTACGGAAAAATCCCGCCATGCCTAAGAAAGACCGAATCTGTTTCTTATTCTTAGGAGTAGCAAAATCTACAATTGCCCTAACTTTATCATCATTTTCTTTAACACCCTCCTTAGAAATGACATGACCCAAATATACTATCTGCCTCTTCAGAAAATTACACAGCTCATTTTATCTTCAAACCCACTAACCTAAGCCTCCTAAAAAATTCCCTAAGAACCTCTAAATGTTCCTCTACCGAACCATTGGCAACTATTATGTCATCCATATAAATGTATATGGATTTCCCTAACAAACCATGTAAAACTGTATTCATTAGCCTAGTAAATGTCACAGGACTACCCGATAAACCAAACGGCATCCGAGTGAGCTCATGATGCCCCTTTGGCAAAAAGAAAGCCATGTACTCTCGACTCTCTTCGCTAAGCGATACTTGCAAGTACCCTTGCATCAGATCAATTGAAGAATAAATATTCTTGCCCCCAATCTCAACAAATAAATCTGGCAAACACGCCACAGGGTAGCGATCTGGAATGGTTTCCTCGTTCAACTTCCTAAAGTCCACACAAACTCAGACTGGGCCATCCTTCTTAGGCACTGCTAACAACAGGAAATTAAAAGGCGAGTAATTGGGCCTAACAATACCTTCCTCCTTCCACTTATTAACCTTTTGCTCTACCTGTTCTCCAATCTTAAAAGGAATCCTATATGAAGGAACAAAAATAGGCTTAGTCTTGTCCTCCAAATGAACCTTGTGTTCTAACATATTTGTTAACCCTAACTTATCCCCTTTAAGTGAGACTATGTCCGCAAACTCGGCCAGAACATCTTCCACGTCCTCAACATATTCTGTATAATCAGCATTGGCTAAATGATCCGTAAAAATCTGCCTCCTAGCCTGTAACTCTGCTTCTGAAAAACTACAAAAATCCCCGACTATAGCAACTGAATTATCCCCATCGACCCAGTCAACAAAGTCGATTGCATAAGTACCCTTCTGGTAATTGCGAACTGAATCATTGCAGTTTAGCAATTCCACCCAAGTATCCCCTGAACTCGATACCCTGTTTATAGAACCTGTACACACTACTCTCTTCAGCTTTCCCTACACTCATCCACACATACCTGTCTGGATTATGCACTCCTTTCACTCGAACTTTCACCATAGCAACCATACCAGGACCAAGAACCACATCATCCGACAAAACCCCCTTATAACACTTCTTACCCACCGACACATGTTCAGCATCCACCCACAAATTCTCGTGTACACCCGATCCATTATCATCATCCACTACACTCACATCCATCCCCTCATAGGCACAAACACACCAGGTACTCCAACAGTTATACTGCATACCCCTGCATGAACCGAGATTTTGCGCCTCCGACACGCAGGATGACCCAGTAACAGCGTATTCCCCCAAGCAGCCCCTTGTATAACCAAAAATGGTTCTGTAAAAGTTCTACCCCCAAGAGATAAATCCACATCTACGTATCCCAAAACCCATAACCTATTTGCTTGAACATCACATACTGTCTCTTTAACAGGTCTCAAAGAACGATCGGAAAACATCGATCCGAACAACTCGTAATTCATCAAATTAATAGAGGCGCCTGTATCAATAAATATACTTACATTGACTCCATGCACAGACCCTTTTACCACTGGCTTCACCTCTGAGGGTTCCCCCAGAAGTCCTATATCCCAAGAAACACCCATCCAGTTTTCCTTTACAGCTGATTAGTCTTTCGACAATGCTCACCGATCACTAGATCCCCTTGAAAAACACCCTTGTGGAACTTTCTTAACTGAGCTACCAAAAATTCTGAAATGTAGGTCTACTATTATACTGTCTCAGAGACGGACAAGACCGCCAAGGATGACAATATTTAACATGGCAAAATCTCTTCATGTGTCCCTGCATATTACAGTTAAAACAATGAACCTGTGGAGCCCGAGAACTCAACCCAACCATCGACCTCTGGCTCTTCCGAAATTCAACAAAACCCTTCAAATTGCAGACTGAACCTCTTCGCCCTACACAACCATAGGCTAACCTAAGGAATCTCTGATCACTATCTCTCCTAACCATTATCGCAGCTTTCCTCTTCGTTAACTCACTCTTGGCTGATCACAAATACAAAATTTCCCAAGTCCTGCGAAAGGACACCCCTTAAGGAAACAACACACAAAAAAAACAATTCTCTCTGAAAGAATTCCCACACAGGAAGAAACCCACAATGTTAATTCCCTTTACTCTAACAATTAATCCCCAAAAATCAAAAGAAAGTACTATTTAACCCCACACTTAAATCAAAACCCCATGGGGCAAAAAACAGGTAGGCCGAGTGCACAGCTGACTGCAAAGTAGGTCAAGATGAACATCGAGTCTGCAAGGGCAAACAAAAAAAAAAAAAAACACTCAGTCCACCTTCAAGTAAAGAGAATGGAAGACTACCCTCACGTAAAGAAAACGGGACTCAAGCACACGTAAACAAGAGAGAGAGAGAGAGAGAGAGAGAGAGAAAGAGAGAAAGGAAAAGAATTCGTTCCACTCCCCTATACACATCCATGATCTGCCGAAGCACACCAAAAAAAACACTGAGAGCAAAACCTCAGAGGCGAGTCCGGCTTCCCAGTCTTCAAGTAAAAAATTTCCAAGTAAGCTCACTGCAACAGCTTCCCCCTTTGCATGCACGCACGTATGTACCCAAAATAAAATGCGTACGTATGTAACTATAAAAGACAAAGTTTAAAATCTAAGAAATGTACACACCCTCGCGTAAGAAATGTTTACTAACAGTAACTCAACAACTGTCAAATAAGTTATTTCCCAATAATCACAGTCCCCAGAGATAATACAATAATTAGGTAATCCCCTTATTAAACCCTAAATGCTGATGCAAACAGCCGATTGCTAAAAAAAAAGTTTAAAATCTAAGAAATGTACACACCCTCGCGTAAGAAATGTTTACTCAAGAGAATGGGGAGAAGGCAAGAAACTCTGCCCAAACTAATGACATCACCAACATGTCACTCAGGGGATGGTGCCACTACTGCCAACGCCCAATGTTAGTTGCAGTGCTATCAAAAAAACAATATTCCATCCGCCTCCCCGGCTTAACCAGATTGTACACTTCAAATCTGACGCTAAAATTAACAATAAAAAAAAATAATAACACTTACGTACGTCCTGCTTGACAGCCACGGTACAAAATCCTTCCACCAAAGAAAGAGAGAAAGAGAAAAAAAAAAAGAAACACTTGAGCATTTTTGCTTGTTTTGCCACACACAAGCGGTCAAGATACCGCAATTAAACACACTGCACACACTATCCTCTTCCCCACACATTCCCCAATATGAACCAAAGTCCAGAAATACCTATAAACACACCAAAACCTTGAGCCCCATGAGGCATCATTAAACACACACAGGCACCCACGCTCGAGAAAGGCTGAGCAGAGTGCTTTTCGCAACACCTCCCTAAACTGAATTGCTGAACCATCGAAATCCCTATTCTGGGATGCCAGTACCAGTATAATAACTACTAAAAAGAATGTCTCTTCAGAAGCGTAACCTATAACCTTCGACTATCTATTCCTATCTATTACCGCTGCCGCCACACTGTCATGCCCCACAACAAGGTCAAACAAGGTCATAATCTCTTACTACATCTGTTTTAAGAACAGCATCATATCATCTTACATCTCTGAGATTCTCCGGTTGCAATGGCCAGCATTGGGTCAGCACATTCTTTCTCTCTCATCGACTCCTCTCACTGTCTCTATCCTCAAACAAAGGCCTACTGGAATAAACCACTGACATACAAAACTAAACTTTATTCGCAAATTTAACCGAATTAATGATTCTAGACCAACCAATACTAGTGACTAACAACCTGGTCATCAAACAAAATGGAAAGGTCATAATTATTCTAGACCAAAATAAATGTCATATACTATGTCAAAAGAACACCACTTCCAAAATATTCGTCCTCACAAGACAAACCCAGAATTCCTGGTAAAAGAAACATATCATATATTGAAACCTGATTTGGTGTAAAAAAAAAAATAGACACTTAAAAGGAAAAATGCATAATGAAGAACAAAACGGAAAAATGCATAATGGAGAACAGAGGAGTTTCACTGCAATGCAAAATGGGTTTTCCGCATAATGTCTGGGAAAAATATGTGTTAATGAGTAATCTTACTCACATTCTGTGGCTGCATGGAAACCCATTCCTCACAGTGGCTGTTCTTAGTCACTAACACAGCTCAAAGAGCGAATCACCCCAGCCACAAATCCAAATGAATACCCATTGTGTAGTTCCTCTTATATATATGCATTAGAGAGTGCACATATGCACACACACCATCAATAACCCATCCCTTGAAGCGTGATGACACTGTCAGGTTCAACGTTCGAAGAACTCCGCCTTCAGACCCCACAGATATAACAAAGCTTCCATCAATCTGTCACGTGGTCTCCATGCATCTTGGCCATGATCAGACAGCACAAATGAATGCGTCAGATACCTGCTGTATCTAACTGTGGAAAATACCAACGTCAACACAAAGGCCACCTGCACCAGATACACCATTTCACAGGCCAACAATTAGTTTGCTAAAAGCCTTAATATATATATATATATATATATATATATATATATATATATATATATATATATATATATATATATATATATATATATATTATATATATATGACTTTTTATCACATCACCGTGATTCATATACAAGCATTAAGCTACAAACGTCCTTTAATATCAATTCACTCTACCTCAGAAATAATATATTTTCATATATGTTACCAAAGGGGAATTTTTTAGTTGATAATAAGTTCGTTCAAACCAACGAAAGACAAGAACTCAGGACTACAGTGACGCCTTTACCCACATGGCCAACTTGTTGGCCGCGTGGGTAAAGGCATCACTGTAGTCCTGAGTTCTTGTCTTTCGTTGGTTTGAGCCCACGGGACGACGAACTTATTATTAACTAAAAAAATTCCCCTTCGGTAACATATATGAAAATATATTATTTCCGAGGTAGAGTGAATTGATATTAAAGGACGTTTGTAGCTTAATGCTTATATATATATATATATATATATATATATATATATATATATATATATATATATATATATATATATATATATATATATATATATATATATATATATATATATACTGTATATATATATATATATATATAATAATCTTGAAATAATGCAGATACATCAAGGAAAAGAGATAAGAACATTTGAATTGCATATTTTTCGTTTTACAATCATTAGCTATTTTCTTTCTTTCTTTCTTTATTTAAAGCTTCACCTGAACCCCTTAGGGACAGAGAAATCAAGCTGCAAAGTGAGACGAAGTATGGGAAAAGGTGATAAATTAATAAATATGAGGAAACAGAAAATAAAACAAGATACACCTAAAATTCAGGAGACGTCAGCAGAGAACATGAATAAATTTGCTTTTCTCGTAAATATTTGGAAATCAGAAGATTCCACAGCCACGCTAGACAAACTATTCCATGTTCTAATTGTGGCCAAGATGAAACTCCTAGCAAGATCTCGCAGTTCAAACAGATTTAACCATCAAAGTACGACAGACAGACGAAGGTGAAGTTTACACAAGTTAACTGATATTTGAGGGGCGTTATGACTGATTCCTGCATTTCTAACTTCTTATGAGAAGTATCTTGTCCTAGAGGACAGAATTGTCCAAAACCGACTCTAAGCTAGAATGCAATAAGCCTTCAAAGATGTTCTACTGTTATGTTTCAGCCATCAGCAAGCAATGTCCCATTTACAAAGCTCATTTAATATAATGCAGATTCATGCTATACAAAACCCAATGTGCTTCCAGAAAAAAAATAAGATTCGTTTTCACAAATATGAAACAACCATGAAAAAAGCACGAATTAAAGATTCACTGTATGATATACTGAAGCAAAACATGTTAAACAACCTAAATTAATGATCATTTCCTATCTGGATTACTGACATGAAGCCGATATTCAACATGAGTCATTCCTTTATTAAGAATAATGTTCAATAGCCAATGACTGCAACATTATTCATTATGTTACTTCGCCATCTACAGTATCGTTGACCTCAAAAAGTAAGTGAAATGTCGAAGTAAATCAGATATCCGATATATTATTTTTCATAAATCTGTTTATGAAGCATCAAAGTGAAAAAAAGTAAAAAACATTCATACTTTTCAGTAATTAATTTCTAAAATACTGAAATGAAAAAAAGAACTAAATATATATTATATTTATTAATCACTCCGGCTGTCTGAATGAAATGCATAATAAATACACACGCATACACAGACACACACACACACATATATATACATATGTGTGTGTGCATGTGTAAGTGTGTGTGTGTGTATATATTTATATATATATATATATATATATATATATATATATATATATATATATATATATATATTATATATATATATATATATATATATATATATATACATATACTGTATGTATATATTCTTATATATTGGGAGACAGAAAGCTGTTAGAGCACAAGGACAAGTCAGGATAGTCTTAACTATAAGACCTATTTCCTTTTGACCTTTGTGCTGGCTGTTATTTGCTTCTTTCAGATGTACCACTGTCCTGTGCCTGCTGCTAGAATCGAGGGGGCGATCTGTGACCTGAATCCTCCTCACTTGTGTGCCCGACTCCAAAGTGCAAGGTCACTACACTCTTAACAGCACTAAGCCTGGTGCTTTTCTGTCCTCCTCCCACTGGCCACGTGTTGGGACTTCTGCGGCCTGAATCCATCTTTTGCAAGCGAATTCCCTACACAGATGCAATATGGTACGTCTTGAAGTAGCAAATAACGCCAATATTCTTTTCCCATTGCTGAACTTCTCTTAATTTTCAGTATTTCCAACTTTTCATTCTCCCAAACTAAGTCCCTTTGTTTCCCACAGCCTAGGATGCACATTTTCCCTCATGACTTGGTCCAAGCCTAAATTAAATTTGTTCTGTGACAATAATTAGAGCATTCCTACCCTAGTGTTACCATGTGCTAATTAAATCTAGTTAATAATTCCCTCCAACGTGAATAATTAATTTCATGTGAGAGAAAGTCTGTGTAAATGAAAGCTGACCTGGAATTCTTTTCCAGAATCCTGTTATCTGGCTCTTCGCGTTCTGCCCCTGCCCTTGTGAAACAATTGCCTTAGAAGACTCATTTCCATCTTGCCACGTGCAAGACGCTTCTGCAATTGACAATCTACAAGGGCCACGTGTTAACCTCTCAGTGCTATTGTTGTGCTAATGTAAAATAATTTTATCAGCCAGTCTTAAGCGGTTTATAAGATTCGTGACAAACTTTTATTTATTTGCTAACTGTAGTTACACTTTTTATGGCACATTGCATGTGCCTTGATTGCTGAACTGCCAGCCTGTCCATTATTGATTTCTAGTTGCAGATCTGTAAATTAATTAATTTAATCTGGTTTGAAAGGCGACCTTCCCGTTTTATTTGAATAGAAGTAATTTCAGTGTAAGTCATTCTATTAATTACATTTATTACTTATGTTCTGAGATCTAGGTGTTGGCCCCTAAGGCAAAATTACATTCAAAATTCAATTTAACTCTTCCAACCGGACTCAGAACACACACACACACATATGTGTATGTATATATATTATTCAATCGGTGTACTTTGTGACTAGTATACTACATGATAATAAATTTATTCCTTTTATAAGCCAATACGTAAAGTAGAGAACGAAACAGAGTCGGGGTATAAATACTCAAATTTTAAGCACTAGATTGAAAGATATCTAAAGATGTCTCATTAATCGGATTTTATATGACAAAAGGAAATGGGTGCTAATGGTCCTTAAGTGTTATTAATCAATGAGAGATGTACCCAGATAAAAGCAGCTGCTAAAAAGAGACTGTTTTAATGAACCAATTTGTCAAGTACCTAAAGAAAACGAATATTGTACCCAGATACATGTCATCAAGAATAATATCAATGAGCTAGGTACTGACTCACAACAGTTGAAAGCAGTGATTAAATTTCTCAACCAGAGCCAAGTTTACTGGATAGAACAGAGACGTTGAACACATAACGATGTCATCAAGCAATGAATAGAAAACTTGTGAATAAAAGAAAATATGCAAATTAGGCTTCATAACTATATCTGTTTTTGTAGATATGTCTATTCCTTTCACAACCTTGGCGATTTAGCTACGAAATAGGACTGAATGCAAAGAGATAAAAGCTTAAAAAAAATCAAATGATGAAAGCTCCGAGCCTACAAACACTTCAAACGAATTGGATCTTCCGTCATAAATCATACTTATGATTTTTATAAATGATTGATCCTTCTGTCCTAAGAATGTTATTTTATTAGATCTATATATCATGTTGGCGCTCAAGGTCACAACTCATAAAATAAACTTATAAAATTGCTGAATCGTTGAACAGCCCACACCGTAAGTGAGACCAATTCTTCAAAAAACGAAAAAAAAAAATTGTTTAACCTGAATGTCAAGTCAGTTTAGGCTAATTATGGGAAGCAAACTTTATAACAAATACGAGAGAGCTCGTTTCGAACAGAAACCCTCCTGGAAAATGACGTTGCTTAATTAAACGAAAAGAAACACAAACACGCCTTTTGTGCCGTGGAAGAAGTAGGTCGCTTAGATTCTACAAAATTAACAATGCTGTTCAAACTGCCATAGAGCAGTCTTTAGTTGGTGTGCCTTTATTGCGAGTGAAACAAATTAAACTTATTTTAAATGAACAGAGCAAGAAAATGATTAGTATTAAATGTAGACGTTAATCTTAAAATATATATATTTCAAAACATACGACCACTCACCAGTCATTCAGAGATATTCAATTTATAATAATTTTTTATTTATAAAGGACCAGCCTGAATAAATGTAGTGTCTTTAATGTTTGTTAGATATTTCTATCTTTATGATTAAAATGTTTACTATTTCCATACACAAAAGTAATTTAATAAAAGCCATGCTACCTTGCATTAAGAAACATTAGGGAATTTTCTTTATCCTTTATCATTTTGAGCCAAAGCTCCTAATCATTCAGTAGTAAATAACCTGAATGGAAAGATTCCTGGAAACAAGTGCTTTTTAGACCTTATGGCATATGATAGTTATATATTGAATAAAAACAGATTGAATATGAAATATGACACACTTATTTGCCACAGAGAAAAAAAATTAATCGTTGTTTGTAATCCGACAGAAACAATAATATAACATTCTTCATAACTTTTCTCTTTTAAATACTTGACGCTTCATAATTGCTTTATCTAGCTTATTATAATCATTGCTTGTATTTGGTGAGACGGAACTAGAATTGAAAATTTAGCACATCATTTTGTAAATAATAAGGTTAATGGCAATGATCTGGCTATCGTCTGTTTCTCTGTTACGTTAAGTTTCAAACACCTGCTCGTTGATCTATACGATATGGTCGGGCTATCCAGCTGGCAGACGGCTTGCGATTTTGTACACTGAATTCAGTAATTCACCCTGTTCCAGCTGTCTCCACAGGTCTCATCACCTCGCCGGCATATTCTGGATCTACAGTACACCTACAGCAATTCTCCTATCTCTCTCTATGCTACTGAACCTGTTTGCTGCTCTTGCGTACCTGGAGGTAAGTGCAATTGTTTCATTAGAAGATACATCAGAAAATGTTGCATATGTGCTGTTAATATATTGACAGACCGGAACTTGCCACACATGCAAGACAAATAAATACGGTTATTAGGATACACTCGGGTGACTTGCTGAGTGTGACCTTATCGCAGTGCGTTAGTACGGACACTATCGCTATATTGAAACAAAGGACCTTCTCTGCAAAGAAACCAAATAAATGACCTTGTGGAGAACATAAGTTATTTAGCACTGGTTATTTTTGTGCTATGTGCCCATGCCGTTTTCTTTTGCCTTAACGTAGTGCCTGTGTTATACAGTGAATATGAAACCAACTTTCACTGATTATGATTGATCCTTCATAGACTTTTCACAAATATGACCTCGACGGGGAGAGCATTGTGTGCTGACATTATTTATCACAACATCTGTATTTTTGGAAGAAATTAGGATATGTGGGTATACTGGACTGTTCCAGGAGTCTCATTTAGTTTCCCTGGTGCCTTGCGGTGACCATAAAACTAATCTCTCAAACACTGGGCTGTATCTTTGCACTTGCACCCCGGCCTTCCACAGTCTTGGATTAAAACTCATCATCTGAAGCCACAAGTGATTACGAATTTATTTATACGTGCAATTAGTTGTTTTCATTTTTAATCTTTTCTTCTTTGCTGTTTTCCGTTTTCATATCCGGTCATTTTCTTCGTGGAAGTTTATTAGGAATGTTCGTGGTCTCTTGGCCTGTTCCATTATATTGCATTAAGTACAGGTTTTTAAAACAGTCTGATTATTTTGATGCCTTGTCGAACTATTCCATTATCCTCGGATCAGACCAAACTAAGCATTCCGACCTCATCTCAAGTATGTGCTGTTTGGGTTGTCTGAGGTCTCCAGAAAACGGGATACGTTTCAAAAGACTGACTTCCTTTCATTGCATGTCATAGGTTAACGGCTGGTTCTTCTACAAGTATTCATTGCTCTTACGCAAATGTTGGCATTGTTTAAGTTTTCCTTGTAAACATTTCGCTAAGAACGTTTTTATCAGGGCATTGTTCAAAGTGAGGAAATCATTTGCGTGTTCCTGTTAAAGATTTCTTATCTGCAGATAGAAAAGCGTGGATGAATCTCGATATATGAGGCCAAGGCGTGAAACGTGGTCCTCAAAAGAAAATAATGACAAATAAACCCACACCATTTGTGATATTACCTGATTTTTTCAACTAACTGATGTCTACATCAAAATCCCATCATTACAATGGTAAACTATGCACTCCTCACACTGGAGAACCCATCTAAAAATTGTACTTATTTTCTTATTTACTTTCCAAATCTTGTTTGGAAGGTTCTTTTAACTCTCTATAATCTTGTATCGTGATTAGCTTGGACAAAGAAACGACTGTGCTTATTTTTAGTTTAATGCTCATTACTTCTATTTAAAAATAAACACACACACACACACACACACACACACACACACACACACATATATATATATATATATATATATATATATATATATATATATATATATATATATATATATATATATTATATATATATATATTATATATATATATATATATATATATATATATATATATATATATATATATATATATATATATATATATATACAGTTGTGGATGGAGTGTAAATGGGGGACAGTTGAGAAATACTGCCGAAATCAGTGAAAAAGTTTTAAATCATTTACAAGAAACAAAAATTGAGATCAATTATATAATTTTGAGTATAAATGGGAACATTAACCTCTTCAGGAATGCTTTAACAAACCAATGTTACGTACTTTACGTTTTTGGAATCTCCTTCAGGGCCTTATCTGATCAGTCACGCGGATCCCCTCGTATTTGCTAGGAATCGTTAGCTGCTCTGTTGAATAAGCGGGAGCTGGCTAGATAGAATAATACGGAAAATGCGGAGTCTCGCTCTGGTCCAAGTTTGCAAGACTGGCTTGATTATGAATGACACATGCACCAGGCACCGTTCAACACTACATCTACTTCGGAAGGACAGATTTAAAAACTTTTAAAGTGGATATGAAATAAACCTTAAAAATTATCAATACGGTTAATTCAACATCACTGAAAACGGATGCTACTGAATTAAAACACAATAAATATTGAACGCAAAGAACAAACCACATCCTCCCTATACTCTCTCTCTCTCTCTCTCTCTCTCTCTCTCTCTCTCTCTCTCTCTCTCTCTCTCTCTCAGCATAGAACTATTTTGATTTAGGTTAAAAAAATCCTACATAATTATCATCACTATGAAATCTAAATGAAATTTCATAAAGTTACAATCATTATATAAAGTAACCTCAGAAATTATCCACAAAACTGAAAAAAATCTCTGTTTGAAAGGAGCGTCTCGCTTGATTGTTTACTATCATCATATGATCTGACTGCAGCACCTCCGTAATGGTAAGCATACTATTTTGCGAAGACAGAACACATTTTACGATTAACAGGTGTCGTATTTTGTGCCTAGGTATATAAGATTGGGCAGGTTTTATATTTAATCCATGGGAATGTTGGTGCCAAGGGTTTAATAATTAGATAAAGGCTATCCTTCAACGGAGGTTGACGCATCTACAGTACCGTGGTGTCAGTGTCTTGGTTCCTGTAGGATATCCTGTTTGGATACGAAGAGACCTAGGCAAGATTTATCTGCGAATTTTCACAGAGGTCGTAGAATTTTGGATCTCATCAGTTAATTTTGTGTCAGATACATAAGAAGTGTAAGGTTAGATCCGATAGGCCAGAAGCGTGACCCTCCCTTGTCTGTTTAGGCATAGGGAATTTCGCCTGTCGTAGGCATGACGTCGTTCTGGGATTTTATAAACAATAGGCCTAGGCTACTACCCTGCCTTGGTAGGCCAGGTCTAAACAGGGGTTAGAACTATAGTATAACTCCGCGAGACTTATTACCTTGGAAATTGAGTTTTTCTACAGTATATGAAATTGGTTGATTATCAAGAATTTACTGTTTATTATTTGGTGGTCGACTGTAATTAACCTCAGAACTGATAGGCTATGCTATTGTATGCTGGCCATCCTGGAGTGCTATCGCACATGTGCAGTGTTATAGGGGAAGTGGTGAAAAGTGGAGCTTCCTATATCGGAGGTCTGCCCCTTGGCTAATTAGGGTAAATGGTCAGGGTTGAGACACATGGGTGGCAGAATTTTCACTTTTCACTTTGTATTTAAATTGGAGAAATAACAAAAATATTAAACCTTTAAGAAAACCTTTCAAAAGATTGAAGCTTCATTAACAAAATGAGCTATAGGAAACTGCCATACGAACTAAAATAAGCATGTGAAGTCTTTGTAAAATAGGTGTTGAAGTCAATTTTGAATCCAGTATGGTGTCTTCCCAAAGATTATGACAAAATGAATGGTGATTGGACACTTCCTTCCCAGCGTTCATTTAACGGTGTACTGACACTAATTGCATTTATATGTAAAGTTTATAGATATTACTCAAGATTTTAGTTGTAATCAGCATGATAAAACAACATTTTGTTGCCTATACTAGTGAAAATATGAGACATGTAATTCCCGTCTGTCATGTGGTTGAACTGAAATGCATTTTTACCTTTAATCTGTGGTTTTATCCTTACGTACATCACTACTGAAGCTCCACAGTGCTTATTTGATTGTAATTATGCATATTTTGTTCTTAATTCACTCAAAATACCACTTAAAATACGTGAGAATGTTTGTTTAGAGTACTTTACTCCATCAAAGTAGCGAAACTGTTGCGTGAACAATTTTCCAGCATTAGCGAACTGTTTACAATGGAAATGTAGTATTTTGTTGGTAGGACTTTTCATTTATTTAAGTACATATTACTATGTATACTTCTGAGACATGTGATGTGTATATATGAGTGTTGCCACTTTGGCAAAAATGCAAGAAAGTTGAGTATGACAATTTATCTAGAACTGATACGAGAGTCAAGATGCCATGACGTCAAAATACAGGACTGAAATAAAGTTTTAAATCCAAAATTATTACTTAAAACCCAGTTATATTTGACAAAACTTACACTGTGTTTGTGATATATATATATTACACTGTATGTAATATATATTGATAGATAAAAGAATAGCAAAACATGAAAAATAGCTACGTTGTAATGTTCACAGCAAAAGCGTTGAAATTTGTCTCAAGAATCTGGTTTGCTCCAACAACAAATATTTTCAAATGAATTATAATGAACACATAATACATTTACTCAATTTATAACCTTATCCTGGTGATTAGCTGCCTAGTTATTTAAATCTTATCTAGCACTCTGTCGTCCCAAAAATTCGCTAGAGTTCCCTGTCCAATCCCCAAAAATGCCAGCGTTTACTACTGATGTCAAGGAAACAGTGTCAGCGTCTATGGGTACAAATATTTTGCAGATTTAACACAGGAAATGGGCAGTTTGTGTACACAAGTGACTCAGCAAATATCAAGATGGCGTCACTCGTCCACTTTTAAATGTTTTAAGTAAAAGTTTCAAGAATGTCATGGCCGGTAAGTTAGCACCATGCACGGCTAAATCTTAACAAACCTCTGTTCAGTCGGAAATATGCCATTATTTCGTAATTTAGGAGAAAACTGTTACTTTGATAGGAACATAGAGGCCCCGGCGTGTTGTGCAGAGGGGGCACATGTCTCACTGATGCTGATGGGGGCGTGTTCGAATGTATTATCTGGAAGTGTCCATACGGCGGACGAATGTTGCAGTGTCTCACGCTCCGAACGTTTACCCTAACGGCCTACTAGGTTAGGTGGTAAAATTTTATAAGTTGCCAATAAGACTCCAGTCAGTCATTTTTGCATGAAAAACCATTTTAGGTTTTTCATGCAAAAATGGCTAGGAAATGGTAGGGCACTTAAAGAACCTTAAAATACCAACCTAATATAACCTAGGCGTGTTTACTGGTTACAATTTTGCTGTATTAGCTATGGAGCAGAGGACCAGTATTGTCTTGCCTTATAAGTCGTAATTTGATTAATTTTTAATTTATCATTTGCTCATAGTGCTTATCGGGTTCAAAATAATGAGAATGAAGAGCTCTTTTAAAAAATGTAGGTTACAATTTCATATGTATTGGCAACTTATAAGATAATACCGGTTAGGGTAGGTTAGGTTAGTATGGTTCCCTTTATAAAAGGTTTCCTTAGCCAATCCCTTCTTGAACATATGGCTCACATATGCCTTGCATATGCACAGAACCATTTCAGGGTGGCCATCATAACAATAACATGTCCATTTTCTTTCCCTGTGCTTTACCCCACCCATTCCCAAAGGGTCCCAGATAGAAAAGTGAGGTTAATAATAGTTAACCACCAGTAAACAACACTACCTCCTTCATCAGCAACACTAAAAATTTAGGAAAACTCAATTTCCAAGGTGATAAGTCTTGCAGAGTTGTTCTATAGTTTTACCCCAATGGGTATTACTATTGACACCTTATTTCATCACCAAATACAGGAACTACCTAGCTAGCTTATTTTTGCTAACCGCTCTTGTGTTTTATCAATTTTGACCATTATTGTTCCATGCAAACCACCCATGTTTGGGAGGTGTTTCCCAGACCCCTAGTATGTATACATATATATATAGTTAACTACTGTCTGGGAGGCGAGAGTACCGTCTGCCCGGATGTAAACATTCCAATTTGCTTTCAGCCATCGTGTGCTGCAAACGTGTTTCTCGCTCTCTGCCCTGACTGCTGTCGAGCTGTTTTCCCGGGTACAATGAATGTTGATAAGCCCCATAAGCCCTCCTTTCCCCAGCGCGTATGTCCGGGTGTAGGAGGGAAGAAGTGCAATAGCTTCCGCTTGCATACTGATATGGACCCACACCCCTTTGCTCCACCTGCAGAGGACGTATGTGTTCTTGTAACTCTCCTTGCTTGGAGTGTTGTTCCTGGTCTGCCAAGCAATGGATAAGTTTGAGGGGAAGAGACAGTACCGAAGGAAGCCTGCCAAGGCATCATCTAAGGGTTACATGCCCCTGATGACTCCCTTGGTGGCTAACCCGTCGGGATCGTTTCTCCCTCCCGGCAAGCTTCCCCTTCTTGCTGCCTCTCCTTCGGGTTAGGACTCTCCCTCGCCTTCTTCACTCGCTTCATTGGGTGTGGAAGGCCGTGGGGGAGTGGATGATCAGGACATCCTCTCTGGGGCCCTCTCCTTGCTCCGGGGGGGAATTTTTTCCCCCAGAGCAAATAGAGGCTTCCTCTTTGGCCTGACTTTGCCTTCAGGTTTTGGGGTGGAGGCCTCTCTTGGTGGGCAGGTTACTGACCTCACATCTAACTGGCTGCACCTAGGTCTACCTGGCATTCCGTCATTGGAGGGCCTGATCACTCATCTGTCCAGTGCTCCTGTGACAATCCATGCAGCTGCCACTTCCTCTACATCACCCATCACCATGATGTCATTTGCCAAGCTGCCTGTGACTGTCGCCTCGCACCTGGGCACCCTGGTATCAGCCGCGCCTGCCTTGCTGCATGCCGTGCCACTGCCTCCTGGCGCCGTTATCTCTGCCTGGCCCTTCCAGTTTGGTCACATCATCGGTGTCTTCTATCTCAGTACCTGCTCTTGCTGTCCTTGCTGTTGCTGACCCATGCTCTATTTCGACTCTGGTTCCGGCTCCTGGATTTCCTGACTCTCGACCAGGCCTGGCTCCTGCTCTTGCTCCATCCGTGCCCTCTACTCATGCACCGGCTCTTGGCTTACCTGGCTCCCGCACTGCTCCACCTGCCCTGGTAGCTGCTGGCCTGACACTGACGTCTCTGCTGCCCGGGTTGCCCCTGCTTCCCTGGCTCCCCTGGCTCCCCTGGCTGCTCCTGTGCCTTCTGCTGCTCCCTCCTGGATGGGGGACCTGACCACCATCCTGAAGAAGATGACAAAGAAGAAGTTGAAGAAGAGATCCAGGAAGTTGTTGTCATCGTCTTCGTCTTCGTCATCCTCGTCATCCACTACCTCCTCTTCTTCTTCTGAGGCTCACCAGCCAAAGAAGAATAAACCTGTCTCTTCCCCCCGTAAGAAGCCTTACCCCGAGACTTCTAAGGGACTGCCTCCTTCCACAAGGGAAGGCAGTGGGATCTCCCGTTGGCTCTTCCTGGCCCTCGGGCCCGGGAACCGGTTCGTTGACCCCCGGGTCAGTCGTCTTGGGAGCTGAGGGTGTGCAGACCTCGGTTTGCACTCCTGCTGCTGTGCTGAAGAAATCTGCCTCTAAGGCCAGCACTGTGTCGGACACTTGTTCATGAGTTGCGCCGAGTACCTGTGTTTCTAAGGAGACCCAGGTCCCCTGGTCTGGTGCCGGAGATACCTCTCTCCGTACCGACTCAGCAAGACCGGCGGAGATGCCCGATCCTCCTTGCCTGTCCCCTCAACCTCCTGGGCTCCCCCTAGGAGCCACAAGTCGGATAGGAGGAACTCCGGTGAGTTGTCTCTCCAGAGTTCAACCTTGGGGCTTATGTTCCTGGCTCGGTTCTCGGATCGACCAGATCATATGCCCTTGTAGTGCAGGAAGGATCACGGGTCTGCCGAGGTTCTCCCTCCTATGGGGAGAGTAGATCGGGAGGACCGCACCCTGGAAGGACTCGAGGGTCCTCTTTCCCGGGACGCTGACACCTCCGAGGTACAGAGGACCTTTTGCGGAGGTAATTGTGTTGATGAATCAGCACAATGACCTTGTGGAAGGGACCACGGCCTTGTCTGTGGATCGTCCTTCGCGCTTCGAATTCCTCTGGGGACCGAAAACGAACCCAAGGTTTTGGTGGGGCTGCCGTGGTCCACGCTTGCTGAGGGGTCCTTGATCAAATGAATGGTCTTGTGTCTGGGCAAGACAGTTCTCTTCAATCGAACCACTTGGACAGGCTGCTTCCCCCTCCTCTGCCTCAACAGAAGCGTTCCTACACACCCTCGGAAGGGGCATTGCCACCTATACAGGTTGACCCAGATCTGGTTTGTCTAGGTCCGGGTCTCTCATTGCAACAACTTACTGCGGAGAGTATTTCTCTTTCACAGCAAGAGGCAGCAACCCTGGAAGCCACTGCCATGGCAGCTTTCCAGTCAGTCTCCTGGTTGGGTCTGTGGCTGTTCACAGTACCCAAAGTGGCTGCCTCCCCTGGCGCTATCGTACCCAGGGAGGACTCCACTTTTGGGAGACTGTGCCAGTCTGGAGGAAGAGCCATCGCCTACCTCGCCCACCAGATGGCAGACCTGTGGGCCAACCTGGTTCTTAAGTGGAGAGATGCCGTTCTCTCTCACCTCGCCAGGTCCATGGGACCTGAGTCGGCAATGACCCTGCGGAATGGACCGTTGCTGGATTCTACCTCTCTTTTCCGTAGAGAATTGGTAGATGCTGCGGTGGACAAGCGTTGGGTCGATGACAGCGGCCGCCTTGTTCACCAGGCAGCGGCTAAGACCTCCGGGTCTTCGTGTTCCATTGCAGCGCCTGGCCTTCGGGCTAGGCTAGCACTTCCTTGGCCCCTAAGAAGTCCCAGCCTTCGAAGGGATCTCGTGGGAACACACAGTCTTCTTCTTTCCCTGGAAAGGTTGGGCTTTCGCACCCCTTTCAGCTCGCTTTCCAGTCTGGTAAAGGGGGCAAGGGGAAGAAGAAGAAGGGGAAACACTAGGGCGGGCTTTCCCCTCCGATGTAGCCGAGACCTGGATAGTGAATGCCCTTCGGGAGGGATATCTACTACCCTTCAAGTCTCGGCCACCCCTCTCCATCACACAGGTCCGTCTCCGCACCTACGTTCCTGGATCTCCAAAGGACATCGCACTAATGCAAGAAGTGCAAGCCATGCTGAGCAAAGGTGCTGTGGAAGTCGTGTTGGATCGGTCCCCAGTCTTTTACAGCCGAATCTTTCTCGTAGAGAAAGCCACAGGGGGTTGGAGACCGGTCATAGACTTCTTTCCCCTGAACTGTTTCGTTCGCCAGACCCAGTTCACAATGGTGATGGTGCAGTCCCTGCCTTGTCTCCATCAGGGAGAACGACTTCATGCTTACGGTGGACTTGAAGGTTGCGTTATTTCCAAATACCCATTCACCCACCCTCTCGCAAGTACCTATGCTTTATCCTCGGGGAGGCGGTCTTCCAATTCAGGGCACTCTTTTGGGCTCTCGATTGCTCCCCAGGTGTTCACGAGAGTGTTTTCTCTAGTGTCAGCTTGGGCCCATTAGCACGGGATACATCTGCTGAGGTGTCTCGACGACTAGCTGGTCCTGGCGAGTTCCCGCTCGCAGTTGCTACAGGACAGGGATTGTCTCCTTGAGTTTTGCTGCGATCTTGGGATCGTAGTAAATCTTGAGAAGTCTCGACAGGAAAGGCCAGCTCGGCAGTGGCAAGTCATCATCAGTCACCTGTCGTCATTGGAGAAGCTGGTCCCTCAAGGGCGTCTTCACCTTTGGTCTCTACAGTGGAGACTAAAGGAGTAATGGTCCTGGTCCCGAGACCCCCAGTCCTGTCTCATCCCTCTTTCTGAGGAAATGAGAGAGGATCTAGACTGGTGGATGGAAAACAGGAACCTCTTAATAGGAGTATGCCTGCATAGGCCAATCCCCCTCCAGACATGCTTCTGTTCTCGGATGCATGCTTGGAGGAGTTGCTGACTTTGGGAGTGTGGCACCAAGATGACAAGCACCTTCACATCGATATCATAGAGCTCAAGGCAGCCTTCCTGGCTCTTCAAGAGTTCCGGGATCGACTGATGGGACACTGTGGTACTGATGAGCGACAATACCATGGTAGTGGCATACGTCAACAAGCAGTGGGTGTCTAGTATCCCTCTGGCTCCACCAGTTGATGATGCAGGTGCACGAGTGGGCGCTGGCTCACTCGGTAGAGCTGTCAGCCAGGTGCATTCCAGGCATTTTTTTTTTCATTGTTTTCCATGATTCAATAAATATTTGATAAGTCTGTTTGCTGACCTTGACTTTACGTAGTGCAGTGAATTTGAACCCCTAAGCTGTAGGATTACCAGTTCTAATGGTTAAAGAACAAGAACATACAGAACATTTGGAGTACAACAACAAGTGACTTAAGTGGTGGAAGTCTTCATATTTGGTAATAATACACAGGTTATTATTCATATGCCTCCTATATTTCCTGTGGAGGAAAATGCATATATGAACTATTATTTGACCATTTCTGATGTTGAGTGGGTCTGCTCTTGTCAGTCTGCACTTCAATTTGCTTTCAGCACATTCGTGTGTAGAAGTCTCTGCGCTTCCCTGCCCGACTCCCGTTCGCTTTCCTTTTGTTGTTTTTTTGTATATAAGTGTGTATATTTGTTTGCTGATGTTTTTATTATGCAAACCCTTAACTTGCAGCAGCCTGGGGAGAGGAGACTTTTTATTATAAGGCATTGCCCAGGTAAGAACAAATCTTGTAATTGGTTTCTTTCCTCGATAGAAATTGACCCTCATACTTTGTGTGCATCATGCAGGAAGCATAATTGCAGTCAAGCTAGCCCGTGTAGTGAGTGTTGAGTCTGGCCTTCGGACAGTGGGTAAAGTTTGGTTGGAAAAGAAGAAAGAGAAGAAAGTTTCTCCGGTGTCATCAGGTTCCTTCTGGTCCCTGGCCAAGCTTCCACCTGCTATTGCTACTCCTAAGGGAGCGGTTCTCCTTTGCCATCTCCTACTGCGTCAACAGTAGAGAGCCAGCAGAGGGGAGCCAGTGACCAGTTTGACCACTCTCTGGCGGTCTCCTTTTGCTCGTAAGGCGAGTTGTCCTCGGAAGGACACTCCTCCGTGAGGTGAAGGGATGTGGCTTCACCTAACCTGAATTGTCTTGCAGCTGTTGTGGAGCTCAAGGGGCTTAGGGAGTTATGGCCTTTCTTAGGCCTGCTGGTTGAGCCTAGTGTTTTGGGATTGATTTCCCACTTGAAGGTCTCCAAAGGCCTTCCAGTGACCTCTTCCACCGTAACTGTCACTACTGTAAAACACTACAAAGAAATACTGGCCTTTAGTAAACACCAAGGCTCGTAAGTTAAGCACAATTGGGATCTACCATCACATCTATGTTTTGCAAACAAGTTAGGCCAACCTGACTTACCCTTTCGGTAACCTCAGATTATCAGTCACTGTTAAAAATGTCATTGTATAATAAGTTTCAGTAACAAAATTGTCTAATATTGTTGCCTTAATGCTAATTCTCACTTTGTTAAAATATGAAAAAACAGCATGACAATTACAGCATTGCCTAATGATTTACTCCTAACTTCTCACCTTGCAAAAGGCTTAATGGCTCCCAATTCAAACAAATATAAGCCGCCTGTTAAAATTTTAAGAAACTAACTTTTCACTGGGTCTTAAAACTAAGCAGTCCAGTTCGATCATCTGACTTCTTGACCATTTTGGTTTGTTGATGAGGACTGGAATCCTTGTAAAGCCCAGGGATTCTAGGTATACTGTACTGTATTCTAACAGTATACCAAGATTTAACAAACAGTGAAAGGGTCTTATTTTGTCCTCATCTTAAAGAATGTCATAGCCTTTGCTAATAACTATTTTATGCAGTAGAAAGAACAAACATTAACAGTTTTTCCCCTCATTTTGCAGGCTTCGTATAGTCAAGAAGATGAAGAACATTACCGTGGAGAATTTGGGGCCAGCTTTGTTGGCTCCTTTCCGAAGGATTATGTTTATGGACCAGAAGATCCAGACCAAGATATTTCAAACATTTTTTCCTCAGATCAAAAGCCTAAGATATTGCTCATGGGTCTTAGACGGTATGTGAATCATTTTGCAGAGTTTTTTAATAGGCTTTTAGAACTGTGGGTGAGAATGAACAACTATTCTGATAACTTTAATTAATTACATGTTTAACAGCTGCTTGTGTGAGTGACATCCATGGAGTAATAATGAGTGGGAGTTTGCAGTATTTGTTGTTGACCTATTGACTGGAGTCCTTCAGAGGCAGCTTATGCCTACAATCTTGGTTATTGTTGTTATGCTTTCATTCTTCACCTCCTGTGTTTGATGAGTGGATTTATTTGCGTTGTGTGTGCGTTTTTTTTTTTTAGTTTAAATGAAGCTACTGTAAATACAGTATACCGTATCTCTAAATATGGTAAGGATTAAATTCACTTGACATTGTCATCTGATTATTGAAATTAGGCCAAAACAGTATTGAAATCATATAAACCCAAGCCTGCTCAGTGTAAAACTTTTAGTAGATATGGGCACACAAGGAGAAATGTATTAATGTCAGCAAATGTGTACATTGCAAATCTGTTGATCATGCAAAACACCGGAACCACGGAACACCATTTTGCGTTACTGCTTTCAAAACCATTTTGCTTGATCAAAAGAATGTCTGTTCTATATACTGTATACAACACCCAACTAGAAATATTACAAAGTGTAACAGGTATGTCCAGAGAAGCAAAATTGGAGCTGAGAGTGAGGGATTTAAAAATGCATCCAGAAACTTTACCTTTGAAATGAAAACTAACTAAAGCATTGGGAGTAGCAACATGAGTAATTATAGAGCAATGCAGACAATCAGTAATCTTAGGGACAGTAAAATCCCAGGAGAATGAATCTCAAGCCAAAATTAAATGTCATCAGTTTCTTACAATTTGAAAATTCTGCAACCCATGAAGAAATTGAAGAGATGGACATTGATGAAGATGGTGATGAAATATCAAGTACGAGTTCTCTCAACAGTGCTTTACCATAAAAAACTATCATTGACAAACCAGTTATAATGGTAATCCAAATAAATTAGTAAGCATAAAAATATATAGAAAAGCTGGAAGTACCAAAGGTAAACGTACACCTTATGCATTTATATGAACGTCAGGATGTAGGGAAGAGCACTAAGCAAAAATAACAGGAAGTGATGATAACAAAACCAAAGTCCAACCTTGTCCATTAAACAAAGAAAATGATTAATTTTAAACATCTAACTTACCTGGTAGTTATATATATAGCTTAAGTCCCTGACGTCACGGCAGAATTTCAAAAACTCGCGGCAATCGCCGATCGGTAGTCAGGTGAACCACCTGTGCGCCCTCTACCCAGGTACCTGGAACCATTCCAACTATTCTTCAGATCTTCCCTGCCGCTGTGTCAGTAACATCGATGGAATTTCGCTCGTAGCCTGTGTTTTTTTCGCAACTTATTTTGGTGAAGTACACTTTGGCTTGGCTTTCGCTTGTTCACTTTTGGATTTTCTTATAGCATATCTGACTTCATCGAGTGTGAAAGTGTGTGTGTGGGGATGCAAGCGGCTTGCTAAAGTCTCCTTGGATCCCCACTTAGTATGTCTGAAGAACGGGAATGGAAGACCGGCTCAGAAGAGCCAAGAGTACTGTTTCTCACTCTTCTTGATATAACCAGGGAATAGTTAATTCTTTTCCCCTTGCTAACTATCCTATTGATCCTTCTCCCGTAGTGGTAGTCTCTGAACCCTCTACTGAAACAGGTAAGAACCTAATACTTAATGATTTGTTGGCTGCCATTCAGACCCTGGCCCAACAGGTAAAATCCCTCTCAGAAGACAGGGATAATATGTGATCGACAATAAGAGATCTAAAGAATACAAGTGTTAATATGTTGTTAGTGCAAGTGCAGTGGAGGGTGCGACCGCTCGGTCCTGTTGTGCTCCTAGTCCTAGACCTCTTCCAAGCTCACCAACCCCTGTGAGAAGGAAAGTCGACAGACGAAGGGAGGCAAGAGGCTTTAGCTACTGAGCAGTCGTCCCCTCAAGCGTACCTGTTGACGTTTCCCAGGACGCTCACCCTCGCCATGGGAAAGGCGAGGTTAAAGTGTTTTTTCGTCCACCGGTTGCTGTACGTCAACCGGAGGAAGCTTTTGACCAATGTCGCACAGGCGGCCAGTTCTTAAGTAACCTCTAGGTTTGACAGGACAGCGAAAGTGAGAAGCTGGACGCCAGGACGTCGAGCGTTGAGAAGTTGGACGCCAGGACGTCAGACGTAGAGAAGCTGGACGCCAGGACGTCAAGTGTCGAGAAGTTAGACGCCAGGACGTCAGGCGTCATGAAGCTGGACGCCAAGACATTAAGCTTCAAGAAAATGGACGCCAACACGCCACTGGACGCCAGGACGCCAGGTGTCAAGATGATATTTTGAAAGACGTCGCTACTTCCGTCTTCGGAAAATCGGAAGAAGAGAATGATAATATCCCGCATTCTTCTGTGAATCCTATTGTAGAGATTTCTGACGAAGACAATATAAAAGGCCATCAGCTTTTATCAGACTTGAAAAGGCTTATGAAGCTATTTTCGGAAATGTTTTCCAGAGAAATTTATCCTGACTGCTCCTCGTTCCCCGCCTTCAGAATTTACTCTTGTGAAGGCGTCTAAGAGGGCAGAATTACGAAGAATGGATACTTTCGAAGGAGAAACAATGAAAGACAGCCTTTGTTTTTCCTCCAACCAAACTAGCTCAAGGTCTAGCGTTTAGTATCAAACTGGAGAATCGTTCGGCCTTGAAATACTTGCCCTTCCCAGGAACCTTCTCGAATCTTGTTGACTCTTCTCGCCGAGTGGCCATGGGGAAAACGAAGTTGTTGGTCGATATCAGAATTGGACCACCCCCTCAAAAGAATTTGGAGATTTAGGAAGGAAGGTGGAATTATTCAACACGACTGACACCGAAGAACTCATATATCTGATGTCGTGTATGGATAAAGGAATCGGAGATAGTTCCAATGAATCAACTGCACTTTTCTCAGCGGGAATCCTGAAGAAAAGGGCCCATCTTTGCTCTTTCCTGGCTAATGGGGTCACGTCCAATCAAAATCAGAACTGATTTATACCTCTTTTTTTTTTTCCTCTCACCTCTTCTCTCAAGATTTGGTAAAGAGGCCTTTTCATCTTTGGCCCAGAAAACCACGTAAGATTTAATATCTAAAACAGCAGGAAAAGTCCTACCTACGACTTTCATCGCTAAAAAGGGTAAGGCTGAGATTCCTGTGTTTCAGGTATCTCAGCTCTTTCGTGGTCGGCCCTCCGATAGAGGTTCCTTTAGGGCGGGTAGATGAATGGCAACGAGAAGAGGCTCTACACAGGGAAGAAGGAGGACCTGCCTTTCTTCTCCTGCAGACTGTGGTAGGAGCCAGACTGTCCAGCCTGAGTAGGCCCCCTCTAGTAACAAGACAATTCGACCTTTCTGCCAAATGCAACGACAGAACCAAGGCAAAGGCTCTACAGCAACAAGTGTCTATGATGTTGCAAAAGGAGACCAGACAGAGAGTTCAGGATCCGAATTCCCCAGGATTCTACATTCGGTTATTCCTGATCCCCAAATGCTTGGGGGGTTAGAGACCAGTGCTAGACGGGATTGCACTCAACTTTTTTGTGCAATAAACAAAGGTCGCTATGGAAACGACAAAATCGGTTCTAGCAGCGGTCAGACAGCATGACTGGATGGCCTCACTGGACCTCCAGGATGCGTATTTTCACATCACCATGCACCCGAACTCCAAGAATTTTCTGAAGTTCGTCCACGGGAAAGGTTTTCCAGTTTCGGTCTCTCTGTTTTCGACCTAAACAGACAGGGCTGACGTCTGGCTCTGGAGCCGAGACCTCTCAAGAGCAAGTTACCTAATATTGAGGGACGTCATGATAAGACTTCATAGACTACAGATTGTAGCCACTGGAGCAGCCCGGAGCTCTTCCCTTCCAGCCCCAAGGGTAGCTCTCCTACTAAGAACAAACGTAGACAGTTCTGTTCAGTCAGGATACCAGGCTGCAAGAGCGTGGCGGACACTGTGCTGCCTTCCGTACATCCTCCTCTTCCTCCTTCGGATTGGTACTCGTCTGCTGAACCCCTCCACGGTCCATTATTGATGATGAGGAGGAAATAATTGCCGTAGTTGAGGCTTCCCCAGCCTGTCCCCAACAGCAGGAAGCCCCGCATATAGCTTTACTACAAAATATGCAGCAGACTTTGTCTTCCCTGGTGCAAGCGTGACAACCAGGCAAAGAGAAGAAGGATAATAGACATCCAACTAAAGCTTCTAGACGTCCAGAAGTTTAAGACGCTGAACGTAGTGAATGAAACTCTAGGAGTGAAACACCATGACGACAAGCGTCAATGAACCCAAGACGTCAAGCGTCAAGGCATTGGGCGTCAGGACATCAGGCTTCAAGATATTGGAAGCCAAGGCGTGGAGTTAGCTCAGGGCAAGATGCACTGGCATCAAGCGTCTAACAAAGAATTAGGTCTACTGATAAACAGATAGAAATCTCAGCTGATCCCATCCCAAGAGGTTCTATACCTTAGGATGAAGATTCAGAGTCAGGATTTTCGGGCTTTTCCGTTTATTGCAAACACAGGACAAGCCTTAAGAAAATTTCAGAACTTTATAAAGAGACAGTTATGCTTGGCAAAGGAATAGATGAGTCTGCTGGGAACCCTTTCCTCGCTGGAACGGTTTGTCTCATTTGAGAGGTTAATTCTATGCCCGTTACAGTTTCATCTAAATCGGAACTGGGACAAGGAAATAGAACTGGAGACCAAGTGCATCCCCATTTCGGAACCAATAAGACCGTATTTATAGTGGTGGAACGTCCCCGTCAAGCTCCAGGAGGTCCCTTCTCTATATTAAAGGAACCCAGACCTAGTGTTGTTATCCGACGCGTCGGACTCAGTATGGGGAGCAACACGAGGGAAATAAAAAGTCTCGGGCTCCTGGACCAGAGACCAGGAGAAGTTAAACATCAATTAGAAGGAACTAACTGCAATCCCTCTAGCTCTCAGGGAGTTTGAACATAGTGGGGAACAGAGAGGTGCATGTCAACATCGACAACACAGCAGTGTTGGCCTACATCAGCAAACAAGGGGGCACTCACTCCAGGTCTCTATACGAGACAACAAGAGAACCTCTTCTTTGGGCGAAGGAGGAGAATGTAAAACTAGTAACCCACTTTATCCAAGGGGAGAAAAAATGTGAGGGCGGATATTCTGAGCAGGAAATAAAGTCCTCTCAACAGAATGAACGCTACATCAGGACTTTGGGGACGTCCTTGCATAGATCTTTTTGCCACAGCACAAATGAAGAGGCTGGAAACTTACTGTTCTCCAGTACCAGATCCCGGGGCTATATACATAGACGCGTTCCTGGTGGACTGGTCCAACTTGGATGTGTATGCATTTCCCTCTTTCAAGATAATACACAGGGTACTGAAAAAATTTGTGTCACATGAGAGGACCGGAATGACCCTTGTGGCCCCTTACTGAACAACAACAGATTGGTTCACAGAGGTACTAGAATGGATGGTGGACATCCCGAGTAGCCTACCTCAGAGAGTAGATCTACTCAAACAACCCCACTTGGAAAGATATTACCAAAACCTACAAGCGCTACTAGTAACTGCCTTCGGACTATCGGAAAACTCACAAGAGCCAGAAGTTTTTCGAAGGAGACAGCTGGCGCTATCGCAAATCAAGGAGGTTATCCACCATTAAGGTATACCAATCCAAGTGGGAGGTATTTAGAGGATGGTGCAAGGACAACCATGTGTCCTCTTCCAATATTTCTGTAACCCAAATTTGTATATAGAGAACTCACCAGCATGGAACCTAGACGTGGTCCTGAGGTTCCTCATGGGGAGTAGGTTCGATCCCTTGCAGAGGACATCTTTAAAGGACCTCACCATGAAAACTCTTTTCTTGGTCAGTTTGGCTGCAGCGAAAAGAGTTAGTGAGATACATGCTCTCAGCAAGAATATAGATTTTATGCAAGGCAAGGCAATCTGCTCACTGCAACTAGGCTTCCTTGCAAAAAATGAATACTCGTCACAACCCTGGCCCAGAACGTTCGAGATTCCGAACCTAACGGACATAACAGGGGAGGAGAGAGAGAGAGTCCTATTCCCGGTAAGGGCTCTAAGGCTCTACCTGGATAGGACAAAGGACTTAAGAAGGAATTCAGAAGGGCTTTGGTGCTCAGTCAAAAAGCTCTCTGTATAGATGTCGAAGAATGCTCTGTTTTATTTTATCAGACAGTTGATAAAAGAAGCACATATGGAATGTAGAGAGATAGACTACAAGATTCTGAAAGTAAAGACGCACGAGGTCAGGGCAGTAGCAACCTCTGTAGCTCTTAAACAGAACAGGTCCCTGCAGAGTATCTTGGACACGACCTTCTGGAGAAGCAAGTTAGTATTTGCCTCTCACTATCTAAAACAAGTCCAGACATTATGCGAAGATTGCTATACGCTGTGCCCGTTTATAGCATCTAATTCAGTAATGGGAGAGGGGAATACCCCTACAATCTCATAAACCAATACCCTTTTTCTTACCTTGGAATTGAGAATTTTTATGGTTGTTTGTGAAGACTGGACGCAGTCTTCCGCAATCATTGGGATGAAAGTTCCTTGGTAGAGTCCGGAACAAGGGTATTGAGAGGAGGTCTAGTCACATAGAGGTTATACACCGGTTGACAGCCCCTAGAGATTTTCAGCCCCCTGGGTGGATCGCTGGATCTCTTAAGGAATGCAGACATAATGAGGGGGAGTTCATTGAAGTCAGCTTCCTTAATCCAATCCCATAAAACAATACCCTTTGTTCTTGCCTTGGAATGGTTGAAATTTGATGGTTGTTTGTGAAGATTGAACGCAGTCTTCCACAATCATTGATTTTAGGGGTATTATAGGTTGTCTGTCACATAGAGGTTGGTACACCGGTTGGCAGCTCCTAGAGGTCTTCAGCCCCCTGAGTGGATCGCTGGACCTCTTAAGGAATGCAGACATAATGAGGGGGAGTTCATTGAACTCAGCTTCCTTAATCCAATTCCATAAAACAATACCCTTTGTTCTTACCTTGGAATGGTTGAAATTTTATGGTTGTTTGTGAAGATTGAACGCAGTCTTCCACAATCATCAATTTTAGTCAAATGATCATTTTTGTTCCTTGGTGGCGCCAGGAACAAGGGTATTATAGGTTGTCTGTCACATAGAGGTTGGTACACCGGTTGGCAGCTCCTAGAGGTCTTCAGCCCCCTGAGTGGATTGCTGGACCTCTTAAGGAAAGCAGACAAAATGAGGGAGTTCATTGAAGTCAGCTTCCTTAATCCAGGTAAGGACCTTAAGTTGGTTTATTAACCATTAAGCAAATTCCAACGATGTTTGCTGTCTCTGACCCTCCACCAAAGGTGTCAATCAGCTATATATATAACTACCAGGTAAGTTAGATGTTTAAAAATGATATTTTCATAATAAAATAAATTTTTGAACATACTTACCTGGTAGTTATATATAATTAAATTCCCACCCTCCTCCCCTCTAGAGACTAGGGGCATGGAAGATCTGAGGAATAGTTGGAATGGTTCCAGGTACCTGGGTAGAGGGCGCACAGGTGGTTCACCTGACTACCGATCGGCGATTGCCGCGAGTTTTTGAAATTCTGCCGTGACGTCAGGGACTTAAGCTATATATATAACTACCAGGTAAGTATGTTCAAAAATTTATTTTATTATGAAAATATCATTTCTAAGGCAAAGACTGGAGTAAAAGTAACTTGAGTAACTGAAGTAACCTAAGTGCATCGTCCAACAAAAAAGTATACGTGATGGAAACGAGTGCAAAAGGAAATCAAATAAATATGACGAGTCATCAGGCAAATAAGAATGTTTGTTCCGACCCAATATACAAACCCTCGGTCCTTTACGTTAGGGATTACTTTCAGGCATAGGCTGGAAACGGCCGTTGAACTTCAAACAAGGTGGTTAGGCAGTTAACTACCGTCTGGGAGGCGGGAGTACTGCCTGCCTGGATGCAAACATTCCAATTTGCTTTCGGCCGTCGTGGGATGCGGACACTGTTTCTTCGCTGTCTGCCTGACTGCCTTTTCTCAACATTTTTGGTGGGAAAATTCCTTGTTTTCTTTCAAGTATGAATGTTGATAAACCTTCTAAACCCTCCTATCCCCAGCGTGTGTGTCCTGGGGTAGGAGGCAAGAAATGTAATACCTTTAGGTCTAGCGTTGACACAGACCCACACGCCCTCTGCCCATCTTGCAGGGGGCGTGTGTGTTCGGGCGACGCTCCTTGTAGCGAGTGTTGTTCCTGGTCTCCCGAGCAATGGAAGAGGTTCGAAGGGAGGAGACGCTACCGTCGGAAGCTAGCCAAGGAATCGTCTGAGGGTAACACGCCCCCAACGACTCCAGTGGTGGCTAATGTGTCGGGTTCGTTTCTCCCTCCATGTGTACTTCCCCTGCTTGCTCCCTCTCCCTCCCTCGGGTGAGGACTCCCCTTCCCCTTCCTCATTTGTTTCATCAGGTGTGGAAGGGGTTGGGGGCGGCGGTTGATCAGGACTTCCTCTCAGGGGTCTCTTTCCGTGTGGGGGGTGGGGTTTCCCCCAGAACGAGCAGAGACTTCCCAGCCTAACCTGACTTTTTCCTCAGGTTTCGGGATGGATATCCAGGTGTCAGATCTATCCTTGGCCTGGCTACACCTGGGTTTACGTGGCGTTCTGTCACTGGAGGGCCTAGTATCTCATCTGTCTGGCGCTCCAGTAACAACACACGCGACAACCACGATCACCACCATGTTTGTTACCATGTCCGGATTTTCCAAGCTACACGTGTCAGTGGCTTCTCACCTGGATACCCAAGTTTCAGCTGCCCCTGCCGTTCACCATTCGGTACCACTGCCTCTTGGGTTCCTGGCCCCGCTCTCATGACTGGGGCCTTCCTACATGGTTACGTCAACGGTGCTGTATGTGACTGTTCCTGCCCCTGTTGCTGACCCTGGCTCAATGATGACTATGATTCCAGCTCCTCACTTTCCTGTCTCTCAGCCCGGCGTATCATTTGACTCGCTCCCCATACCTTTGACCCTGGCTCGGCCCGGCCTGGCTGCTCGCGTGTCACCCATGCCTTCATTCCTGGCTCCGCATCCGTATGTTCCTGGCTGCCGTGCGGGTGTTCCCACCCCGGTAACTGCTGGCCCGAGCACCGCGTACGCTGCCCGGGTTGTACCTGCTGCTGTGGCCCCTTCCCCCCCCCGGCTGCTCCTGCATGGTTTGGGGATTTAACTACGACCCTGAGGAAGATGGCGAAGAGGAAGTCAAAGAAGAGATCAAGAAAGGTGTCGTCGTCTTCGTCGTCATCATTGTCTTCGTCTGCTACCTCTTCTTCCTCTTCTCCTTCCGAGGCTTCCCGGCCAAAGAAGAAGAAGTCTGCCTCTCCCCCCCCACCCCCCACAAGAAGTCTTGCACCGAGACTTCTAAGGGACTGCCTCCTTCCCCAGGGAAGGCAGTGGGATCTCTCGCTGGCTCTTCCCTATCTGCTGATCAGGGAACCGCTGCTCTGGCCCCTGGGTCAGTCGCATCGGGAGCCAAGGGCGTGCAGACCACAGAACGCACTCCCCCTGCTGTGCCTAAGAAACCTGCTTCTAAGCCCAGTGGGTCCACTTCGGACACTCGTGCGCGAGTCGCTCCGAGTATCCGGGTTTCCAAGGAGACCCGGGTACCCCAGGCTGATACGGGAGAAACGTCTCGCCGTACAGACCCGGGCATGGGGCGAGAGAAAGAGTCTGGGCATGCAGGTGCCCCGACTCTTCTTGCTGGTATCCCTGTGAGTGCCAAGCCAGGCTCCTGGGAAAGTGCTTCGGTCCCTTGGGTCCGAATGCCTGGAGAAGCAGAGAAGAGATCTCCTGCTCAGTCTTCCCGAGAGGCTATGGCCTCGAAGAAGATTGGGGTGCATCTAGAGGACAGTGCGGGCTTGCGCCAGCCTGCCGCGGACTCGACTCCTCCCAGTCCCCAGTCACGTCCGCGGCCAGCCTGGCTTGGGGGAGGCGAGCGCGCCGCTCGGCTCACACAAGCCGCTCCACTCTCCTCGGGAGACTGCTTTGCCTAGGCGAAAGCACTCTCCTTGACCCAGGCTGCCGTCGTCACCACCGCGGGTTGGTGACTGCTCCTGGCCCGCTGCCCCTGTTGGTTCTGCCAGCAAGGCTAGTTGGAGCGCCCGATCCTCCTCGCTTGTCCCCTCTACCTCTTGGGCTTCTTCCAAGGGGCATGAGTCAGACAGGAAGAAATCTGGCGAGTTTTCTCCCCAGAGTTCTACCTCGGGGCGTATGTACCTGGCTCGGTCCTCGGCTCGACCAGGTCTTATGCCCGTGTGGTGCAGGAAGGATTACGGGGGTCTGCAGAGGTTCTCCCTCCTGCAGGGAGAGTAGATCGGGAGGACCGCACTCTGGAAGGACTTGAGGGTCCTGTTCCCAAGGTTGCGGACACCCTTGAGATACAGAGGATGTTTGCAGAGGTTATTGCGCTGATTCGTGAGCACAGTGACCTCGGGGAAGGGACCACGGCCTCAACCGTGGATCGTCTGTCGTGGCTCGAATCCTTTTTGGGGACCCAAGAAGGAACCCAAGGCTTCGGTGGGGCTGCCGTGGTCCACGCTTGCCGAAGGGGTCCTCGACCAGGTGAATAGTCTTTTGTCTGGGCAAGACAATTCACTTAGATTGAACCGCTCGGATAAGCTTCTTCCACCCCCTCTCCCTCGCCAGAAGTGCTTCTACACTCCAGTGGAGAGGGCATTGCCGCCTAAACAGGTTGACCGCTACCTGGCATGTCTGGATCCGGGTCTTACGTTGCAGCAGCTTACTGCAGAGAGCATCTCCTTCTCTCAGCAAGAAGCCGCAACCCTGGAAGCCACCGCCATGGCGGCCTTCCAGGCAGTCTCCTGGCTCAATCTGTGGTCCTTCACAGTATCAAAGGTAGTTGCTTTCTCGGGCGCTATCGTGCCTGGGGAGGACTCCGCCTTTGGGAGACTGTGCCAGTCTGGGGATAGGGCCACCTCCTACCTCGCCCACCAGACGGCAAACCTGTGGGCAAACCTGGTCCTGAAGCGGAGAGACGCCGTTCTCTCTCGCTTCTCCAGGTCTGTAGGACCCGAGTCGGCAGTGACCCTGCGGAATGGACTGTTGCTGGGTTCCTCCTCTCTCTTCCCTAGGGAGTTGGTGGACGCCGCGGTAGACAAGCGCCGGGCCAATGATGGCGACCGGCTTGTCCACCAGGCAGTGGCCAAGACCTCTGGGTCTTCGCATCCCACTGCGGCCAGGCCCTCGGGCCAGGCTGGCACTTCCTCAGCCCCTAAGAAGTCCCAGTCTTCGAAGGGGTCCCATGGAAACATCCAGCCTTCTTCTTCCTCTAGAAAGGGTGGGCCTTCCTGCCCCTTTCAGCCCACTTTCCAGTCCGGTAAAGGGGGCAAGGGGAACAAGAAGGGGAAACACTAGGGGCGGCATTCCTTCCAAAAGCTGCCAAAGGTGGGGGTTTGCCTGTCGAGCCATTGGGCAAAGTGGCAGCAACACAGAGCCGAGACCTGGATAGTGGATGTCCTTCGGGAGGGATATCTACCACCCTTTGTGTCTCGGCCTCCCCTCACCTACACTCCGGTCCATCTCCGCACGTACGTCCAAGGATCTCTGAAGGACACCGCACTACAGCAAGAAGTGCAAGCCATGCTGAGCAAGGGTGCTGTGGAAGTCGTGTTGGACCAGTCTCCAGGCTTTTACAGCCAGATCTTTCTCGTAGAGAAAGCATCAGGGGGATGGAGACCAGTCATAGACCTCTCTCCCTTAAACCGTTTCGTTTGCCAGACCCGGTTCACGATGGAAACAGGGCAATCCGCGCTTGCTTCCATCAGGGAGAATGACTTCATGCTTATGGTGGACTTGAAGGATGCGTATTTCCAAATACCCATTCATCCGTCCTCTCGCAAGTACCTCCGCTTTGTCCTCGGGGAGACGGTCTCCCAATTCAGGGCACTTTGCTTCGGGCACTTGACCGCTCCCCAGGTGTACATGAGAGTCTTCTCCCTCGTGTCAGCTTGGGCCCACTCGCACGGGATATGTCTACTGAGGTATCTCGACGACTAGCTGGTCCTGGCGAGCTCCCGCTCGCAGTTGCTACAGGACAGGGATCGGCTTCTCGAGTTTTGCCGTGATCTTGGGATCATGGTGAACCTCGAGAAGTCAGATCTCATCCCCAAGCAGAGGATAAAGTACCTGGGCATACTGATAGACTCGGTGGCAGTGAAAGTCTTTCCCTCAGACTCTCGTATCAGCAGGTTCAGGCAGGCAGCACAGCTGTTCCTGTCACGACAAGAGCAGCCAGCTCGGCAATGGCAAGTCGTCATTGGTCACCTGTCATCGCTGGAGTATTGGTCCCAGTCCCAAGACCCCCAGTCCCCAGACCCCCAGTCCTACCTCATTCCTCTTTTCGAGGAGGTGAGGGAGGACCTTCGCTGGTGGATGGACAACAGGAACCTCTTGATAGGAGTATCCCTGCATACTCCCCCTCTGGGCATGCTGCTGTTCTCAGATGCATCGATGGGATAGGGCGCACACCTGGAGGAGTTGCTTACTTCGGGAGTGTGGCACCAAGACGACAAGCGCCTTCACATCAACATCCTGGAACTCAAGGCAGCCTTCCTGGCTCTCCAAGAGTTCCAGGATCGAGTGATGGGACACTCCATGGTACTGATGAGCGACAATACCACGGTAGTGGCATATGTCAACAAGCAGGGGGCCTAATGTCCCTCCCGCTCCACCAGTTGACAATGCAGGTGCACGAGTGGGCCGTGACTCACTCTGTAGAGCTGTCAGCCAGGTACATTCCAGGCAAGAGGAATGTTGTGGCAGACAAGCTCAGCCTCCAGAATCAAGTGATAGGAACTGAATGGTCCCTTCACTCAGAAGTGATGGAAAGGCTATTCGACCTGTGGGGGCGTCCTGCCATCGACCTGTTCGCCACCCGGCACAACAGAAAACTCCAGGTCTTCTGTCCGGTTGTGCCAGACCCATGGGCCGCTGCAGAGGACGCGTTCCAGCACCCGTGGGACAACCTTGACATGTACGCCTTTCCCCCGTTCTGTCTGATTCGCCGAGTGATCAACCCAGTGATGATCACTCCGAATCTCAGGATGATTCTGGTGGCACCCAAATGGCCACAGGCCGTTTGGTATCTGGACCTGCTAGCTCTCCCTCTCCGAGGCGCCGAGAGAGATCCCCCGCTGGCCCAACCTGCTGTGTCAACCCCACGTAGAGCGGTACCACCAGGCAGTGCAGTCCGTGTCTTCATGGCTGGAGGTTATCCACCATCTCTTGTGAGCGAGAAGCTTTTTGCGTCATGCAGCAACAGAGATGGCAGGATACCTCAGACGATCCTCCGTAGCGGTAAACCAGGGACAGTGGTCCGTCTTCTGTGGTTGGTGTCGTTGAAGGGATATCTCTCCGGTCGAAGCTACTATTCAGCAGGTCGCGGACTTCCTTGTTTTCCTTCGCCGAGAGAAGCTTCTCTCTGTTTCAGCTGTAAAAGGCTACCGTGCCACACTTGGCCTAGTTTTAGGCTGAAAGGAGTAGATATCTCTTCTTCCTTTGAGATCTCTCTACTAATGAGAAGCTTCGAAAGGTCTTGCCCACCCAGGGATCTCAGGCCCCCTGCGTGGGATGTGACTCTTGTTCTAAGGAGCCTGACTCGTGCACTGTATGAGCCTTTACGAGAGTCGTCAGACAGGGATCTGACCCTCAAGGCCGTTTTCCTGCTGGCCCTGGCATCAGCGAAGAGAGTTGGCGAACTACACGGACTTTCCTTCGATGTTAAACACTCGAGGGGATGGGGATCAGTTATGCTCGATTTCGTCCCGGGTTTCTTAGCGAAGACTCAGAATCCTTCGGTCCCTGACGCACGGTTCGAGTCCTTCATGATCCCCTCCCTAGAGGACTTTGTAGGTAATGAACCAGACAAGATGCTACTGTGTCCTGTTAGTGCTGCGGCGCTATCTGAAGAGGACTTGACATCTCCGGCCTGAGTGTTGACGACTCTTCATTAGTACTGGCTTGACCAAGAAAGAAGTGTCCTAGAACACCATCTCCTTCTGGCTTCGTGGGATGATAAGGAGAGCGTATTCTGCTGCAGGAGATGACACTGGTACACTGGTACGCTTCGTCCGAGAGCTCACAAAGTCCGCAGCATTGGTCCGTCCCTCGCATTCCAGAAGAACATGTTGGTTTTGCAGGTGCTAAAGGCGGGCGTGTGGTCCCAACAGACTACCTTCACCTCCTTCTACCTCCAGGATGTTGCTCACAAGTCCTTGGACACTTTTTCCTTGGGTCCTGTGGTGGCTGCTCAACAAGTTGTGTAGCTTACCCAGCTCCTCTAATAGGACAGGTTGCATCTCGCCTAAGATGGACGGTTGTGATTGGGAGCACGAATGTAGAGTGACTGGCCTCTCTTCTTTCTCCCCATCCTGGCTCTCTTTCTATGGGCAGGGAGGGGATGTGTTGTTACATGCTGGATCTGGCGGTCGATGCAGATAAGCACCCAACAGGAGCTCCTGTTCTATTTTCCGTTCAGATTGATAGAAGCAACCCCACTCCTTCTTCTTGCAAGGGGGGGAGGGAGACCATGACTATAAGACAAACCCAATGCTTGTGATTGCCTTTATGTCATCCAACTCCAAGTTCTTCTTAGCCTACTTTGCACGAACTGATGTTTCCTCTTTCATGCAAAGGGACCCAGAAGTCTGACAACTGATCCTGTTTTTCTTACAACCTGATCATTTTGTCAGAGGCAGTTTTTCCCTTCCTCGCTCTCTCGACCAGTCAGTTCAGGAGACTCACTCAGATTCCTCCCTCCAACCAGTAAGTCTCCTAACGTAAAGGACCGAGGGTTTGTATATTATGCCGGAGCAAATCACAATTTTTTAAAGTAAATTGTATTTTTCCTAATTATACAAACCCAAGGTCCTTTACATTTAATGCCCACCTCATGCCACCCCTCAATCTGATACCTGGGCCGAAAGGCAAATTGGAATGTTTACATATGGACAGGAGGTACTCCCGCCTTCCGGACGGTAGTTAACTGCCTAACCACCTTGTTTGAAGTTCAACGGCCGTTTCCAGCCTACGCCTGAAAGTAATCCCTAATGTAAAGGACCTTGGGTTTGTATGGTTAGGAAAAATACAATTTACTTTAAAAAATTGTGATTTTATTATCTCCTAATGGAGATTAAATTAAAATGCAGCTGTCCTTCAAAATCGGTGAACAAAATACATATAATATAACCACCAACTTTTATTAATAATAGAACTACACAAGTGAAAGATAAAGCCTGGAACTCTTGAAACAAACTGCTTAGGCTATGTGCTATACATTTAGAATAGAAACATGAAGAATCTTAAATTGATATCCAAAGAATAACTGATAATTGTTTAAAGAAAATACATTAACAAAATGCACATCACTACAATAAACAATTACTAATATAGATCAAAGTATAATCCTTGAAAAATAAAAAAAGAATAGCGTAGCAGTTAAACATTACAACCTGACAATTCTTACCTAAGTTTTTTCTCCATATATATTATCCTTTGGAATGTAAACAGAATTTGGGTGAACTTACAAAGGTTAATATCTCAATATTATCCAATGTGCCTATGTATCTAGCACACTGGATGGTATGGGAAACATGAAAAATTATCAGTTGACCAGACAGTTCATAACAACTGCTAATGAACTTGTTATCGAAATTCAGTTGTTTCAATAAAGTCACATATGATAAGACAGTAATTAAGTTTCTCACTTCAGTATGTATTGGGCTGTAATTTTACCTGTCTTTGGTAATGATTATGTAACCATTTGAAAAATTTATACATAACCAGCCAGAGGACTTAGCCTGATGGTGGAACAACTACTGTACTCCCCATTCTTTCCCATCCTCTCTCGGAGAGGTGAGAGGACCTACCTTAACGTGGTTGTACACACTTCCTCCAGAGATATTTCATGCTTCAAAGTATCAACTGAAGGACATTCACATACTCTTGAAGAGGATAGGCAAGTTGGGTACTTAGCCTAATAGCCAGCCTAACTAGTTCTAGTCTAACTTTACCAGACCTTCATTTCAGTATCCTGGAGCCTACTTGTCTAATGGCATCAGCCACGAGGTAGTCTCTTGCTCTACAAGGGAGTAAGTTGGGTTAGGTTCGGTTGGATACTACCCTAGCTTAAGTAGTTCTAGCCTAACCATACCAATCATGCACTTCATTATCCTGGGACTTCTGGTTTAATTGCATCAGCCAGAAGGTAGTTAAGGGTCTGGGTTCGGTTAGGTTAGGTTGGGTACTTAACCTAGCCTAGCTTAGACTAGCCTAGCCTAGCCTAGCTTGACCTAATCCACACCTCAAGAACCTGGATCTTCTTAGGTCTCCAAGCCTCTGGATCTGAGGATAGGTGTTCCACAGTATTGTTAAGGAACGGTACCATTGTAGTTCCTTAGTTATGGTGGGGGGGCTGCTAGTGTCCTATCGTCTCTTCAGTTGACAGTGCGGGTGCACAGGTTTGCCATAAGTTACTCAGCATAGTGGCATACTCAGCACAGCGGTCAACCAGACGCATTCCATCGATGGTGTGGGTGCTCGAGTTCGCAGTAGCACACTCAGCACAGTGGTTAACCAGACACTCTAGGGTGATGGATAGGTTTCGCATCCATGATTCAAGCCTTGTGCTTGAAACTTCCCGTTGGTTTGCTTGATTCACCGGGAGATCTACAATACCTCCAAACTAAGTTCCGACAACTCGTGTTTGGTCCCTACTCAGTCAAGAAGCGGTGTCTAGGAGCTCCATTTCTTTTGACTTGATGTATATAGTTACACTCCTCTTGTGAGGAGTGAGAGATGTAAACAGTAGCTGCTGCTGCTGCTGTAATTACCAGTTGATCCACAACCTGAGGGGAGTATTATGAGGATCTTACGACAGATTCAGGAGTCTCAGTGTTCAAATAGGCACTCCTTTGATAGGAACGGCACCAATGTAGTGCCATGGTTACACTATCCTCCTCCAGAGACTTTTCCATCTTCGGAACATTCGTTCAGCATCTAAAGAAGCTTGATCATGTTCTTTCCTGTCTTCTCGCACCTTTGGTACCCATTTACATCTGGAACCTTACGCCTTCCATCATTCTGCATGTTTTGAAAGTGTTCACTGAGATGGATCATTCCACTTCCTTGGTCCTGTGGTGCCAATGACAGTATGATGTGTATGTTGCCTCCATAAAGACTAGACTTTCAACCCAGTGCTAACGTCTCATTTGTTGCCTTCAAGTTGGCTGAGAAACTGTGTCCAAATTGTCATTTCTCTGACTAGTGAGATGATCAAAAGAGCGTACCCCACAACTTCTTTGTGGACACCAGTGCTTTTTGGACCAGATCTTTCGAGGCCAGGGCCTGCGGTCTGTCCATCGCATTCAGGAAGAACCTGTTGGTCAAGTACTAGGATGGAATGTAATTGTGCAGATCACGTTCATCTCCTTTTCCCTTGGGACATTGCCCATAGGAGGCTGCTAGGAGGTGTGTGTGTGTGTGTGTGTGTATGTGGGACTGGCCTCCCTTTCTCCTGTCTCCCTTCATCTTCCAGTGGGCAGAGGAACAGTGAAGGAGCCGGCACATGCTGGACTGGCATGCATGCAGGTGTTCTAGATGACTGAGTATCTTATCTATAATCTAATTATTTGGATTAGTAGATGCAAATCCTTCATTCTCGCTAGCAAGGTGAGAGAGGGACTGACTATGAACAAACCAGTTGGTTATTCTTAGCTTGATAGTCTCCGACACTAAACCTTTTCGAACATAGGATATTACACTCCTTTAATTCAAAATGCCCAGAAGTCTGACAGTTGAACATCTCTCTTGTTCATGGATCAGAGGTATGATCTTCCTTTGCATTTTCATGACCAGGAAGAGAGTACCCAGGTGAGCCGAACTGCCAGTCAGTTCAGAGATTTACTCGGAAACTTCCCTCCAAAAGTAAGTCTCCCATATATGAAGACCAAGGGTTTGTATTCGTGTAGGAACAGATGACAAATTTTTTTAAAGTAATTTGTATTTTTCGTAAAATACAAACCTGAGGTCTTTACATTAAGGGCCCACCTCATACCACCCCTCATTTTATTACCTGGGCCAAAAGGTAAACTGCATAGAACTGAATGTATATTGACTGGGTAGGCGGTGCTTCCGCCCCTACCATTGGTAACTGTTACCATACCCAACCTTGCAAAAGTTTAACAGCCGGACTTCCAGCTCACTGAAAGTTAATCCCATATGTAAAGACCTCAGGTTTGTATGTTAGGAAAAGTACAAATTACTTTAGAAAAATTTGTCATTTTTTTAAATGAATCATGCATCTATTATGATACAGCCAGTACCTGGTTATCGGGGGGGGTGGGGTTTCCGTTCCGACGGCGTGACGATAAGCGAAAATTGCCAATAACTGAAAATTGGCGATTTTTGGCGGTTTTCGGCACTTATTGGCGCCAAAATCAGCGATTTTTTATTATCAGCACCTCTGTTAGGTATGTATCTTTTACAGGGGGAACATTGGTATTTATCGTAATTCACAAGAGAGAGAGAGAGAGAGAGAGAGAGAGAGAGAGAGAAACAAAAATACGTATGCACATTTTAAAAAATTTAATACTACAGTAAACCCCCCTTATTCGTGGTCTCAATATTTGCAGACTCACTTATTGGTGGATTTCTCTGTGGAATGCATCTACCCATTATTCCCAGAAAATTTGCCCATTTGCAGTATTTTTCACTGAGAAATATTCACTAATTACTGTATTTTCATATCATTTTCATGACTAAATGTATTTTTTGTGATAAAACTATTAAAATACTCAGGTTTAAGCATTTTTAGAGGGCTTTTTTGTGTTTAAACTTTCAAAGTAGGCAGTTCTAAGTGTTTTTAGAGGGGTTTTAAATATTCGCATATTTTCTCTATTTGCAGGGGAGGGGTTGCGGTACACATCCCCCGTAAATACGGGGGGTTTACTGTACCTACACATTAAATTTACTACATATGTAAATCATACGGGTACTCCCCAGTGATGAATACTGATTGAAGATGATGATGATGAATTACCTGTGCAGTCTGATGAATGATGATGAAGATATGACTGCACAGCAAAGCAGAGGTGTTACATCTCCTCTGAGGGCGCCTATTCATCTTCAGGAGGCGATTTTGGGAGGCACTTCTTCAGGCGATTTGGGAGGCACTACTTCAGGCGATTGGCGAAGCACTTCTTCATGCAGTTCGAGAGGCACTACTTCAGGCAATTTGGGAGGCTTTGGAGGGTCCTTCTTCATCCATGTGATGAACATGGTGATAGGCAGCTGCTGTCGCTGCTTCTTCATGGTGGTGAGGGCTTGATTATAGAGCTCCAATGCCAAATCAAGGATGTTTGAGAACTTTAAGGAGCGTCCATATAAGGATCCCATGTTGAAACAAACCCCTGCATATCCTTGATCATTCTCCTAACTTGGGATAGACTTTCCAAAGTCAGGCCCTCCTTCTCACCCTCCTGCTCCTCCCCAGACCCTGGCGTATCTTCTTCCTCACTGGCAGACTTCGTCAGGCCTTCCAAATCCTGCTCTGTCAGGGGGTCAGAGTGGGCATCAATGAGGGTGCTGACTTCATCGGAGATGTCCCCGAAGCCTTCTCCACTTAGAATCCTCGCCAACTGGATTGCCTTATTAATGACCGAATGTTGAATTTCTTCAGGAGAGAAGCCCTGTAATTGTGAACACACTCCTGTCACAACTTGTTCCAGCATGCATTCAGGGTCCCCTCCTTCATGTCCTTCAATGATCAGTCGATGATAGACAGACTTGACAATCATGAAAATATGCCAATAGTCTTTTAGCATAAATTCACTGTCACCGTCCATTGCATTTACAAGGTGTTGGAGGGAGTCCCCAGTGTAGAGTGCCTTGAAGGCACGGATCATTCCCTGGTCCATAGGCTGGAGGAGGGAGGTGGTGTTGGTAGGGAGGAAATTGAGCTGAATTCCCTTATAATAAAGATCGAGAGGCTGGCCACCAGCGTTATCCATGATCAGCAACACCTTGAACTCCATGCCCAAGTTGCTCAGGTATTGCCTAACTTGAGGGATGAAGCTCTGATGGAACCAGTATTCTGTAAGGACTTTGGTGATTCAGGCCCTAAGGTTGTGCATCCAGAAGACAGGCAGCAATGCCTTGTTCTTATTCTTGAGGGCCCTGGGGTTTGCAACCTTGTAAATGAGGCCTGGTTTGAGCATGAAGCCAGCCGCATTCCCACACATTAGGAGGGTAACCCTATCCTTCGGGGCCTTGACTCTGGAGGCTTTAGCTTTGTCCTTCATGAGGTATGTCCAGGAAGGCATCTTCTTCCAGAACTGGCCAGTCTCGTCCATATTGAACACCTGTTCTGGATGGTAGCCCTTCTCCTGGATGATTTTCATGAAGGTCTCTGGATATTCAGTGTCTGCAGAAGCTGATTCCCCATGCAGAGAAACAGACTTTAAGTGGAACTGCTTTTGAAATTAGTGGAACCACCCCTTGCTGGCCTAGAAACCTTGAGGCGCTGATGATGGTCCTGCTTGGGGCTCTTCCTCTTCTTCTTCTTCTGCTTCTATAGGTGTGGGTTCATTGAAGCCTGAGAATTCTAATTCCACTTCTTCATCACCTTTCTGTGCCTCTACATCGCCGCCTTCCTCTGCCTGTACAGGCATTCCCCGGTTATTGGCAGGCTCGGTTATCGGCGATCCGGTTTTTTGATGCTTGTCTAGCAACAAAAATTGCCGATATGCACCGATTTCTACTTATTGGCACCGATAATCACATATTGGCGCAGATGCATGCCAAACAGAGGTGCTGATAACCAAAAATTGTGATTTTCGGCGTATCAGCGCTGAAAATTGGCGAATAATTGCCGTAAATCACTGATTTTCATTCATCTGTGATTTTCGCTTATCATCATGCCATTGGAATGGAACCCCCACCGATAACTGGGAACTGCCTGTACTATGTCGTCGCCTTCTGTAGCAGTTGATAACTGCTGGTAGAGTTGTCGTGCTTTCTCGCAAATGATGTTGGAGTCAAGAGGCATGATTGTTTTATCCTGCACTTTTGCAACTCTTTGTTCTGACACGATATACAAACTGCTGGTCCTTTATATTAGGAATTACTTTAAGCGTAGGCTGGAAACGGCCATTAAACTCTTGAGCAAGGTGGTTAGGCAGTAACTACTGCCAGGTAGGCGGGAATACCCGCCTGCCCGGATGTAAACATTCCAGTTTGCTTTCGGCCGTCATGTGTTGCAGATGTGGTTTCGGATCTCTTTGCCTGACTGTTGTTAAGCTCGTATTATCCCGATGGGCTCTTTCTGTATTTTTGTGTATATATTATATGTTTGATATTTATTAATACAAACCCACGATTTGTGATAACCTTGCATAAGCTGTCGTTCCCCTGTGCTGTGTCTTGGGTTTGACGGCCAAGGGCGTATTTAGAGAAGCGTAACCGAGTGGTAATGCTTCTCTTCCAGCAGGCCTTTATTTAGATACTGAAGGCGTTCCAAGGTACGTTTGGAGATACAGTTTTAGATTGGGAGATAATATCTTTGCTCCCCTACATTGATTGGGACGTAAGAATTTGCTTCCCATCTTGGGCTCCCACTTTCCTTGTACAAGGGGCATGACTACTTCCTTCCTACTTGTGCTAAGTGTGGTTTCCGCCGCCTGTGCTTAGAGTTGCTGGGGGGAGGTTGCAGGCGTCGTTGGTAAGCTCCGCTTCCACAGTGCCTTTGGTGGCCTCCCCTCCTTCCCTCTCTCTCCCTGTAGATTCTTCCATATCTCCTTCGCCCTCTTCGCTCGCTCGTCGGGAGAAGACCCCGAACCAGATGGGGTGGGGGGTTGGCCGCTGGCAGTCGGGCAACCTCTTCTATGGGCTTCCTCTCGCTGCGTAGGGCAGTTCCCCTCGTAGCAAGAGGAGTCTCCCTCTACTAATCATCTTTGCTTTTTCTTTCAGGTTGACAGTGAGCATTGCAGACACAGCAGTAGTTGGCTGGATATCTCAGGGGATATCTTGCATGATGGAGTCCCGATGTTCATTTATTGTTGCTTCGGGACTGACCACACTACCTGGTTGGAATGACGGTTCCACGTCGGGTTTGTTCCAACACTGTTCTCACCGATGTGAATCGATCGCTGTCATTGCTGGCCTTCATGTACGCCGTGGCACTGCCTCTGGCATATCTGTGGTCCATCTGCTCCTGCTGTTTCCTGTGTTATGCTCCTGTTAACTCGACGAGTCTGTGGGTGGCTCTTCCTGCCGCAGCTGCCCTGATTGTTCCTGTCGCTGCTGGTGACTTTCATGTGACATTCCTGGCCGTTGCTATAGCTCCTGCCTTCTGAACCCCTTCCGTAGCTCCTGCATCGGCTGTCCTGATCGTGCCTGCTGCTTCTCCTGGTGGTCGTGCCCGGGTCTGCTTTTGTTGTGTTCCTGCATAGCTGTCCTGTAGGTTACGATGTCCTCCATCTTGTAGAAGTTGTCGGAGTGAAGGTGAAGGAAGTCGCCCTGTGGAAGTGATGTTCCTGGCCACTGCGGTAGCCCCTGCCTTCCGAACCGCTGCCGTAGCTCCTGCATTGGCTGTCCTGGTCGTGCCTGCTGCTTCTCCTGGTGGTCGTGTCCTGGGCCACTTCTGTTGTGTTCCTGCCTAGCTGCCCTGAAGTTTACAATGTTTTGTGTCCACCAGCCCTTAGAAGATGTCGGAGTGAAGATAAAAGAAGTTGCCTTGTGGAAGTAGCCACTGTCTTCTTCAACTTATCTTTGATTTCGTCTTCTGCTGCCTCTTCCCTTTCTCTCCCGAGGCCCAAGGGGGTCCCGGAATCCGGACAGACCTCTGTCGGCCGAAAGAGAGGAAGGCTGCTTCTTCCCCTTGATGCCCTTGGACATGTAGGGACTGCCTCCTTCCAAGGAGGCAATGGGTCTCTCGTTGGCTCTTCCCGACTTTCGGGTTAGGAAACCGATTCGCATACCCCTGGGTTTTGTTTTGGGAGCCGCTGGTGTGCAGACCTTGGTTTGTGATCTTGCTCCCAGTCCTGGAGGTTCCAATTTTCTCTCAGGCAGGAACCGATTCGCATTCTTCTGTGGGGTCTGGCTTTCGGGGGCCACGAGAGCGCGGCCTTGAGAGGCTGCGCCCTCGTTGCCAGTCTTGAAAGTCTGCATCTAAGATTGGTTCTGTGCCTGGCTCTTTTCAATTTCTTAGGAAACCGAAAGCAACCGCTCCCGATTTTTGGGAGTCTCGTGGCTCGCTCGAATTCTGTGAATCATGAGCGCTCTCCTGACAAGAGGCACAGGACGGGAGAAAGTGCCGAGATGCCAGGTGTCTGGGTGCCGAGACACTGGGTGTCTTGATACTGCACGCCAGCTGCTTTGGTTGTTTGGCTGGGTTTCATCCTTGTGTCTTGAACCTTAGGGTTCGAACATGCAGGTTATCAGACATAGAATTCCCCTTTGAACTTTCTTCTCGAAGGGCCTCGGCCTTGAAGGAGTTTAGAGTTCGGGAAACTAGTTCTAGTTCACTGCAAACGAGTTCCGACCTGTCCAGTGCCGATTGTGTTAGCGTGATCGGCTTGGCTTGGGTCGGCCCACCCGGCATGCTCGCCCCGCCCAGCCCCTGGTCACGCTTGCGAGACTGGCTCGGCTCAGCTCAGCTCGGCCCGCCTGCCTCCCAGTCCACCGCATACCACCCAGTTGGATCCCGTTCACGTGATCGGCTCGGTTCAGTGCCTCTTGGGTCGGCCCCACTTGGTTTTTCCGAATCGGGTTCTCGGCTCTGTTCAAATGAACTTTCTGCTTTTCCCAGGAAAGCGTTTTACCACAGCACAGGCACTCCTCTTCCCCCGTGTGGCAGTAATCTCCTTCGGTTGATTATCGCTCACGGTCCGCCTCTCCTGCTGGTCTTGCTGGCAGGACAGGTAGGGGTACTCTTTCTCCTCACCTGTTCTCTTCTCCTCTCAGTTGTTCTGAGAGGCGCAAGACGGACAGAGAGAGCTCCGATGAATTTATCTTCGGAGTTCGGCTGCCTGGCGTGCTTTGTGTGTCGGTCCCCCGATTTTCTCATAGTACAACCAGGTAGCCGAGGAGGTTTTCATGGGATCTGTCAAGGTCTCTCCAAGGGGAGAGGTACAGGAGTTTCACGCTTCGTAAGCAGCGAGGGTCTTCCTCTTCAAGTAGTGATCGCCCCCGTTTTTTCGGGGAACTTCGTGCCAATTCGTCGGCACGAGGATCCCCAGGACGGGACCGCGGCTCCCCCAATGAATAATCTTCATCACTCGCAACCCTTGCAGTTCCTGAGGGACTGAGAGTGTCGGAGACAGCTGCGGTCCTGGCGTCTGAGAGTGTTCTCGTCCAGATGAAGTTTTTTCTTCGGACAAGGGGTTCATTCAGGTCAAGACACCAAGGTTCTCCCCTGCCTCGACAGAATACGAATTCTTCTTGCCTTGGAGGGTCTTGCCGACTGCAGTCCTGTGGGCATTTCTGGTGCTAAGAAGAAGGACTTTGTCCCAATTCGTATCTCCGGTTTTGTAACTCCCGAGTTGGGTCGACCCTTAGGAACGAACCTTTACTTGGTTCTGCCTTTCTCTTTCAGAGATTTGCCAGATACCTTGGCAATCAAGGTTTGTACCAGGGTACTGCCTTTTCCTTTGGACAATGGCCAAGACCTTTGGGTCTTAGTCATCTTGACTCGACCTTGAGCTCAAGCCAGCCCCCCTCAACTCCTAAGAAGTCCCAGGCTTCAGAGGAAGATTGCGGAGCACATAGCCCTCTTCTTCCCTTCTAGGAGAGTGCACACAACTGTCTCTTTCCACCCTCTGTCTCTTTCCACCTCTTACTTTATGCCTGGATGAAACGTAGGAGGGAGCTGGCAGACCTGGGAAGGAAGGAGAGGTCTTAAATTCTTTCATCAAACTTCGATCCAGAGCTAATTGTCTCAATATCCTGTCATCTTGAGAAGCTTCCCCAATTCCTCTATCCTTCTTTTCTTTAAAGAAGTTCTCTTACTGCTTATGCCTGGATGAAAGGCGATGTACTTCTTTGAGTCTCTGGAGCTGGCAGCGACATTGCTGAGACCCTGGGAATGGATCCCTCTAAAAACGCTTATACCTGTCCACCATGAAGGGTCAAACACCAAAGTATGCCTAAAAAACCAGCCTACATCAAATATATATTAAACTATTACCTTATTACTGTATTAATCTTTGAAATGATACTATTAATATAATTTCCAAGCCATCTTAAACATTTTATCATTACATTTATACGTACATACTGTATGGCTTACAGCTGTAGGTGAAAATAATCCAGTCCCCCCTACGCATTCAGCCTCACACACATTTTCTTTAATACAGTTATAAGCCGTCCTGTTTTCTTTTTGGGGGGAACCATTGGTATTTATGTATACTGTACAGTATGTAATTCACAAAAAGAGAGACAGAAATTAAAAAAAACGTATGCACATTTAAAAAAATTTAATGCTATGTATATTTGTACCTGTCTACCATGAAAGGTCAAACACCTAAGTACTGTATGCCTAAAAATACCAGCCTACATCAAATATACATTAAACTATTACCTTATTACTGTATTAATCTTTGAAATGATACTACAGTATTAATATAATTTCCAAGTCATCTTAAACATTTTATCATTACATTTATACGTACGCACTGTATGGCTTACAGCTGTAGGTGAAAATAATCCAGTCCCCCCTACGTATTCAGCCACGCACATTTTCTTTCATACAGTTACAAGCCGTCCCGTTTTCTTTTCGGGGAAACATTGGTATTTACATATACGTCATTCACAAAAAGAGAGACGCAAAAAATAAAAAAAAATTTATGCACATTTTAAAAAATGTAATACTACTTAGTATATATTAAGATTACTACATACATAAATCATACGGGTACTCACCAGCGATGAATGTTGATTAAAGATGATGATGATGAATTAGCTGTGCAGTGCGATGAATGACGATGATATGACTGCACAGCAAAGCAGAGGAGTTACAACTCATCTGAGGGTGCCTCTTCACCTTCAGGAGGTTCTTCAGGAGGCACTTCTTCAGTTGATTTGGGAGGCACGACTTCAGGTGGTTGGGAGGCACTTCTTCAGGCGATTCGAGAGGCACTACTTTGGGTGCTTTGGGAGGTTTGGAGGTGCCTTCTTCGCCCGTTTGATGAACATGGTGATAGGCAGCTGCTGTCGCTGCTTTTTCATGGTGGTGAGGGTTTGATTATATTGCTTCCATGCTGAATCAAGGATGTTTGAAAACTTTAAGGAGCATTCCATAAAAGGATCCCATGTTGAAACATACTCCTGCATATCCTTAATCATTCTCTTCATGTGGGACAGACGTTCCAAAGTCAGGCTGCTCTCCTCTTCATCTTGCTCCTCCCCTGAACCTGGCGTATCTTCTTCCTCACTGGCAGACTTCGTCAGCTCTTCCAAATCCTGGTCCGTCAGGGGGTCAGAGTGAGCATCAATAAGGGTGCCGATTTCATCCTTGGTGGTGTCCTCGAAGCCTTCCCCACCTAGAATCCTCGCCAACTGGACAGCCTTATTAATGGCCGAATGTTGAATTTCTTCAGGAGAGAAGCCCTTGTAATCATGAACACACTCCAGCCACAACTTGTTCCAGCATGTGTTCAGGGTCTCCTTCTTCATGTCATTCAGTGATCGGCTGATGATGCTCAGACATGTGGCAATCGTGAATTTACGCTAATATTCTTTTTGCGTAAATTCACTGTCACTGTCCATTGCAGTTACAAGGTGCTGGAGGGAGTTCCTGGTATAGAGTGCCTTGAAGACACGGATCACGCCCTGGTCCATAGGCTGAAAGAGAGAGGTGGTGTTGGGAGGGAGGAACTCAAGGTGGACTCCCTTGTAAGAAAGATCGAGAGGGTGGCCACTAGCATTATCTATAATCAGCAACACCTTGAACTCCAAGGCCAAGTCGTTCAGGTATTGACTAACTTGAGGGATGAAGTTCTGATGGAACCAGTACTCTTTGAGGACTTTGGTGATCCAGGCCTTAGGGTTATGCATCCAGAACACAGGAAGCAATGCCTTGTTCTTATTCTTGAGGGCCCTGGGGTTTGCAGCCTTGTAAATGAGGCCTAGTTTAAGCATGAAACCAGCTGCATTCCCACACATGATGAGGGTAACCCTATCCTTCGGGGCCTTGAATCCGGAGGCTTTAGCATCGTCCTTCATAAGGTATGTCCGGGAATGCATCTTCTTCCAGAACAGGCCAGTCTCATCCATATTGAACACCTGTTCTGGATGGTAGCCCTTCTCATCGATGATCTTCTTGAAGGCCTCCGGATATTTCGCAGCTGCTTCAATGTCTGCAGATGCTGATTCCCCATGCAGAGTAACAGACTTTAGGTGGAACTGCTTTTGAAATCAGTGGAACCACCCCTTGCTGGCCTGGAAGCCTTGAGGCGCTGATAATGGTCCTGCTTGGGGCTCTTCCCCCTCTTCTTCTTCTGCTGGTTCATCAAAGGCTAAAAATTCTAATTCGCCTTCTTCAACGCCTTGCTTTGCCTGTACTATGTCGTTGCCTTCCTTAGCAGTTGATAACTGCTGGTAGAGTTGTTGCGCTTTCTCGCGAATGATGTTGGAGTTGAGGGGCACGGTTTTTCTTCTGGCAGTCCTTTATCCAGATTGCCAGAGCAGATTCCATTTTCACGATTGTTTTATCCCACACTGTCACAACTGTCTTTGCACTACTGAAGTAGCTTGTACTCACAGACTTGCGTATCTCCGCCTCTTTCTTCTTGATATATCTCACTGTGCTCTCATTAACACTGAAATGGCAGCAAAACTTTTGCCCTCCTTCAACATGTCAAGAAGTTTCACCTTCTCCTCGAGTTTCATAACAGTCTTCTTTCTTTTAGACTCTTTGCCAGAAGGCTTTGAAGGAGCAGGGCATTTTTTAGGAGGCATTTTAGGGCTGGATACCGCTGATGCACAAAGATAAAAAATCAAAACGGACAGATGCACGGTTTCACACGGTAAGATGCTGCGAACTATATGCACAATCTGAGGAGGATGCCGTGGAGCGGTCTCCCAGAATTCCGTGTTCGTGAGTTGGTTGTGAATGTTCAGCCAATCAGCACCAAGTGAACAGCCAATGAGCGCCAAGGAAAATGAATGGTGCTTCTGGATTGGGTGCTTTGCAGATGACAGCCAATAATGTGTTGAGTATCACTGGTCATGGGCACAGCGTCCAGCATCGCGATTTCTTTGTATTTGCAGAGAGGTGGCTTGGGTGAAGCACTTTTAAGAAAAACAAATATATGTTATTGAAACTTTGCTGTGTTTACGTTAATATATTACAGTACTGTAATATTTGAAACTTAGTAAATCGTTTTTCAACTTACAAAATGTACTGACAGTAGTCATTAATATATACTTAGTACATACATGAAAATGCTACGTACAGCAGATGTAAACATACGTACCCTGCAGTATTCCTGTTGTCTTACATATTTTAGATATGCCCTACGTACTACCCGTAGTACTGTACTATGTATCATCCTAAAACACTTTTTGTATGTAATATTTAAAAATCATCCTACAACAAAACATTTTATAAAATGTACGTACTATATGCGCAGAAGATCAGTGTTAGTTTGTGTACGTGTAACCAGTAGTACCATGCGTATACCGTAGCGGCAAATTATCGGCAAATGACCCAGTATAACCCGTTTTATTGCTATCTCACTTTTGTGTGTTTTTCGTGTACAGTACTATGGCCTAAAAATATTTTTTGAAATTATGCATTTAGATGTCCTCTCAATGCTCTGCTTCTTCTAAGGCCTCTGGCCAATAGCCTATAATTACTATAATGACTGATGAGAAGAAAGTACTGTTGACATGATTGTTTTGTTAAGGGAGGGCAAAAGTCATGGAGAAGTAGCAGCCCATTACAGCATGACATAAATTGCTGTCGCCTGCATTGAGCATGAACAAGGTAAAATACTCATGCAGCCCTACTGACCACCTTCGTTGCCATGTTCAAATACCTTAACATGACAGCGCCTCCCATCATTCATCGTACTGCACAGTTAATTCATCATCATCATCATCTACAGCATACTGAAATCAACATTCATCACCAGTTACTACCCGTATGATTTAACTTTACTATATTATTTATTATTATTAAGGTACCCAGTGTAGTATTACATAATATTATTATTTAATTTCTGTTACTATTATATGTACAGTACTGTAGTACAGTATTATTATTGATTTACATGATTATTTAATGTTATTATACAATAAATATGAAAATACAGAATACTATTGCTATACGAAAAAGAAAAAAAAATCTGCATCCGCGAATATGAAGTTTCCCGTGAATATTTTTATAGATATGTTTCATAGAAAAACCTGCGAATGACTGAGTTTCCCGCGAAAATTTTTTAGATAGTTTCCATAGAAAAACCTGCGAATGGGTGAGTCCGCGAACCTTGAGAACACGAATACGGGAGGTTCACTGTACATGAGTGTTCTGTAGCGCACTCGACAGCTCAATTAGCCAGATGCTTTCCTGGTGGGGATGTATTGGTAGGCGAGCTTGGCCTCGGGTCTGAGTGATCCAGACGGAACGTGCTGCTCACTCTTTTCTTCACGAAGAGTCTGCTCAACTGAGAAACCCCCACCATCTTTCTGTGGCCTCCCTGCACAATAAGTCGGTAGAAAATCTCGCTCCTCCGTACCAGACCCATGGGCCGCTACGGTGAGGCATGCTGTCTTTTTGGGAAAAAATCGATATCTATGTTTTTTCCTCCATATTTGTCTGTTTCGCTAGGGGTTCACAAGCATTGCTCACCCCAAGTTACAGACGAATGCTGGAAGACTTCACCTTTGCCCGACCTGATAGCTGAGGCACCAAGAAGAGTTCTGCTTGACCCAACCTCCTGTAGCAGCTACACAAGAAGCAGTTCTTCAGGCAGTACATCCCTGTGTGTTCAGGACTGAGACCTTCCAGCCTTCCTTGCAAGCACAGGCTTTCTCGCCGAGCGGCAACAGATATATTTGGATACCTCTTGAAGTCCTCTGCAACACTATCCCAGGGACTGGATCCGTCTTTGCTGGTTGGTGTTGTTGACGGAACTTCTCAGGTCAGAGTCACTCTTCAAGTCTGGACTTCCTTGTCTTCTCAGCCGAGGGTTGCTTTTCTCCCTTTCATTTGTGAAGAATGTAGGCTCTTGCGACATAGTCTTCTATCTGAAGTAGCCTTCTTCTTCTCAGTTGAGACTTAGCTACGGACGAGAAGCTTCTTCAGTCGTGCTGTCCCAGGGAGCTGTTCCCTGGGTGGCATGTGACTCTCGTTTAGGGTTCCTGTCCCGTGCTCTGCATGTGCCCTTTGAGAGTTGTCGGATAGAGATGTGTCCTCTTAGGACCATCTCTCATCTTGCTCCAGCCTTGGCGTAGAAGATGGAAGAACAGGGATGGGGATCAATACCTCGACTCCTCGGATGTCCTAAGTGAACTCTGAATCCATTGGCATCTATTGTGGGGTTCGACCCCTTCTTGTTCCCCTCCTCCTTGGACTTTGTGTCGAAGATCCAGATCATTCATTACCTTGTCCTATTAAGGAGCTGTGGTACTTTCCGAAACGGCTCGACATTCCTAACCTGGATGTCGAAGTTTTCACTAGTACTCTCTCTCCCAAGGAAGAAGTGTCTAAGGACACATCTTCCTCCTGACTTCATGAATCGGTCGAAGGAGGTACTCGGCAGCTGGCAATGACCATACCGGTACTTTCCACCCAAGAGCTCACGAAGTCAATGGCTTGGTCCATCCCTCGCACTCCGGAAGTTTCTGTCGGTCTGGAAGCAAGACGTGGTGTTATAGACCACACTCTTGTCTTCCTGTGAAAAAGTTAAGTATATCTTAGTTTAACCAGACCACTGAACTGGTTAACAGCTCTCGTATGGCTGGCCCGAAGGATTAGACTTATTTTTATGTGGCTAAGAACCAACTGGTTACCTAGCAACGGGACCTACAGCTTATTGTGGAATCCGAACCACATTATGACGAGAAATGAATTTCTATCACCAGAAATAAATTCCCCTAATTCTTCATTGGCGGCTCGGAGAGTCGAACGCTGGGCCAACAGCATGCCAGTCGAAAGCTCTACCACCCCTCCAGAGAAGAACTTGTCTTCCTGTGGTCTTGCCCACAGGCCCTTGGAACCTTTTTTCCCTGGCCCTGTGGTGGCTGCTCAACAAGTTGTGTTGTCTGACCCGGCTCCTTCAAGAGGACGAGTAGCATCTTGCCTAAGGTGTTGGTTCTGGAAGTGAGAAGGATACCGAGAGTGACTGGCCTCTCTTCCTCCTCCTTCCCCGTCCTCTTACTTCTCCTCCTTCTTGATGAGAATAGGACTTGAACCAATAGTTGCTGTATCTGGCGCTGCGGTATGACTATTCATTGAGCACCCATTCTATATTTCTTTTGGAATCATAGAAGCAATTCTGCTCCTTCCTCTAGCAAGGGGAGGAAGGAGAGACTGGCAATAAGGGAACCCTATCTCGGGTTTTCCTCATTGCCTCCGACTCTAGATCCTTCCAGCCTATTTCGTATGAGTTACATTTCCTCACTTATACAAAAAGATCCAGTATCTGACATTGGATCTTGCAGTTCCTACACTCCGATCAATATGTCAGAGGCACGGTACTCCTTGCTCTTTCAACCAGGGGGAGTAGCCAAGTTGTGCAGAACTCCAGTCCGTTCAGGAGACTCACTCAGGTTCCTCCCTCCAACCAGTGAGTCTTCCTAATGTAAAGGACCGACGGTTTGTATATTGTGTCAGAACAAATCTCAATTTTTTAAAGTAAATTGTATTTTTCCTAACTACAAACCCAAGGTCCTTTACATTACATATTATGCCTGCCTTATGCCACCCCACAATCTGAACCTGGACTGAAAGGCAAACTGGAATGTTTACATCCGGGCAGGTGGGTATTCCCACCTACCTGACGGTAGTTACTGCCTAACCACCTTGCTCAAGAGTTTAACGGCTGTTTCCAGCCTACGCTGAAAGTAATTCCTAATGTAAAGGACCTCAGGTTTGTATAGTTAGGAAAAATACAATTTACTTTCTAAAATTGTGATTTTTGCACTACCGAAGAAGCTCATGCTTACAGAATTTTGTATCTCTGCCTCTTTCTTCTTCATGTACCTCACTGCTCTCATTAACATTAAAATGCCAGCCAACTGCAGTGAAACTTTTGCCCTCCTTTAACATATTGAGAACTTTCACCTCCTCGAGTTTCATAACCGTCTTCTTTCTTTTAGGCTCTTTGCCAGAAACCTTAGAAAGAGCAGGGCATATTTTAGGAGGCATTTTAGGGCTGATTACCACTGATACACAAAGATTAAGAACCTACACACAAAGATCCGTGATTTCACCTGATAAGAAGATGCTACATACTACGCATGAATTGGGAAAGATGCCGTAGATGCGGTCTCCCGGAATTCCATGTCCCAAGATGGTCTTGAGTGTTCAGCCAATCAGTGCCCAGTGAACAGCCAATGAGCACCATTAATGGCCCTCCTGGATTGGTTGCTTTGCAGACAACAGCCAATAGTGTATCAAGTATCATTGGTCCTGGGTAGACAGCTTCCCAGCATCTCGAGTTCTTTGTATTTGCGGAGAGGTGGCTTGGGTGAAGCACCTTCTAAGAAAAACAACTATATGTTATTAAAATTTTGTTGTGTTTACATTAATATATTACAGTATTGTAATATTTGAAAATTAGTAAATCTTTTTTCATCATAAAAAAATGTATTTATAGTAGTCACGAATGTATACTTACTACTTACGTGAAAATACTACATACTGCGGATGTAAACATACGTACCCTGCTATTCCCGTTGTCTTGTGTATTTTAGATATGCTCTACGTACTATCTGTAGTACTACGTATCATCCTAAAACACTTGATGTATATAATATTCAGAAATCATCCTACAACAAAACATTCAATAAATTGTACAGTACTGTACTGTATGCGCAGAATATCATTGTTAGTATACATATGCGCAACAGTACCGTACATATACTGTAACGGCAAATGACCCAGTATAACTCAGTTCATTGTTATCTTTCGTTTTGTTTTGTGTGTACGGTACTGTGGACTAAGAATATTTTTTGAAATCATGCATTAAGCTGTTCTCTAAACTCTGCTTCTCCTAAGGTTTCTGGCAAAGAGCCTAAGCGCCAGAGAACGTTGCAGTTAATGACTTATGAGGAGAAAGTAGACATGATTGTTTTGTTAAGAGAGGGCAAAAGTCATGGAGAAGTAGCAGCCCATTACGGCGTGACATTAAGTGCGGTCGCCTGCATCGAGCATGAATATGAACAAGGTAAAATACTTGGGGAGGCCATTCTTGGAGAACTCGCCGCCCTCTTTACTATCCCACCAGTGGGCCAGGATATTGAACAATTTCATGGTCTGTACAAATTTGTTAAGAAAGTCAGGCAGCTGCAGATAATGAAAAAGGCTTTGGATAATAATGAAGAAAGGGCCACAAATATTTCCAGTACTGTTAATGAGGTCATGCAGCCTTACTGTATCACCTTTGTTGCCATATTCAAATACCTTAACATGACGGCGCCTCCTGAAACCTGTGACGAAGCACCTCCTGAAGAAGGTGAAGAGGTGCCCTCGGAGAGATGTAATTCCTCTGCTTTGCTGTGCAGTCACATCTTCATCGTCATTCATCGTACAATACTGCATAGCTAATTCATCATCATCATCTATAATCAACATTCATCACCGGTAAGTACCCGTATGATTTAATCTTATTTATTATTATTACAGGCACCCAGTGTAGTATTACATATTATTACAGGCAGTCCCCGGTTATTAGCGGCTGTTCTGTCCTGACGGCGTGATGATAGCTGAAAATCACTGATAACGGAAAATCAGTGATTTTTGGCGCTTATTGGTGCCGATTTTCGGCTATCTGCGCCTCTGTTAGGTATGTATCGGCGCCAATACCCAATTATCAGCAGCAGTAAGCGGAAATTGGTGATTTCCGGAGCCAAAAATTGCCAATTTTCATTGCTAGACAAGCGCCGTAAAGCTTGATCGCCGATAACCAAGCCCACCAATAACCGGGGATTGCCTGTATTGTTTAATTTGATATTGTTAAATGTTACAGGCAGTCCCTGGCTATTGGCTGGGGTTCCGTTCCGACGGCGTGACGATAAGCAAAAATCGCTGATAATCGAAAATCTCCGATAACCAAAAATCGCCAATTTTCGGTTATCGGTGCCTGTGTTAGGTATGTATCAGCGCCGATAAGTGGAAATTGGCATATATTGGCACAGAAAATCGCTGATTTTTGTTGCTAGACAAGCCCCAAAAAACCAGATCACGATAACCGAGGACTGCCTGTACTGTACTATTATTATATAATTTTATTACTGTTATGTAATGTAGTACTGTACTGTTATTACTTTACATTATTATTATTTAATGTTATTTTACAATAGATAATATGAAAGTACAGAAAATTGCTTTACAAAAAAGAAAAAATCTGCATCCGCGAATAGGCAGTTCCCCCACGAATATCTTTATATATATGTTCCACAGAAAAACCGGCGAATGGGCGAGTTTTCCCACGAATAGTTTTTGGATGGGTTCCACAGAAAATCCTGCGAATAGCTGAGTCCACGAATCATGAGAACGCGGATACATAGGGTTTATTGTACCTCTAATTTCAAAAAAGTTGCCGAGCGAGGTAGATACGTTAGCTATGTAATTACTTAAGTATATGTAAAACTTAATTTTATTATGAAAATGTCATTTTGGTCAGTAAATGTTTGGTCTGAATTTGCTGGGGAACTGTTCCAGGTACCCCTATAGTGTGTGATCATTTTATATATTCCCCTTTAAGAGGTAAGGTGTCGATGCCCTCACCTGTCTGGAGCCTGAGCCTACAACTGCCATGCGACAATTGGATAAGTTCACTGCCAGGGAACTGGGTCGGTTCTTGGGGTGATGTGGTTCTGTGCCCTACGTCACCTGCATCTCGTTTTTCATGCTGTGAGTCTTGTTTTATGTGTTTGCCAAAAGATCATTTTGATAAACGTTAACCTTTGCAACGCATTCAACTTGTGCCATCATCAGCATCTAGTTTGAAGTGGTTAGCACTGATAGGAATAATCATATACAGTAATAGGTATAGACAGTGTTATGAATAATAACGTGCTTGTAGTGAATAGTACTTATTCTGATGTTACGGTGACCCAAATGATTGTTAAACCAATCTCTTCTGCAGCTACTTCTCGTTTTAAATCCTTCTGCTTAAAATGCACCTGTTAGTTCTTTACATGCTCTTTCTTTGGATATCTGCGAATATGTTCCTTCTGCCTCTATTAATGTTCCTCTTTCCAATCCTACCATGGTTACAGCATCTTCTGTTGTTTTCAAGTTATATATTATTCTAGCTACTTAGGTTTCCAAGGATGTGTCATATGGGAATGCTCTCAAGTCCGTTGAGTTGCTTTCGAATGAGGTGGAAGTGTTGATTGTTGCTCATCTTCCCCCTTCTCCCAACATTCCTGTTTTCTTTAGGGCCTGGTAGTGCATTGTTTTCTTGTGCTCAGCCAACTTGTGTTAATTCAGGTGAGTCGCTTCAGACTGCAGTTCCCTGTCTCCCTTTCAGAGAGTTATGGATCCATTGTGAGTAGTCTCCTGCCATCATGTGCAGTTGCCCGAGACCCCCTAATTCCTCTGGATTAAGAAGAATTTTAATGGGAGGAATCTCCTTTGGTTTGTCGGCTTTTATTGGAGCGTTATGCTTTGCTTTATCTTCATTAAGTGGAGGAAAGAGGCCACGTACAGAATAGGTCTTGGTTATCTTCGAGTAGTTTGCCATCCAATAAGTATTTGGAGAACTCAAGTTTTCTCCTTCAGTTAGAGCAGGTTTCATAAGATTTCTTGTACCTTGGCACACAAAGCTTCTTTTAAGTCTGCCAGTGCTTGTTTTCTTAGTTTGTTGAAGATGCAGAGAGCTGCCTCTTATGATAAAGGTGCTTTAACAGTGCTTAAGTCGTCTTTGGTCGAAGATTCAGGTTTCTCTGCCTATCTTGTTCCTTTGGAAAGACTATTCTTGAGACTGACAAGTGCTTTGGACATGCTGAGATTCAGTTTGTTGTCCAGGCCTCTTCTCTGCGCCAGCTTAGAGAGTTTGGGGCACCAGTTTAGGAAGTTTGTGGCACCAGCTTAGAGAGTATGGCACCAGCAGGATTTTAGCAAAGAGTATTAAGAGTTTTTGAGTTGAAAGGTCAAGGCCATATTTAACTCTGCAGGAGAATTTTCTCAAGCTTTTGTTATTCGGACTTGAAGATGTGAGAACATTATGCTCCTATCTGTAATCAAAAGTTTCTCCTGCACAGGAAATGGCATCTGTTTTGGTTTCTCCTCCCGGTTGCCCTCTAAGCCTGACTCTTTTTAAGGTGATAAGGGAGGTGATATTGGTACACTTGCACCTCTTTCTCACAAATATTTTATACCTTTCGGGGACCTGTTCACCCCTTAGTTCCAGTAGGAGGCCAGTTACAGGCCTCTGGCATGCTTGGAGAGACTCGTGAGATTAGTGGTATAGGTACTGAAGCAGTTATGATTCCTTTTGGGTTCCCTTTCCACTGGCTTAGTCTCCTAAAGCCAGCTTCCTTTCATATCTTTTTCAGCAGAAATACTTGTTCTTCAGTAGGGTTTGTAATTAGAGAAGAATGCAATGGAGCAGATAGCTGTAATTCACTGGGATTTTATCTCCAACTTTTTCCTACAGCCATAAGTAACAGGAGATTGGCGCCCAGTGTTGACGTTTTGAGACAGAAAAACTTAAGCGTCTGTCCCCATTCTTTTTGGATTTTTCAAGCATGGTTTTGGTGACTTTCCAAAAGAACAATTGGATGTTTTGGTGGATATGCGGGATGGATTTTCCTTACACCAATAGCTCCTCAATTGGGCAAGTTCCTTCAGTGTTTATTTGCAGGGAAGGTCGTGCTTTTCAAGGCACTTTGTTTTGGCTTGTGTACAGTGCCTTAAGTATTCACAAGGAGTTTGTAGCCCATAGGCGGATGGTGTTGTCTTTAGGAGCAAGAATTCTTTCCTACTAATCAAGTGGTTCAAGTTGGACAACTCTGTTGACAGTATTCCGAAGGCCAAGGATCTATTGCTTTTCCTGGCTCAGTCTCTATAAATTATGATTTTCCTTAGACTTCCTTGACTCCTCCTCAGTCCATTCTTTATCTGGGGATGAGTGTATATTTTCCAAATAGGCTTTTCTGTCATAAAACGAATAGGCACATCTGGTTTCTTGAAGAATTGTAGCCTTTACGGAAGCTTCCCATGCGGTAATGGCTTTATTTGTTAGGAAACATGGCCCTGGAGAATTTCTCAGAATAAATAGGCACAGTTATAGTGTGGCCTCACATTGCAACTTACAGCAAACGTTCATTAAACTTTTAAGTAATCCAGGACCATCATTGTTACCAGGTTCTCCCCCTCGATGTGGTACCACCTTGATGTGGTCTGGGTTTGAGTCCAAGAGTCCCATATACCATTACAGGCAGTCCCCAGTTATCGGCGGGGTTCCGTTTCTGAGGGTGTAATGATAACTGAAATTCGGCGATTTCGGCGCTTTTTCGGCAATTTTTGGGGGTTATCGGCACCAAAAAGCACCAATTTTCGATTATCGGCGCCTCTGTTAGGTATGTGTCGGTGCCAATACCCAATTATCGGCGCTGATAAGCGGAAATTTGCGATTTTTGGTGCCGAAAATTGCCGATTTTCGTCGCTAGACAAGCCCCATAAAACCGAATTGCTGTTAACCAAGCCCGCCGTTAACCGGGGACTGCCTGTATTTATTTCTTTGGATTAATTTTTGTGGAATTTTCTGTTTGCTAAACTTTATTGGACATGTTAAATAGGAAAAGATATTATAGCTGGGATTGGGTTTATATCTGAAGCTAAATAGTGGGAACTGTGGTAGGACCATCAACTGCCTGATAATGTGTGGATCTGAGAGTTATCAGATTGATAGCTTAAAGGCGGAACTATTCTTTAGGGCTGGACCATGGATTCCGGGGGGGGTTCTGGTTCTGGGGATAGGACTCTCGGCATTATATATGGTTTGCCCATAACATGATTAGGGTGGGGATGATTGTATTTATGTAATAATCTCAGTCCTAGAAAGTGGGTTTGGCTAACACTTGGGTAGGGGTGCGAACATTTGGGAGTCAGTTCTCACTTGTGCCATTGGTGGAAGAATAAACTCCATGACAGGCCGATGATATCTTTTCAAGGTTTTCAGGTTTATTTATTTAATTTTTATACTTAAATCTTTATGAATAATAGTTGTAAGTATTCAAGTACCCCTCGGCCCTTTGATGGTACTGACTTGGCACAGTTGACGACCACTGAAACCTCCTTTAACATCCTTTGTGTAGAAAAATCTAAAAAAAATCTTACTGCAATTACACTGTGACCCTATTCTCCATTACAGAGCAAACCAAAAAAAGTAAATATTGTCTTGACCCAACCTTGACTCACTTCAACTCCCTCTTTGGGAGTGGAAGTTGGGCAAGATTTCTAACCATAGAAACTGACCAAAAAATATCAACACTCAAGTTGGATAATTATTTATTGAACAGACATTATACGACTGAAATGTTGTTTAGACAGATAACAGAAAAGACATGGCTTATAGAAGCCACAACAAAAAGTCAGTCTGAAAATTATTTATCAATAAAAAATATAGATAACATAAATATAAAAATAAACATGATACTATGAACAGTATTCAGGTACCATTGTACTTCCTGAGAATAATAATGAACCATTTGAAAAGAATATATTATTAGACTCATTTAAAAAGAGATACCCAAAGCACAGGATTGTGAGCTATATGATCTATCAAGTAAACATGAATAAACAAATAATAAAAATCACCAAAATAAAATACAAAGGTCAAGATCTACCTCAGAAAATAAAAATTTTAGGCCAAACCAGAGAAGTAAGACCATGTGTCCCAAAGCCACTAGTGTCAAAATTGTAGTAAATATGGACATGCGAAAAAATGTTGCCGAAATGAACCTTGTGCATATTGTGGATCTGAAGAACATGCCACACATTGGAAGTGCAGTGAACCAAAGTGCATAAACTGTAGGCAAGACCATGCAAGGTCCAAATACAGCGTCCCACACCCCCCCCCCCGCGAATAGGTCAAATCCGCGAATGCTGAAAACCCCTCTAAAAACACTTAGAACTGCCCATTTTGATAGCTTAAACCAAGAAAAACCCTGTAAAAATGCTTATACCTGAATATTTTAATAGTTTTATCACAAGAAGTGCATTTATTCTTGAAAATTATATGAAAATACAGTAATTAGTGAATATTTCTCAGTGAAAAATACCGCGAATGGGCGAATTTTCCTCGAATGATGGCTAGATATGTTCCACAGAGAAACCTGTGAATGCGTGAGTCTGCGAACCATGAGAACGCGAATACGGGGGGTTTACTGTACAGAGTTAAAAATATTACAAGAAAGAACTGGAATGACTGTAAAAGAAACTAAATTAGAAGTGAAAGTGAGAGGAATTCAAGATCCATCTAAGAAATGTACATATTCTTCAATAACAAGAACCAACAATGAAACAAATGCAAACAGATAGAAATAACGGAGCACACAAAAGTAAATCTCAAAAAGAAATTAATGCTTTAGAAATAAAAACTAAAATTGTAAAGAATAAAGAAACAGGTACAAATGGGATGGATAATATTTTATCCAATTCATTTGAAATATTAATGCAAATAGGAACACAGGAGGATGCTACTATGGAAGTAACAGAGGAGGGTCGTGATGGACTGGAAATTAAAGATAAAAAAAGGCCTGTGGAGAGAACACCACACAAAACGAAGAGACCAATATCAGTTAAACCAAAGATAAAGGATATGAAGAAAGGACAAAAACCACACCCCCCCACGAATAGCTAAAACCTGCGAATACAATACTTAGAACCCTCCTAAAAACACCTAGAACTGCCTATTTTGATAGTTCAGACACACAAAAAAAACTAAAAATGTTTATACAGGTACTATCCTACTTACGATAGGGTTAGGTTCCAAAAAACCCATCGTTTGTCGGAAAAAACGTATCTCGAATATAGTCTAGCCTACACTACGATATTCAGTACCATGTATACAAATATGGTAGCCTAGCCTATACTATAAAGTATGTTCTATACATACACAGTATAGTAATTATTAATATCAGCTAATTCTGGAGGTTCATGCAGATTGACTTATGATAATTCAATACAAAGAGAAATTGAATAACAAAGAAGAATTAGCTTAGCCTACACTATGGTATATCATGTGCATATACGGTAGCCTAGCCTACATCATACTGTACTCTATATTCACATATCATATTACACAAACATCAACATAACGAATATGCATCTTTTCCATGGATCTTTTAAAATGTTATGCCTTAATTCACTGTATCCAATAATATTGTGTATATTCTTTTATTTCTTTTGTTTTATAAATTGCGATCATAGCGATCAATGTTTTGGTTTGGAAATCGATTACGCTGTAAGTTTATTTCACCTTATTTAACTTAGGTCAGAGCGCTTTTCTTGCTTCTAGTTAGCGTAAATGAATTCTCTAGATACTATTTGTTATAGGAAGTGTTTTTAAGTCGAAAAATAACTTAAATAGGTCTCGTGAAATTAATTTAGCTTTTTTTTTCTCGTCAACAGATGACGTTGGCCATTTGGGGCCATTTGTTTTGTGTAAAAAAATCAAGATTCCATACACTATTTTCACTTGATTCATCGTAATATAAGCTTTACGTATTCATCTTTATCGGCATAAAATTAGCAGAAATGTGTTCTTTCATGCCCAGTAGTTTTGATTAAAATACTTTCTCTCCAATTTTAATTACGGTCGAGTTTCATCCATGTTGCAAAATAATTTATAGTCATTAGCAGCTTGAACATTGTTTTCTCAGCTTGAGCTACAACTTGCAGCTTAAATTTAGCAGTATATTTCCTTTCCAATCTTTTCTCCGTACCGAATAAGGGTATAATGTAAAAATGTATCAGTCCTATTGTACTTAATGTCATTTGTACTACAACTAAGGCAATTGTTTATTACTGTACGATGGTTGAAATACAAGCAAAACGGCTGTTGTTATCCAATTCGGTGGTAAGCAAAGCAACAGTTTCACGTTCGGTTGTTTATGGCTGTACGCATTTATGCAAGAGTATAATATTACTAACAATACTTTTATCATTCTCTTTTACCTTTTGAACTAGAAGATGGGATAAAGAGATGGAGGAAAAGAAGTTGGTCTATAGTAATTTGGTCTCTCTTGCTGCCTGATTGTATGCTGCTGCCTGCACCCGCGCAAAATTTAAAAATATTTTATAAATAATATTGTCGTATCGGTATTAATGGCTTACCCCGTTGTAAAATCAAATTATCATGGGGCGAATTATTGTAACTCGAGCACTACGTGAGTATTTTAATAGTTTTATCACAGAAAGTGCATTTAGTCATGAAAATGAGATGAAAATACAGTAATTAGTGAATATTTCTCAGTGAAAAATACTGTGAATGGGTGAATTTTCAGCAAATAATGCGTATATATGTTCCATAGAGAAATCCGCGAATAGGTGAGTCCATGAATCATGAGACCATGAATACGGGGGTTTTACTGTACCTAAAATAATAGTTAAACCTATGAAGGCAGATATCTAAAACGCTGAAAAAGTGAAAGAGAACCGTACCATAGGTAACAATGATTATTTCAAGGGAGAAGAGATTACTCCATCTCCAATAATTGGTACAAGAACAAATGAAAAAAGAAATATACATGGATTTAATGATTGTTTCATTGAATTATGCAATAATAACAAAAACATAAAAGATGGTTTAACAAACATTATAAGAAATTTTATGAAATATAGAAAAAAAGAAATCACAGATATGAGTATCCATGAAAAAGGTTGCATGTGCATCGAGCACTTAGTATATTATAAAGAAAAACAAGTGAATGTCGTGAGTAAATTATTAGAAAAAATCCAAGTTGATAATACAAAAAAAAAAAGTAAAACTCGATCGCTGTAACATATTTTCAATAACTATATTATACAATGGAACATAAATGGTCTACAGACTAGATTACACCTAGGAGAAATGCAAAGATTGTTAAAAGAATACGAACCTATGATATTATATTTACAACATGTCAACAAAACCTTAGCCTCTACATCTAGAGAGGAAGAAGGAAATTTAGGTACTGCTATATATGTACATAACAAAGTATGTTATGACAGTGTACTTGTAAACTTTAATGACCTGCAAATATCGAGTATCAGAATATGAATAAAAAACGATAATTATGTCATAATAATTATCATAACTTATGCAACCAACCTAATAAAAATTACAACATTGATAAACTTACAAGAATGATTTAAGAATGCCAAAGAACCTACATTAGTAGTAGGTGATTTTAATACTCACAACCCAATATGGGACTATAATTATACAAACTCAAATAGAGCAGGAAGTAAAATAGAAGAATTCATAGATTCAGACGACACGTGTTGTATAAATGGTAACGAAATCAGCACATATTTTTCAAAAACACATGGAACGTTTTCTTCGGTAGACTTAACTGTATGTACAACAAGCATAGTAGATAGATTGGATTGGAATACAGTTGATGACTTGCACACCAGTGATCATTTCCCAATAATTTCATTATTACAAGGTAATCCCGCCAAACATGTCCCTCAATGTAACATTTATAAAGCAGATTGGGAGCGATATGAAATGCACACTAAGAATATCCCAACATTTAAATATTTAAACGGTCATAATGTAGCTAATAAATTTCTTGTTGATTTCATTAAAATTGAAATAAACAAGAAATGGAAGAAATATGTGTCATATCTGTCTGATAATACCCCATACAAAAAATATGGGAAAAATTCAAGAAAATAAATGGTACCCTTGTTAAACCACCTAGACATGCCATATTAAAAGATGGGAAAAGAATATGTGATCCGAAAGAAATAAGTAATGTAATTGGAGAAATAATTTAGATGAACACTTCTGCACAAAGAAAAATACTATAGAATTAATAACAAATTTTGAAACAATAAAAGATATATATTATAATAGAAAATATAATATGGAAGAGTGGGAATTTGCTCTTTTCAATAGCATAAATCTACCTCTGGAGGTGATAATATTTGTTTTGAAATGGTCTGCAACTTAGCACCTTTGGCAGAGTCATACTTATCACAATTTTCTAATCACATGGCTTCGAAGTTCATTTCCTGATGAATAGCGTAAAGCTATAATTATTCCTATCCCCAAACCTGGAAAGGATCCCAGTAATGTAAACAATTAAGGACCAATTTCTTTAACAGGTTGTTTATGCAGATTACTAGAGAAAATGGTAAATGCTCAACTAACATGGCACACTCGAGATAATAAAATTCTGACTCCCACTCAATTCAGGTCACAGTGTAACAGATGTACACTGGATTCTCTGTGTATCTTGGAAGACCACATACGAAGAGGATTTGAACGAAAACAAATTACTATAACCATTTTTTTTTTGACACTGGAAAGGCATATGATACTACATGGAGATATGCAATATTAAAAACCTTAAGTAAAAATAGCATCCGTGGACGTTTTACCCGGGTTTATCCAAAACTTTCTGACAAATTGCACTTTTCAAGTGAGAATTGATGATGTATTGTCAAGTACATTTCCACTTGAAAATGGTGTTCTACAAGAAAGTGTCCTTAGTGGCACACTTTACTTTAGCAATAAATGTCATCAGTGATAATCTACTTATTGTAATTAAAAGTAACTTGTATATGGGTGATTTTACCATATATTGTTCAGCATCTCGCTTAAAACATGCAGAGTGAATCATTGATGAAACTATAATAAATAGATATATGGGCCTAATCTGTAGGCTTTAAATTATCCATACAAAAGACTCAAGCAGTAATTTTTTATAAAAATAAAAAGTGGAAAAAAGGTGAAGGAATAGATTTAAAATCAGAATTCATTCCATACCAATTGTCCAAACAGCAAATTTTTGGGATTAGTATTTGATACTCACTTGAACTGGAAAGCCCACTTAACACACGTGAAATCTAAATGTTAAAGAGCATTAAATCTAAATTAAAAAACTATTAAACACTACTTGGGGAGCCGATAGACATACCCTTAGTGCACTGTATAAAGCAATTGTGCTGTCTATCATTGACTATGGAAGGGAAATATATGGCTCGGCATCAGATGGAATGCTGTAAATGTTAGACCCGGTTCATAGTGAAGGCCTTAGAATATGTTCAGGAGCCTTTAGATCATCACCAACCTTATCTTTACAAGCTGAATGTGGTGAACTACCACTCTCTCTCCATAGAGAGTTTGAAACAATGAAGAGTGCATTGAGAATTCAGACAAGTGATTCTCCACCCAAAAAATTATTCGAATTAAGAGATGTATTTATAAACAATCACTCACCACCTTTCCCTCTTAGGGCTAGAAGACTGCTTGAGTCGTTGAATATAAATGTGCAATTGCCTTCAATAGTAACATTACCTCCTCCTTGGACTATGAATAAGATAAGAATTGGCACACACTCAAAATATTTATCCAAAATTTACTCATATACCACAGAACACCATAGATAGCATACAATAGTGCATATGAGCCGAAAAGGTCCACATAACGCAATATGCACAGACGGATCTAAATCAGAGTATGGGGTGGGATATGCTGCAGCATCCCAAGACAAAATTTATCAATTCTCTCTACCTGATAATGCCTTGGTATTTACAACTGAGTTTTGCACAGTAGCATCAGCCATAAAAATAATTAAAGAAACCTCGTGTAATAATTTTGTAATTTTTAGCGCCTGTAGAAGCGCCATCGAAGCCATTCGGGGTTACAAACCAAAAAATAACATTGTACAACAAGTAGTTATTACTCCATAGCTTATGTAATAATGGAAAAAATATAGAAATATGCTGGATCCCTGCCCATGTAGGGATTAAGGGAAATGAAGAGGCTGATAAAGTAGCTAAAGAAGCAGCCCATATGACACGATCTAATGTAAATATCCCAGTTAACGATTATACAGTATAACATATATAAAAGTAGGCATTATAAACAGAGGGCAAAATAAATGGAATGAAGAACCTGAAAGTAATAAGTTGAAGCAAATAAAACCTGGTGTTAGAAAATGGAGTTCATCATACCAAGGAGAGAGACATGCTCAAGTAATTCTAACGTCTCCGAATAGGCCATACTCGTCTGACACATGGACACTTAATGAGCAGCCCACATGAACCAGCTCCCGAATGCTCAGAGTGCTAAGTAATAATAAGAGTTAAACACGTTATGTGAATGCCCAAAATATAACCAACATTGGTTATCAACTTTAGGAGATGGATTGATTGGTGAAGTTTTATGAGAGTCTGCATGCAACATTTTCAGTTGACTAAATTTTAATATTCATGGGGAAATGTAAATTAATTGATAAAGTATAAAAAGTAATTTATGAAAATACAAAATCCCCCATGCCAACTAATGTAAAAAATCTGAATTTTAAAAATCTTCAGTTATTCAGAATTTTATCATTACTCAGTTTTTTTATTTTTTTTTAATTGTAGAGATGAAACATGAGTAAATGTATTTTATGTGTGCATGTGTTCTAGTGTGGAAGCATATGCCTTTTTGCAGATTTTTAAAATTTCATTATTCATTCATCATTTAGTCCCAGTGTTTAGCCTATGGCTTAGACCTGGTACTCCATTTCATTTTCAATACTGTGAGAGTTGTTAACAATAAATCACCAGGTTCTGTTGGAGGGATGCTTAAACTATGAGTTAGCAAGTTTATTGTTAAACCTACATCCAGGTTTTGTTGTTTTATCCTGCTCTCTCATAACACAAACCAAGAGTTATGACAAGTGTTGTGCCACTGACATACAATACTGTATACCATAGAATGGTCAACACTGCACCTGGTAAACTATACAGAGACATTATGGTAACGTAAAGAGCATTGAAGATTCCTATTAGATTTATCCCTAAGAGCTCGAACTCCTGACTATATGGAAGAGTTTCTACAATGCAACTGCCTGGTCAAGTTTGGCCTGATTCAGACTTGTATGCCTTCTCCCCTATATCTACTCTAAGGAGTACAAGAATTGCTCAATGACTTCTGTAAAGCCATAGTAGCCTCATGGGGAATGATTTTCAGACATTCTAGCTCCCTTCAGTCTCTTGTATTCTTCTGTTAAAAAAGAAATTGACCCAAACTGCTGGAGTCCGTTTGGTTCTACTAACTTTGCATCCCACACTTAACCACTTGGAGATGCTCAACTGTCTCTTCCCAATAAGGGGGTTTTCAAAGGTATTTTGGATTTTATCCTTATTCAAGTTTCTCCGCTTTCTTGGATATGCGATAATAGGAGTTTTTGCTCTACCAGGGGTATAGTTACATGCTTTCTTCGGTATTGCGTCATGTGCGATTGGATCTGGCTAAGGATCAGCACCTTAAAGGTGTTCAGATCACTTAAGATTGAAGCCCCTAGAACTTCATATCAATCTTTCTCTGGAATGTAGACATAGTTCTAAAATTATCTGCATATCCTTTTGAACCTCTGGAATGAGTTCCATTGAAGTATTTACTATGAAACACTCATTTTGTTAGCACTGTTGACGGTTAAAAGAGTGAGTTTATGGAGCACTCTCCTTGAGGATGTTGTAAAGGGAATGCTATTTTATCTTTTTTTGCTTTAGAGCTTAGGATAAGTTTAAGGCTAAGTTTTTCGGAGAACTGTAATACAGTAATTGCAAATTTAATGTCCTAGGTGGGGAAAGAAGAGGAAACACATCACAGCCCTTTTAGAGGAATTAAAATTTATTTAGACTGGTTAAACCTGGAAGAGGCAAAGTTAATCTTTTGATGTGTGGTTTTAGATATCCTAGTACAGGCAGTCCCCCGGTTATCGGCGATCCGGCTTTACAGCGCTTGCCTAGCTACAAAAGTTGGCTATTTTCAGCACTGAAAATTGCCGATTTCCACTTATTGTCACTGATAATTAGGTATTGGCGCCAATACATACCTAACAGAGGTGGCGATCTCCGGATGTTGCCACAATAAGCGCTGAACATTGCAGAATTTCGGTTATTGGCGATTTTCGCTTATCGTCATGCTGTTGGAATGGAACCCCTGCCGATAACTAGGGACTGCCTGTACATCTCTGTCAAAGGTTAAGCCTGGAAGTGGTAAAGTTAACGTTTTGTTTTATGGCTTTAGAAAACCTAGAATGTCTTTGTCAAAAGTTAAGCCTGGAAGAGGTCAGGGGAACCTTTTGTTTTGTGGTTTTAGAATACTGTACTTAGAATGTCCTTGTCAAAGGTTAAACCTCGAAGAGGCAAAGTTAACCTTTTGTTTTGTGGTTTTAGAAACCTAGAATGTTTTTTTCCCAAGAACAAGTTGTTATCTGTGGTGTATTTGATTAGGCTAGGACATGAGAAACTAGCCCCATAACTTTTGATGTCATTTGGTTTTATGACAATTTGTTGCTTGAGAATGTGACTAATGCAGTGCAGTAGAAGTGCATTTTGGTTTTTGCCACTCACTACCTTAAGTATGCAGAGTCGTGTCCAAAAACTGTAAAGCCCTTAGTTTGGTGGGTAAGTCTTTTCCTGAAGTGAAGAAAGAGCAGTCTTTTAGGCTTTTATTTTAGATCCTAGGTTTGGATATTTTTGGGAGCATGAAGGTATGTGTATTGTATAGGAGTATACCCTTTTATCATAAAAGCAGGTCCTTGACCTACGGCGGGGAATCCGTTCCAGTGTCGCACTGTAAATTGATTTCTGCTGTAAGTTGTGTTTTGCTGTTAACGGAGATGTAACTTGATGTTGCACCAACTTACAGCGCCATCAACTTGATACCCATTCTTCCCGTTAGTATGCCAATGGCACTTGTGGTGCTGTAACTTGATGCAACACCAAGTTGCAATGCTGTAAAACGCCGTTAACAGTGCTGAAAAAGCGCCATAAGATCGAATCCGTCACAAGTGAGTGTAGCCGTAAGTCAGTGACACACTGTATTTAATTATAGTTGACTGTCGTTTCTGGGGCTTTCCAACCCAGGCACAAGGGTCCCATCATGGTGCTTCTGTTTCATTCTGGCTGAATTTAAGCGGTTTTCTCCGCAAGGCTACTCTTTGCTGCACACATACAAAAGCCTTGATCCTGAATGGATTCCAACTGCTGGTGGCAGTAAGATCCAGAAAGGATTCCAGGTCAGGTAAGAATGTTCTGGGTTTCATGCAAGAAACCTTCAGCTCAATTGACTGAGCAGATTTTTTCTAGTTGCACTCACCACCATCCTCTTCTCAATGTAAGGAACAGCTGTCCTTAACAGTAGGCAAGATTCACCCTAAATAATATAAATTTTCATAATAAAATTTATTGTTAGGATGCTTACCTACTGTTAAAGTTGACTCCACCCAGCCTCCCCATAACTTATTGGGCTGTCAAGAATTCTGATGAGCTAAAACATTTGAAACACACCTGGTGGAGAACATGGGTGCTACACAGTTATCCAGGGTCAGCCATTCGACCTTTTTTTGTTTGAATGATGACTCGCCTATTGGCACAGAGATATAAGCTATTTTAAACAGTAGTTAATTATCCAAATAATAAATTTTATTATGAAAATTTTTATTAGTACAGTACTACATCATAATATTGCTTGGTGATGTCATTGCTACATCATTACTATTGCTTGGTGACTTCAAACTGCTAAACTGCTAACAGATTGGGCTCAGAGTATGTAAGATGTAAGGGCCCATGTAATGCAATCTATGCAAATGAATTCAGTCTTCCTGTGGTGTAGGATTTGTTGTAGTATCTTGTAGTGAGATAAACCAATTTTCATTACCCAGTAATACACTTGTTTTCACAGCATAACTGCAGTATGGTCAGCAGTGATGATTATTAAAAGCATGCCACCTGAGAAATGTGTCCTTTTTAGTAGCTAGAACTGCTTTAGAAGCCCTTCAGAGTTCTGTATGTCATAAAAAATCCTTACATTCAACAAATTAAGTTTTCATCCTACAAACAATATATAATGAAGCCATTGTAAATATTGAAATATATTGGATCCATGCACATGTAGGCATTAATATAAGGATGCTAATAAAACCACCAAAGCTGTTTAACTATCAGTTTGCAGTAAACCCCCGTATTCGCAGGGGATGCGTACCACACCCCTCCGCGAATAGCTACAACCAGCGAATACTTAGAACCCTTCTAAAAACACTTAGAATTGCCTATTTTGATAGTTCAAACACACACAAAACAAACTAAAAATGCTTATACAGGTATTATCCTACTTACGATGGGGTTAGGTTCCAAAAAAAACATTGTTTATTGGAAAAAACGTAAGAAATACCAAAATGTATCTTGTACATAGCCTAGCCTACACTAGGGTATTCGTTACCATGTACTGTATACATATATGGTAGCCTAGCCTACACTATAAAATATACTCTTTACATACACGGTATAGTAATTATTAATATCAGCTAATTCTGGAGGTTCGTGCAGAGGGACTTATGATAATTCAATATGAAGAGAAACTGGATAACAAACAAGAATTAGCTTAGCCTACATTTTGGTATACTGTATTGTATACATACACTGTAGCGTAGCCTACATTATAGTGTACTCTATATTTGCATATCATATTATACAAATGTCAGCATAATGAATATGCATCTTTCCCATGGATCTTTTAAAATGTTATGCCTTAATTCACTGTATCCAATAATATTGTATATATTCTTATATTGCTTTTGTATTACAAATTGCAATCATAGCGATCATCAGTGTTTTGGTTTGGAAATGTTTACGTGGTGTTTATTTCACCACATTTAACTTAGTTCAGAGCGCTTTTCTTGCCTCTAGTTAGCGTAAATGAATCTCTAGAGTCTAGATACTTTATTTATAAGGGGGCAAGGTTAATTTTCATTATACAAAGTGTTTTTAAGTCAAAATATAAATAAAATACGTCTCTTTGTGAAATTAATTTATCATTTATTTTCGTTAATAGATGATGATTGACGATGGCCATTTGGGGGCGTTTGTTTTGTGTAAATAAAATTCAAGATTCCGTTCGCTATTTTCACTTGATTTCATCATAATACGAGCTTTATGTATTTATCATTTATCGGCGTAAAAATAGCTGTAATTTGTTCTTTCATGCCCCTGTAGTTTTGATTAAATTACTTTCTCTCTCATTTTAATTACGATCGAGTTTCATCCATGTTGCCGATGCATGATAATTTACAGTATAGTCATTAGCAGCTTGAACATTGTTTTCTCAGCTTCAGCTACAACTTGCAGCTTGAATTTAGCAGTATATTTCCTTGACGATCTTTTATCCATACCGAATAAGGGTATAATGTAAAAATATATCAGTCCTATTCTACTTAATGTCATTTGTGCTATAAGCTACGGTAATTGTTTATTACCGTACGATGGTTGAAATACCAGGTAAACGGCTGTTGTTATCCAATTCAGTTATAAGCAAAACAACAGTTTCTGGGTCGGTTGTCTATGGCTGTGAGTATTAATGCAAGAGTATAACGTTACTAACAATACTTTTATCATTCTCTTTTGCTTTTTTAACTAGAAGATGGGATAAAGAGATGGAGGAAGAATTGTCTATTGTAATTTGGTCTCTCTCACTGCCTGATTACGCTGCTGCCTGCACCTGCGCGAAATTTAAAAATATTTTATAAATAATATTGTTGTATCAGTATCAATTGCTTACCCCATTGCAAAATCGAATTATCGTAAGGTGAATTATCGTAACTCGAGCATTACCTAAGTATTTTAATATTTTCATCACAAAAAGTGCATTTAGTCATGAAAATGAGATGAAAATCCAGTGTTTAGTGAATATTTCTCAGTGAAAAATACCGCGAGTGGGCAGATTTTCCGCAAAGAATCTGTAGATATGTTCCAGAGAGAAACCTGTGAATGCATGAGTCCGCAAATTATGAGAACGCGAATATGGGGGGTGTACTGTGTACCTGTTACAGTCAAACTTACTGTATTATTGATTGCCCAACTTTCAACATGCAATGTATATGAAATATAAAAAAGAAATCAGTGAAAGACATTTTATCCATCTTCAACATTTTCAGTTATCCAACCATTAAATTTTTAAGGAGTTGCAATATCCCAAACAAGATCTCTCTCATCAAGAACAAATACATCAGTCCAGACATATGAGTCAAGAAAGTTATTCTCAGAGGTTTGATCAAACAATTTATTAACAATAGTTATGATATGTGTCTCTTCCATTTTATCCACTTTGATATTTAGTTGGTTGCGTTATATGGTTGTTTAATTATTCTTTGACAGTATATATTTATATTCAGATGTTTAGCCACCATTATCCCGTAGGGGTTAGTGCTGCCGGTGTACTTCATGTGGTGCACTGTAAGCATCACTTTCTTCTGTCTTACTGTCCACCCTCTCCTAACAATAATTTTTTAGTGCAGCTGCTAGGCTTTTCTCCTGTTCCATCTGTAAATCTTTTAACTTTTTTATTTTGCTTTCATTCCATTCTCTCTTAAACCTCTCTATAACCTTGTCAGTCTGAAGTATTGAGAAGAGGTACCATTCGTAGGATTGGGATTCATTTCAACAATGGAAGTTGCAGTGGTCTTGTCAGCCACCCAATAATGTTTGGACATAAGAGTCACCACTATGATGGTCTCATTGATACCTCAAGGGTGGAACTATTCCAAAGAACTGGCTTGAAGATTCAGAAGGTGGGTTGGTTATGGGAGTGGGACTCGTGTCATTCTGTACAGTTTGCCTGCCAAGATGGTTAGAGCTGGGATGATTGTGCTCTTGCAGTGCTCTCAGTCCCTTCAAGCAAGTTTAGCCTACACTTGAGCCACCCTAAATGTATCGGTGCCAACCTCCGGGTGTAGGGTAGGGAGTGGACATTTGGGAGTTGGATCTTACTTGTGCCTCGGAGAAGTGAACTTCATTAAAAGCTTGTGGTGTCTTGACAAAGAAAAGAAAAGTTTGAAAAATTGAGGTAATGTCTGGAGTATGTGATGAATGCTTAACATAAAAACTGGATAATGTCAACATTGACGAGAATGACTTCTTTGAAATTAATAGACAAATAACCCAGTGTTTATGCAGAGAACCTAAGTTGTCCTCATTAGGCAAAAGGAAGTCTGTTAATAAAAGTTCAGACACCATCTGAGTGCAGTTGATTAAAAAGCCTAAATTAATTATCATTAAAGCAAGCTGCACAACTCTTACACATTTTAACCATTGTAAAGTGGTCATTTTCGCTGAGGATTTAATGAAGTTCTCAGAGGAAAAATTACCTTATGAATTTAAAATCTGTCTAGAATAGATAATTTCCAAGTGGATCTTGCCTGTACCCCGGGGTGACAGTAGGGAATCAGGGAATTCTGAAGGTTTCTGGGAATTCCGGAGGCTTCTGGGGCTTCTGAAGACTTCAAGATGATCTCCAGGCTCTGAAGCCTTTGGATATTGTAATGGAGAAGGAATGGAACTGGTTCTTCTGGAGATAAAAGGCTTCGAAGATTTCTCCAGGGGAAACGGATCCGACAGGGGCTGAAGACAGCTTCACAGGGTCCTGGAGTCTTTAAGAATTTAAGATGATGTTATAATCCAATGGAATTTTCTCCAGGAATGTTTTAGGAGCTGAAGACTGCTTCAAAGGATCTTGGAGTCATAAAGATGTCTTTAAGAATACGTTTTAAGCCAGTATTTAACGACCTTATTTCAGTGCGCCATTGTGATATATATCGTGTAAGCTAGCCCCTCTGCGCTCCTGACCCACTCAGCATAGCTCGCGCCTGAAGTGGAGAAGAAAATGAAGAATGAAAATGGTGTACTGTAAGTTTGCTTAAAACTTGATTGGTAATCCCTATTGTGGGTACATTGCATTTAAAAATTTTCTATCTGAAAGCCATTTTTTATTTGAAACATTTGGATATTTGTGGTGCCTTTCTATGTCATCACTATTGCAGTTGCATCCATGGCAGCATTGATTATGGTGATGAATTTTGATTTGAACATTCAAATTGAGTGTAATACTTCCCTTGACTTCATTAACAAAAGGGCTTACAGTCATCCCCTGGTATTCAAGGGGAATGCATGCCACACCCACCCTTGAATACCGAAACCCCTTCTAAAAATGCTTATAACTGCCTATTTTAATAGTTCAAACACCAAAGACCTCCCTCTATAGTTCAAATACCAAATATACCTTAAACTATCATCGTAAAACATTTAGTCACAAAAATATGAAAATACAGTAATTGCTCTATGAAAAACTCCACAAATAAGCAAATTTTCTGCGAATAATGTGGATGTTACACAGAAAAATTTGCGAATAACTGAAGCCGCAGTTGGTGAACTGTGATTAAGCGGGGCTCAACTGTATATATAAAGAGCCAGTTAATGGGAGCTGTGTACATTTACTTGTTCTTAGTTATTTAAGTGGTTAGCAGCAAAGTAATAGAGTAAACTGTAAAGCAGAGCAGAAAAGAAGGCCCTTGGGTGCTTCTATACTGTAGACATTTTTAAATAAATAGTTTAGAATGTTTAATTCCATTATTATTTATTTGTATGTATGAACTAAATCAGTGTATATTGTAATTGTGGCTTGTAATGGTTGGTTGTATCTTTGAACAACCAATTGAATACTGTAATCGAGATGCATTGCACATCTCATGAAATAAATAGAATACTGTACATGAAAAATAATTACTTTAAATTGTGATTAAACCAGTGAAAAGAACAAACACTTTGTAATAGATTTGGGTAAGTGAGGTCAAAAGTAAAAAAATGGAGACACTATTACAAAAGAATTGTGAAAAAAGCTGATGCATTAGTACATTAACAACAAAAACAATTCAATGAAACCTGTATAGTTGGCTCCGTTGATCTTCAGTTGTAGGGCACCCAACTACCAATTAGAGTAGTCAGCAAATTTTCAGTTGGTGTGTTCTTGTGATGGAGGCAGCTAAGGAGAGTTTTAAAAGTAGCCATGATTAATTCAATAGCATATTTATCTTTTATTTGTCGTTGATTATCATTTTATAATAAGATTATGAGTGGAATTTGTTACAGCTGCTGAAGAGTTAGGTACCAATGACCTAAGATTGGAAGTATTTCTTGGAATTGTCATTGTAGAAGTAACAATTTTAATGCCAATTTGTCATGCTGGATGTTTCAGGAGTGGCAAGTCATCAATACAGAAGGTTGTGTTCCACAAGATGACTCCAAATGAGACGCTTTTCCTAGAGTCAACAAACAAAATAGAATCTGAGAACATTTCCAATTCTTCGTTTGTCCAGTTCAAGATTCTAGATTTTCCTGGGCAGATAGATTTCTTTGAACCTTCATTTGATTCTGAGAAGATTTTTGGTGGCCATGGGGCGCTAGTGTTTGTTATAGATGCACAGGTATGTTGGAAAGTTGCCTTTTTTAAATTAACATATTTATTTTCATGATATTAAGTTAAAACACAAGTTATTGGTAACATTGACCAGAATGTGTCAAAGAAAAAATGAGGATGGTTTGGGTCGTTCAGTTTTTTGTGGTTAATAAGGCTGGAGAAATTGGTTATTTGTTTGAAAGCCATGTTGTTGTATTTCACATGTTACATATTCAGTGTTTTACAAAAGCACATTCCTTGCATCACAGACCCATTTCTTTTTATGTAATGACCATTTCATGTAAGTGAGAATGCCGTAGACACTTAAATCCTTCTTAAAAAAAAGAAAAAACTACAATCATATGGTAGCGTTGTGCATGTATGGCTGGATCCCAGGGTTCTATACAGCTACAAGTGTCATTATTAATGTTTGTATGACACTGCTTACTGTTGAGAGTGGACCTTCTTATAAGAAGGAGGGTTGACTGGATCCTTTGCAGATGAGGGTGTCTTAGGTGTGGTCGATTGGGAACCTCCTGACCTTTCCTGGGGTGCAGTGGCCAAGGAGATCACAGACAGTGGAGACCACTAGCTCTTTTGGTAACTAGATGGGTTAGTCTGGAAGATGTCACATCCCAGGATGTGTTTACAAAATTTCTGCTGATTAATGTGCATACCTTCTCCTGCAGCAGACAGCAAGTAGAAGATTTTCCTTTTAAATGCAGGTAGTAAAAGAGACAAAGATGCAGTCATGGAGGAAAAGTTCAGCTGTGTGGCATGATTAAACATATCGATCCATGGCTGGATAATGACCAGAAGGCCTGATGATGGCGAGCCTTAACTAGTGAGCTTTGGAATAGTAGAAGCAAGTATTTTAGCAGTGTTTATGATCCATGGAAAAGCCTTGATCTCTGCCTGGACTACTACTGTAGCATGACTCGGGGAAGAAGGTGACCTTGGATGGCTGGAGATAAGAACAGTGAAATCTTGCAGTTTAGGAGACTGCAACAATAAATCTTTGTGAACAAGATTGGAAGAGGTAATTTTCTAGCATCAGGTTTAACACTACTTAATTTGCTAGGCCACAACTAAATGTGGAATAGCGTGCCTTGTGCAGTTGTGGAATCTTCTGATCTCTGAATATTTAAGTGCAAATTCAACCCTACACTCTGATATAATCCAAATTTCGAATGCATTGGTGTTTTTCTATTTCCTTAGATTTATTTGTTTATCACCATTTCCTATAACTTGTTTCTCTTTGCTGGCTGGTTTTCGTTTGGAGCTCTCTTGGGTTTATAGTCTGTTGACTCTGTCCATAAGGGTTTTCAGCTAAAGATTTTAAGAAAGACAGACAGAAAGAAAGAAAGAAAGGTTGTACAGCTGGAGTTAAACAGCAGTGGCAAAAGGCACAACAGCAACCACATCAGGAATGGTAGGCAAAGCATACAAGTACATGACAGGTGCCAGCTAGCTTAGCACCTTAACCTACTTTCTTTTGAATTTACTGAAAGAACCTTAACCTACTTTCTATTCCATTTACTGAAAGAACCGTAACCTACTTTCTTTTCAATTTACTGAAAGAACCTTAATCTACTTTCTATTCAATTTACTGAAAGAACTTTAATCTACTTAGTATTCAATTTATTTAAAGAACCTTAGCCTACTTTATTGTTTGGACCGCTACCAAGCAGACACAACCAACACAAAATCCCAGATCAGAAAGGCAACCACTTTCCGGGAAAAGCATATGAACATCAACTGAGCCAAGAGCTTATCAACTGATTATGACCCTACTCAACACTCTCCTGGAAAACACACAACCATCAACTGAGCTGAGAGCCCATCAACTGTTTTTGGCCAACTCAACAGTGGCCTGACCAAGTGCTTTTGCTTCTGCAATCTGGCAGCTTCATGTTTGCCCCCTATGTTCTCACTCGTTTGCCTTATCTCTTCCTCTGTTTGCAACTGATCTTCTAATTGTCTCTTTCTTCGGAGTAATTCTTTCGCTGTTGCTTCATCGTCACTTTCATAATACTGTATTCTATTCCCCTGTTGTTGGGGCTTACCGAAAGAGAAACTGTCATTGATGGCCCAAAGTAGGAGTATACAGTGCTCCCCCATTTTTACGTGGGAATAAGTTCCAGAACCTACTGCGGAAGTGCAAAATCTGCGAAAATGCAAAAATCTCCCCAAAAAATGCTTATAACTGGCTTATAACTGCCAGATAGCTTGTACCCCTTAAACTAAAATGCTTATAACTGCCTATTTTAACATGTCACTCGTTAATTTGATAGTTCAAACAAAAATATACAGTACCTTACATTATCATCTAAAACAATTTAATATCATTTCAAACAAAAATATACCCCAAATCATCATCCCAAAATACCCAAAGTAACCTTACATTACAGTACTCTTCCTGCCCTCAATGTGGGACCACCTTGACATGGTGAGGGGGCTCCTGAACCCCAGGAATCTGTTCCTGGGTTTGAGTCCAAGATTCTCATATATGATTATATATTTGTTTGGATTAATTTTTGTGGAATTTTCCACTTTTGCTAAAATTAATTGGACCTGTTAAGTAGGAAAAGATATCATAGCTGGGATTGGGTTTATATCCGAAGCTAAATAATGGGCATTGTGGTAGGACCATCAACTGCCCGATAATGTTTGGACCTAAGAGTTATCAGATTGATAGCTCAGAGATGGAACTATTCTTTAGGGCTGGACCACAGATTCCAGGGAAAGGCTGATGATATCTTTTTAAGGATTTCAGGTTTATTTATTTATTTCTTATTTTTTATTTTATTTTCTTTTCCCCAGTCTTTATGAATAGTAACCATAAGGATTTAAGTACCCCTGGTCCCTATGATGGTACAGTCTCGGCACAGTTGATGACTGCTGGAACCTCCTCTTACAACCTTTGTTTGGAAAAATCCAAGAAACATACTACTGTAATTACACTGGAACCCTATGCTCCAGTGCAGAAAAAAACCCAAAAGAAGTATATCGTCTTGAACCAACCTTGACTCACTTCGACTCACTCCCAAACCTCTCTGGGAGTGGAAGTTGGTCAAGATTTCTAACCATGGAATCTGACCAAAATATTTCAGCCTTAATATTAGAACATTATCTATTAAATCGGCATCCAACAGCAGAAATGTCATTCAAACAAATAAAGGGGAAGACTTGGCTTATAGAAGCCACAACAAAAATTCAGTCTGAGGGCTATTTGTCTTTGAAAAACATAGATAGCATTAACGTAAAAGTGGAAAAACACAAAACTATTTATTTTTTTTTTTTTTTTTTTTCTCCAATCTTTATGAATAGCGACCATAAGGATTCAAGTACCCTTGGTCCCTATGATGGTATAGTCTCGGCACAGTTGATGACTGCTGGAACCTCCTCTTACTACCTTTGTTTGGAAAAATCCAAGAAACATACTACTGTAATTACACTGGAACCCTATGCTCCAGTGCAGAAAAAAACCAAAAGAAGTAAATATTGTCTTGACCCAACCTTGACTCACTTCGACTCCCTCTTTGGGAGTGGAAGTTGGTCAAGATTTCTAACCATGGAATCTGACCAAAATATTTCAGCTTAAAATTAGAAAATTATATGTTAAATTGGCATCCTACAGCAGAAATGTCATTCAGACAGATAAAGGAGAAGACCTGGCTTATAGAAGCCACAACAAAAAGTCGGTCTGATGAATATTTGTCTTTGAAAAATATAGATAACATTAACGTAAAAGTGGAAAAACCTGATACTGTACTATGAACAGCATTCAGGGTACCATTGTGCTTCCTGAAAATAACAATGAACCAATTGACTAGAAAATGCTATTAGACTCTCTCAAAAAGAGATACCCCAAGGTCCAGGATTGTGAGATACAGTGAACCCCCTGTATTCGTGGGGGATGCGTCCCACACCCCCCTGCAAATAGCTAAAATCCGCAAATACTTAAAACCCCCTCTAAAAACACTTAGAACTGTCCATTTTGATAGTTTAAACAAAGAAAAACCCTGTAAAAATGCATATACCAGAGTATTTTAATAGTTTTATCACAAAAAGTGCATTTATTCATGAAAATTATATGAAAATACAGTAATTAGTGAATATTTCTCAGTGAAAAATACCGCGAATGGGCAAATTTTCCGTGAATAATGGCTAGATGTGTTCCACAGAGAAACCCGCCAATGCGTCAGTCTGCGAATTATGAGAACGCGAATACGGGGAGTTTACTGTACATGTATATGTTGTACCAAGTAAAAAAAAGCAATAAACAAATATTAAAAACAGCAAAAGTAAAATTTGAGGGTGAAGATCCTACCTCAAAAAATAAAAATTTTAGGCCAAAACAGAGATTTAAGACCTTATGTCCCAAAGCCACTGCAGTGCCAGAACTGAAGTAAGCAAGGGCACACAAAGAAAAATTTTAGAAATGAACCGATATATGCTTATTGTGGATCTACTGAACATACCACACAATGGAAGTGCAATGAACCAAAGTGTATAAACTGTGGGCAGAATCATCATGCAAGATCCAAAGAATGCATGTATTACATATACAATACTGAATTAAAAATGTTACAAGAAAGAACAGGGATGTCTATAAAAGAGGCTAAATTAGAATTGAAAGTGAGAGGAATTCAAGATCATGCTAAGAAACTTACACATTCTTCTATAACAAAGACCAGTAATAAAGCAAAAACACATACAGATAGAAGTAATAAAATGCAGCTAAATAAATCTCAAGAAATAAATGCTTTACAGAAAAAAACTAAAATGGTAAAGAATCAAGAAATGGATACAAAGGATATGGATAAAGTTTTATCAAATTCATTTGAAATGTTAATGCCAATAAGAGCACAAGAAGATACTGCTGCAGAAGTAACAAAGGAAAGTTGTGAAGGACTGGAAATTAAAGATAAAAAGAGGCCTTTGGAGAGGACACCACCCAGAAAAAACCAGCTGTTATTAGAGCAACATCGGTTAAACCAAAGACAAAGGATATGAAGAAAGAACAAAAACAAGCTAAGAATACACCTTTATCTCCTAAAATAATAGTAAAACCCATTGATACAGATATCCAGAACACTAAAGTTGAAGATAACAATGATTATGTCAAGGGAGAAGAGATTACTCCATCACCAGTAATCGGTACAAGAGCAAATGAAACAAGGAATGTACATGAAAACACGTGTGTATGTACTGATTGTTTTGTAGAATTGTGCAATAATAACAAAAACATAACAAAAGATGGTTTAACAGACATTATAAGAAATTTTATGAATTACAGAAAAAAAGAAATCACAGATTTGTGTACCAATGAAAAAGGCTGCATGTGCATTGAGAGTATATTATAAAGAAAAACAAATGAATGTCCTGAGTAAATTGCAGTATTAGAAAAAATCCAAGTTGATAATACAATAAAAGAAAGCAAAACTCGACTGCTATAACAAAATGTTTTCAATATCTATATTACACAATGGAACATAAATGGTCTACAGACCAGATTACACCTACTGTAGGAGAAATACAACGATTACTAAAAGATTATGAACCAATAATATTATGTTTACAACATGTCAACAAAATATCAATAATATGTAAGTATACCTTAGCATCAACATCATGAGAGGAAGAAGGAAATTTAGGTACAGCCATATGTGTACATAACAAAGTAGTTTATGACAAAGTACCTGTAAACATCGCTGACTTGCAAATATCGGGTATTTAAATCCGAATAAAAAACGATAATTATGTAATTTATAATTTATACAACCAACCTAATAAAAATTATGACACTGACAAACTTAAAGAACTCTTAACAATGCCAAGGAATCTACATTAATAGTAGGTGATTTTAATGCTCACAACCCAATATGTAACTGTAATTTTACAAAACCAAATAGAGCAGGAAGTAAAATAGAAGAATTCATAGATTCAAACGTGGCTGTATAAATGATAACGAAATCAGCACATATTTTTCAAAAACACATGGAACATTTTCGTCAGTAGACTTAACTCTTTATACAACAAGCATAGTAGACAGATTGGATTGGAATACAGTTGACGACGTGCATACCAATGATCATTTCCCAATATTAATTTCATTATTACAAAATAATCCCACCAAGCATATCCCTTAGTATAACATTTATAAAGCAGATTGGGAATTATATGAATTTCACACTGGAAATATCCCACCACTTGAATATTTACAAGATCATAATGAAACAAATAGATTTGTTGATTTATTTAAAAATGCTGCTGATAAAGCAATACCAAAACCAAAATCTCATCCAACAAGGCACAAAGTCCCATGGTGGTCTGAAAAACTAACAGAATTAATAAAAATAAAACACCAAATTGGAGGACAATTAGGTAATTTGAATAAAAATTTCAGTAAAATAAATAAAACATTACCAGTATTAGAAGAAAATTTACAAAAACTAACTATATTATTATTAGAAATTGATACATTAAAACCTCTATATAACAAAATGCCTGCAAAATTTAAAAAAGAAGTAATTCAAGGAAGAATCATTTCATGTAGGAAATATGTATCAGATCTCTCTAATAATACTTCCATACAAAATGGGTAAAATTTGGTAAAATAAATGGTACCCATGTTAAACTGCCTAGACATGCCATATTAAAAAATGGGAAAAGAATACTTGATCCAAAAGAAATAAGTAATGTAATCAGAGAAAAGTTAGCAAGTGTAAGTAGTGATAAAAATTTGGATGGACACTTCTGCACAAAGAAAAATAATATAGAATTAATAACAATAAATTTTTAAACAATAGAAGATATATATTATAATAGAAAATTTAATATGGAAGAGTGGGAATTTGCTTTGTTGAACAGCAATAAGTCTGCCCTTGGAGGTGACAATATTTGTTTTGAAATGGTCTGCCACCTAGCACCTTTGGCAAAGTCATACTTATTACAGTTTTATAATTACCTTTGGCTTCGAAATTTATTTCCTGATGAATGGCACAAAGCTATAATCATTCCTATCCAAAACCTGGAAAGGATCCCAGTAATGTAAGCAATTGCAGACCAATTTCTTTAATACGTTGTTTATGCATATTACTAGAGAAAATGGTAAATGCTCCACTGACATGGCACATTTGAGAAAAATTTTGACTCCCACTCAATTTGGGTCACAATGTAACAGATCTGCATTGGATTCTCTGTGTAACTTGGAAGACCACATACGAAGAGGATTTGAATGAAAACAAATTACTATAGCCCTCTTTTTTTTTTTTTTTTTTTTTTTTTTTTTTTTGGCGTAGGATACTACATGGAGATATGAAATATATTACAAACGTTACATAAAAGCAACATCTGTGGACATTTACTTAGATTTATCCAAAACTTTCTGACAAATCGCACTTTTCAAGTGAGAATTGATGATGTATTGTCAAGTACATTTCCACTTGAAAATGGTGTTCCACAAGGAAGCGTCCTTAGTGGCACATTGTTCATTTCAGCAATAAATGATATCAGTAAAAATCTATCTATTGGGATTAAAAGTAACTTGTATATGGATGATTTTGCCATATATTATTCAGCATTTTGAATAAAACATGCAGAACAAATCATTAATAAAAGCATAATAAAAATACTGTAGAAGGATGGGCCTTATCTGTAGGCTTTAAATTTTTCATAGATAAAACTCAAGCAGTCATGTTTTATAAACATAAAAAGTGGGAAAAGGGTGAAGAAATAGATTTAAAAATCAGAAACCATTGTATTGTACAGTGTATACAATTAGCCAAACAGCAAATTGTTTGGGGATTACAGGCAACCCTGATTATCAGTGGGGTTCCATTCTGATGGCATGACAATAACCAAAAATTGGCAATTTTCGGCGCTTATCGGCGCCGAAAAGTGCAGAAAATCACCGATTTTTGGTTATCAGCGCCTCTGTTAGGTATGTATCAGTGCCAGTACCCAATTATTGGCGTTGATAAGCAGAAATTGGCTATTTTTGGCACTGAAAATTGCCAATTTTCGTTGCTAGACAAGCCCTGTAAAACCAGATCGCCGATAACCGAGCCCGCCGATAACTGGGGACTGCCTGTAGTATTTGATACCTGAACTGGAAAGCCCACATAACATACATGCAATTAAAATGTAAAAGAGCATTAAACCTTATTAAAAAACTATCGAACACTGTTTGGAGAGCCGTTAGACATACCCTTACTGTACTGGAAGCAAAATATATGGCTCGGCATCAGATACAATGCTGAAAACGTTAGACCCACTTCATAATGAAGGCCATAGAATATGTTCAGGAGCCTTTAGATCATCACCAAAGTCATCTTTACAAGTTGAATGTGGTGAACTACCTGTCTCTCTCCATAGAGAGCTAGTAACAATGAAGAGTGCTCTGAGAATTCAGACAAATGATTCTCCAATCAAAAAATTACTTGGATTAAGTGATGTATTTATAAATAATTATCCACCTCCTTTCCCAATTAGAGCCAGAAGATTGTTTGAGTCACTGAATACTGTATAAATATACAATTACCTTTAATAGTAAAAGTACCTCCTCCTTGGACAATGAATAATAAAATGAGAATTTGTACACACTTGAAATATTTATCAAAAAGTTATTCATATACCTCAGAACACCATAGACAACATACAGTAGAGCATGTAACCTGAAAGGGTCCACATTATGCAATGCAGTCATACTCCAAACTTACGCGAGGTTATGTTCCAGAACCTCTCACGCTGTGTGAATTTTCGTGTGTTTGATATGGTCTCTATAAAGCAAATAAATGCCTATTTTTAAAGTTTAAACACTAAATATGACCATAACCATGCTCCTAAATTATTCAGCTAACTTTCAAATGAAATTAAAGTTATGTAATTTCATTTAAATGTTAGCTTAATACATTACCCTTAAAAAAAGAAATAAATGGTTGACATAAAAATAGAGTTGGAAGAGAATTTTTCTCTCCCATTCCGACCAATCTATTTTTAGAAGTCTCCCCAACCTTATTTTACTAACTTTTTTATTCTACGTCTCTTTCTCTTTGTTCTGAAATGCTTTTCACAAACAAACCGTGTTTTTTATTTTGAGTAGTACAACTTTTAGTTATTACGTCTCCATATTTTAGAACGTATTTGCCATGTTAGAGCATTTACACTTCGTAGATAGTACAGGTAAAATTAGAGCCATTCAGCACATATTTCTAGGTAAATTCATTGCTAAATATACCAGAGAAAAGCTAAATGCAAAGCTGGGGTTACTACCCCCAGTGCGAGCTCCATAAAATGGAGTCGTGTATATGAAAGGGTGAGTTTGTCACTATCACAGGCCCCCGCCCTGTAGACGTTCCCAATGTCAAAAGTCCCCCAGAGCGAGGTGCCGTTACAACGCCCGCACCGCTCTCGGACTGTCTACAAACCAGCGCCATCTTCATTCCATTTTTAGCACGCGTCTTCTTTTGTTGTGTTTTGTCCCGTGCGCTATTTGTGGCTTTTCTTTTTCCTCGTGATGGCTTCTTCACAGGATATGTCATCTTCTAAGTTGAGTACCATCTCCTCTTTTTATTTTAGGCGGTTGGGGCTCCTTATTTCCTCCTAATTCAATAATTTGGGGGACAATATAACGCCCGCCTCGGCTGCCTTTCTCCCGGCCTCATGTGACCTTCAGTCTCGGTGCGGGTTTTTGGTGGGACTTCGTTCCCCTTCCTTTTTTATGTTTTTATGTATATCCTACATAATTTCATATTTGGTTTATTTTTAATTGTGATATTACCCTTTCCCTGGGGAGGCGCGGGTCCTTTGGTCTCTTAGGCTACGAGTTTCCCCCTCTGGCCTATACGATCTTTATTCAGTCTTATTTAATTTATTTTTGGACCCTCACCTCCTTCAGCTCTTGGGTATATTATCTGAGATGGTATGGTCATGCCGTATAGTTTCATTTTACGATTAGCGCACGGATGATACAGATATTTACGGATTATTTTGGTTGTTTATCTTTAGTGAAGGTCGGCCATTTTACCTTCCGCGCCTTACATCGCGTTGGGTTTGGTTCACCCTTCTACATGTGTCATTTATTATTTGAATTATTTATTATTATTCGTGTTATTATTGTGTGGTTAACTTTTACTACCCTAGTCAGTTACATCCCGTGTTCCCTCCTAGGCTATCCTCCCTGACCGCTCGTCGGCTCCGATAAGGTAGCCTAGGAAGTAGGCTACTTGCGGCTCTGCTCCCTTCCACTGCGGGGGGAGGTTAGGTGTGTAGGAGGGTCTCATGTTCTGCACTTTCCTGATATTTCATTTGGTTCGGATGGGTGTGTTAGGACTACGTTTTCCCCTCCCCCTATTTCGGCCTTTCCGTTTGGACTCTCGAGTCCTAATAAGGTTAAGCTAGAATAGCGAGGGTATTCTTACTCGTAGCCTACCCCTGTCCGAGCTTCCGATTCGGGTCAGCATCCCAGCTTCATGAGTATTCCCCCTCTCCTACCACCCTCTCCCTCCCCTCCCTACTCCATTCCACCCTTGGCTTGTTTTCGCATACTTCGTTAACTTACCAAGGCTTGAGAGCTCTGAGCCCTATCCTTTCCCTTAGTAGCCTACATTCCTTCCCCCTTTCCCTGCATTGAGTGGTTCTCGCTAGTTCTCTCTACCCAGGGTTACCAATCTTGATTGATCGGCACCCTGTTGAGAACTTGTCTGGTGTCTAGGGGTGCCTCCTCACTCCTGGCCACCATTCCTTGTTTACCATTTCTTTGCGTCCTTTGGCCTTTAGAGGATTTCCCTGTCTTCTCTCCTTCCGTGATAGTCGTTCGTTATGATCGGCTCCTCGGGAGGGGGGAGGGGAGTGGGCCTTCTGGCGTCCGGGGGTGCTCTCTCACTCTCTGGCTGCCTCTGGTGGGCCCCCTCCATTGGCCTGTCCCGCTCCTTTCCCTAGCGTCAGTGTGAGACAAGTTCCCCCAGCCAGGGTGTTGTTCTCTTGGACCGTCACTCCAGGGAGAATTTTTACGGTAGCCAGTTAGAGTTTTCCACCTGACTGTCTTCTGTTTTCATGTCCGCACGTCTGCTAGTTATTATGCTCCTTGTTAATTCTCAGTTCTATTCATTTAGAACATTGTTCCTTTCCTGGGTATCTATCTTGACTTTGGCTAGATCCGTTTATGTGTCTTCCGCTAGGTTGTCGGGTTTTCTCGTTACCCTCCTTTCTTGACTCCACTCCGGTGGGTATGGTGCATGGTCGGTCGGTGCTCACCACACCTCCCCCACCGTCACTATATGTAAGGTGTAACGTGACTTCCCCGGCGCCGAGCGGAAATCCTTTATTATTTAGTTAAGGTTAACCATTCACGTTTATTCTTTTGGTTTTTTAGTTGACGCATGTTCTCAAAGGGACCTCCAGTATCTCCGGACTAACTCCGGCGGTCCCTTTTATTTAGCATGTTTAAGATAGTTATACCCCATCCTTCCACCAGGAATTTCCGGCGGGTCTGACCGGACTTTTGCATGCTCCGTCAATCTTTATTATCCTAAGACGCTACTCCGGCACCCTACTCCGGCGTGCCTTATTAGCATACTCATGTAACCGTCCACTTACAGGTGGTGCGTTGTCAGGAGCAGGGGTGTACGGCGATCCTGCAACAGGCGAGTGGGCACGAGGTGTGCAGGTCCCACTCCAGATGCGCTGTTCGCGTAGAAGATCTGATCGTCTGGCACCCCGATGGTTGTGAAGTGTGTTACGCTCTGTATGAGTGAGTTTTGGATGAATCGGTAAGATATGGATTCCGGTTCATAGTTCTTTACTGAGTTTACGTCTTTTGTGGATAATTCCTTTGTAGTAGGAGATCTCGTTAGTTGACATTCTCCTTCTTTCAGATTGACCGCAGCTCCCGCGACTCTTCGCTTCTGACCTTCAAGTCCTGGGTCAGCGGCTTCGGTAGGAACGTCGGGTCGGGGAAGCCTTATGTACTCTCCCAAGAGATTTGTAGCGTTCTCTTCCCTGGCGCCTGGGTCTCAGCGTCGGTCCCGGAAGAAGTAGCCGCCCCCTTGATCGCTGGGATCCGGGAGATGACCCAACCCTCCCAGGAGGAAGTGGCCGCTTGCTGAGAGGTTGCCGAGGAGGTTGCGGCAATGAATATCAATCTTGAACCCATGAATGTGTACCTGGATCTCCAAGCAGGTAAGGGGCTAAGTGAGGCAGATGATTTTCTGTATACCTCTCCTTCTTCTTCTGCTTCCTCTTTCAGAGGGTTCATGAAATCCTCTTACCTTATGGACGGTGCAAGGTCTACCGTCCCTAAGGTGAAATCGGTGAAGAAAAAGACCTTGACGAAGACCCTCAAAACCCAGAAGGTCCGCTCCGGGGCTCCCTCGAAGACGTCATGGGCCCCTAGCCCCGTGCCGTCTACGAGCAAGGCCTCCACCTCTGGGAAGGGAGCACGGTCAAAGCAAAGTAAGGAGGTTTCCCCTCCTCCTTCCTTTGATGCAGAAGCTTTCGCTGAGCTTCTAATGCAGAAGTTTGACAAGAGGGTTGATGACAAGCTGTCGGAACTCTCTTCCTAACTGTCTTCTTCGAATGCTTCCGTGCTGTCCCTATCACAGCAGGTTCAAACTCAGGGAAACTTGATCTCCGGGTTTATGCGTGGCGGAGCGGCTGCTGGATCCTTGGCTGTTCCGGACGCTTCCGGTCTTCCTCCCTTTGATAAGGGAAACCCCTGGCGACTGGCTCTTCATGCTCCCCAGCATGAAGATACTCTTACCATAGAAGGTCTAGGCACCCGCAGGTTGGAGGAACTGGAGTTCTTCCCCCCTGGGCTGCAGCCCCCTTACCCAGGTTTCGCCAGGCTTACTGAGGAGGCTTGGATTAGGTCCGACAAGGTCCCGAAGGAGACTGTGATCTTCCCGAGGGATCAGGCTCAGTCCGCTCTGTTGCGTACTCTGACGGAGTGGCAAGCAGAGAACACTAAACTTACCCCGGCCAAGGGTACATTCACGATGTTCTCTTTGGGGGAGACTATCCCTACCCCATGCACAACGAAGGTGGCCATGCTCACCAGTCAGACGAGCATGGAGGGCAAACCCCTTCCTCATCTCCGGGAGACAGATCCCACCTCTCTAGTCCTCCCCGGAGATTCTGAGTTTTGGAAGGGAGCTCCGGCCACCTTCACGGTAACTAGACTCGACCCTGATTGTGCTTCTATCCTTTTCAGTGAGCAACTTCCGAAGATCCCGGATTCGCTCCTGAAGGCTGAAGCCGACACTAAGGACAGGCTGAGCAGGTCCTTAAATTCTCTAACTCTGGCCGAGGCAACTTCGGTTGTTTATAGTGAGGACGCTCTGTTCCAGGTCCTGACGAAATCTCTTTTGGCAGGTTTCCAACAGGACCTTCATGACTTCATCAGGGCTCGTATGAACTGCCGGAAGCACATCTTTTCGGCAGCTTCTATCCGGCACGAGCCCAATAGGCTTATGAAGAGCTCCATCTGGGGAGCTAATCTCTTCCCCCAGGAAGAGGTGGACGCGGTCCTAACCGAAGCGACCAGGGCCAATCAGAGTCTCCGCTCCCGTTGGGGTCTCCCCTATAAACGGAAGCTGATGGAGTCCGCCGGACCTCATCCCAAGTCTGGGAAGAGGTTTAAGAAGTTTAAGAGGCTCCCTGCCCAGACTGTTCTGCAGGCTGTTCCGGTCCCCTCAGCTGGTCAACCTTCAACCTCCCGAGCGCAGCCTCAACCTCAGTACGTGCTGGTTCAACCAGCCCATCACTCCCTCGCTGCCCCCTCTTATGTCTCATCCCCGGCTTTCAATGCTTCATATGAAAGCCATGGAGCATTTCAGGCAATTAACCAGAATGCCAGGGGAAGCAGAGCCAGAGGCTATTTTAGAGGTAGGTCGGCCGTCTCGCCTCCTCCTCCCGAGGAGGGGAAGCAGAGGTTCTAGAGGAGGCAGACCATCTCCCCGCCCAGTGAGATCTCTCAGGTAGGTGGGAGGTTATACCATTTTTCGGGACCAATGGACCTTCAGTCCATGGGCCCACAGCATAGTCTCCAAAGGCCTGGGGTGGAGTTGGAGCAGAGGTCCTCCTCCCCTTGTCAGGTTCCATCAATCACCATCCAAAGTCCTGAAGGACTTTTATGAAGGATCTATTACAAAAGAGGGCAATAAAGAACGCGAGACATTTGAAGTTTCAGGGCAGGTTGTTCAGGGCAGGTTGTTCAGTGTTCCAAAGAAAGGTTCCAATCAACAAAGAATAATCCTAGACTTGTCTCGTCTAAATTCTTACATTCAATGTGACAAATTTTGCATGCTTACAATCTCGCAGGTTCGGACCCTACTGCCCCGTGGAGCCGTAACCACCTCTATAGATCTTTCAGACGCTTATTATCACGTCCTGATTGCAAGAAGGTTCTCTCCTTATCTGGGGTTCAGACTGGGGAAGCAAGCATACTCGTTCAGAGTCATGCCATTCGGTCTCAACATAGCCCCCAGAATTTTCACCAAACTGGCAGATACGGTAGTTCAGCAACTACGGTCTCAAGGGATCATGCTGGCCGCATACCTGGACGATTGGATCATTTGGGCACCCAACGCCAGCGAATGCCGGAAAGCAACAACCATAGTAATCGGTTTTCTGGAATCTCTAGGCTTCCAAATAAACAGGGAGAAATCCCGCCTAGTTCCGGAGAGCAGCTTTCAGTGGTTGGGGATTCAGTGGGACCTAAGTTCACACAAACTATCTATTCCGCCAACCAAACGGAGGGAAATAGCCAAAGCAACCAGACAGTTCCTCAAGAACAAGAAAGCTTCCCGCCGTATCCAAGAAAGAGTCTTAGGCTCCCTTCAGTTTTCTTCAATAACGGATCTGCTTCTGAAAACCAAACTGAAGGATATAAACAGGGTATGGCGGAGACGGGCCAACATCAGGTTCAGAGACAAGGTGTCTCTAATTCCGCCAATTTTTGAAAAAGAGACTCCGGCCCTGGACAACAGTCAAGAGCTTATCAAAATCAGTACCACTCCAATTTCCCCCTCCGGCATTAGTGATTCACACCGATGCTTCTCTAAGCGGGTGGGGAGGATACTCCCAACACAAAAAAGTTCAGGGAACATGGTCCACTATGTTCCGCCAGTTCCATATCAATGTTCTGGAAGCAATGGCAGTTTTTTAACCTTAAAGAAGCTGCGTCCAAACAGACTAATCCATATCAGACTGGTCTTGGACAGTGCAGTAGTGGTGCATTGTATAAACGGGAGGTTCCAAGTCGAGCCGGATCAACCAGGTAATGATAGCAATATTCTCCTTGGCAAACAAGCACCGGTGGCATCTGTCAGCTACTTATCTGGCAGGTGTTCGAATGTCATTGCAGATTCCTATCCAGGACAACTCCGCTGGAGTCGGAATGGTCTCTGGACAAAACATCATTCGAATGGATTTGCAGTCAAGTTCCAGGTCTGGAAGTAGATCTCTTCACAACAGAATGCAACCACAAACTTCCCTGTTATGTGGCTCCCAACCTGGACCCTCTGGCTCACTCCACAGATGCAATGTCGATAGATTGGAACAAGTGGCGGAGGATCTATCTGTTCCCTCCAGTAAACCTGTTAATGAAGGTCCTGCACAAGCTCAGGACATTCAAAGGCCAGGTGGCTCTGGTAGCTCCCAACTGGCCGAAGAGCAACTGGTTTCCTCTTCTTCTAGAGCTGAAGCTTCGATGCATACAGATACCCAATCCGAAATTGACACAAATAGTACAAACTCGGACTGTGTCAGCTTCCTTAAGAATACAGAATGCCCTAGCTTTATGGATTTCATGAAATTTGCAGCTCAGAAGAATGCGAATATTGATCCAGTTAATACTTTATTTCTAGAATCAGACAAAAGGGAATCTACTCTCAGACAATATGACTCAGCAGTCAAGAAATTAGCACTCTTCTTGAAAGAATCTGAAGCAACTATAATGACCACGAACCTAGCAATCTCATTCTTTAGGTCATTATTCGAAAAAGGTCTTGCCTCTAGCACCATTACTACAGCCAAATCAGCTTTGAAAAAGATATTTTTACATGGGTTTAATATTAATTTAACGGATTCTTATTTTTCTTCAATCCCTAGAGCATGTGCTCGTTTGAGACCAGTAACTAGTCCACACACGGTTCCTGGTTCTTAAATGACGTCGTTAAATTAGCATCAGAAATTGATAATCAGAATTGTTCATTCTTAAGTCTGCTAAGGAAGACCTTATTCTTGATTAGTTTAGCTTCAGGTGCTAGAATTTCTGAGCTGTCTGCTCTGTCTGAGAGAACCATATTGATTTCCTTCCATCAGGAGAAGTTCTGCTAGCCCCTCACCCTAAATTTCTAGCTAAGAACGAAGATCCTCGAGATAGATGGTCCCCTGGAAGGTTATCCCCTTCCACAAGACCTATCATTATGTCCCGTCTTTACTTTAAAAGCATATCTAGACAGAACCTCTCACATAACTTCGGGCCCTCTCTTTGTGAGAGAAGGTGGAGGAACTATTTCTATGAAGGCCATCAGACAACAGATTTTGTACTTCATTAAACAAGCTAACCCAGACTCAGTTCCAAAGGTTCATGATATTAGGGTGGTGGCCACCTCCACTAATTATTTTCATCACATGAATTTTGAGGATCTTAAGAAATATACATCTGGTGGAAGTCTCCTTTGGTTTTCAAACGCCACTACATGAAATCCTTAGAGGCTCTAAAATTCACCACAGTGGCGGCAGGAAGCATTGTTCCTCCCTCTAAATAATATCTCATTCTTTTCTATCACTCTTTCTCCCACCTACCTGCCTCATTTATTCCCTTTACCGTCCCCTCCGGGTCAGGCATACTTCACAGCCTGTCTCCTGACCATTTTGCATATTGTCTTTGTCTTCTTTTGTTAGCAATTAAGTATATTTAATTATGTTTTAATGTTTTTCATGATTTCTGTGGAACATGGTTCCCTTTCATTAATGCTATTATGTCCTTATATGTTTTCATTTTGGATAATTAAAACCCACTTGGATTAATAGTTTTATTTCTTTCCTTTACAAGGTTTCTTTTGATCTTTTCAAGATGGTATTTTTGATTCTCTGTTATTATTTCACCAGCTGACACAGGTCGTAAAACCCAGAAAAGGGATTTGTTCCGACACAATATACAAACCCTCGGTCCTTTACATTAGGAGATTACTTTCAGGCGTAGGCTGGAAAACGGCCGTTGAACTTCAAACAAGGTGGTTTAGGCAGTTAACTACTGTCCGGGAGGCGGGAGCCCCGCCTACCCGGACGTAAACATTCCAATTTGCTTTCGGCCGTCATAGCGTGCGGACGTTGTTCTTCGCTCTCTGCCTGACTGCATCTTATCTTCATTATTTTGGTGGGATCTTTCTTTTTTGTTTTTCAATGGAGAAATCAGCTAAACCCTCTTTCCCCCAGCGTGTATGTCCTGGGGTAGGGGGTAAAAAGTGTAATTCTTTTAGATCTAGAGTCGACGTGGACCCACATACACTCTGCACATCTTGCAGGGGGCGTGTGTGTTCACGCGACTCTACTTGTGATGATTGTTGTTTGTGGCCCTCCGAGCAGTGGCGTAAGTTCGAAGGGAGGCGAAGTTACCGTCGTAAGCCTTCCAAGGAGTCGTCTGAGGGAAATACGCCCCCGACGACGCCGTTGGTGGGTAACACTTCGGATTCTTTTCTTCCTCCTGGTGAGCTTCCCCTCCTGGCTCCCTCTCCTTCGGGGGAGGACTCCCCCTCCCCTTCCTCTTATGTATTTTCGTTGGTGGAAGGGCGCGGGGGAGAGTTGGACCACGGCATTCTCTCAGAAGTCTCTTCCCGTTCCGGAGGGGAAAATTTTCCTCCAGGTCGGGTAGAGGCTTCCATCTATAACCCGACTTATGCTTCAGGTACCGGACTGGATAGCCAGGCTACGATTCCTAGCTCTCCCTGGCTACACCTGAGTATGCCTGACTCGCCCCTGGAAGGCTTGGCCCTGGCTCCCCCTCCAGTTACGACTCATACGGCAGTGACAGCCACGACTACCACCGTCACCTTTTCTCGATTTGTCCAGATGCCGATTTCAGTGGCTTTGCATCTGGACACCCAGGTATCGGCGTCATCCACGGGCCAGCACGCTGTTCCTTTTCCACCTGGCTTCCTGGCACCATTCTCGCGTCCTGGCCCCTCCTACATGGTGACGTCATCGCTACCTTACGTGACTGTTGCTGCCCCTGTTGCTGACCCTGGACTGGCTTTGGACACGGCTTCTCGCTTGACTCTCCAGCCTGGCTCTTCGTCTGCCTCAATCCCCATCCCAGCGACTGTGCCGAGACCCGACCCGAACTTGCACGCGGGGGAGGCGGCGCCTGCATCCCTGGCCCCGCCCACTTCTGCTTCTGTTCGGCGCGCGGCTCTCCTTATCCCGGCAACGGCTGGCCCAAGCCCCACCCCCTCTGCTCGGGTTGCGTCATCTGCTGCTGCTGCTGCTCCTGTTGTTCCTACGGTTTCTGAATCGGCAGCTTCGATGTCCTGGATTGGGGATTTGACTGCTTTCCTGAAGCAGATGGTGAAGAAGAAGAAGAAGAAGAAGAGGTCTAGGAAGGTGTCGTCATCGCTCTTCGTCTTCATCTTCATCATCGCTCGCGTTTGCTGTTTCATCCTCTTCTCCTTCCGAGGCTTCATGCCAAAGAAGAAGAAGCCTGTCTCTCCCCTAAGAAACTTTGCACTGAGGTTTCTAAGGGTTTGCCTCCTTCCACAGGGAAGGCAGAGGGATCTCTCGTTGGCTCTCCCAGATCCCCGGATCAGGGAACCGTTTCCCTGGCCTCCGGGCCAGGGATATCGGGAGCCAAGGGCGTGCAGACCAAGGTGGGGCACCCCTCGCTGCGCCTAAGAAACCTCCTGCTTCTAAGGCCGGCAAGACCGCGTCGGGTGCTCGTTCGCGAGTTGCTCCGAGTACCCGGGTCCCCAAGGAGACTCGGGTATCCCAGGCTGCTACGGTAGATACCTCTCGCCGTACAGACCAGGGCGTGGGACGAGAGAAAGAGTCGGAGCATGCAGGTGCTTCGCCTCTTCCTGCTGGCACCCCTTCTAGTGCCAAGTCAGGTTCCCGGGACAATGTTCCAGCCCCGCGGGGCCGAGTGCATGGAGAGACAGGGAAGAAGTCCCCTGCTCAGTCTTCCCAAGAAGCTTCCGCCTCGAAGAAGTCTGGGGCGCGTCCAGAGGACAGCGTGGGCTCGCGTCAGCCAGCCGCGCGTTCGGCTCCTCCCAGTCCCCGGCCACGCCCGCGCGGCCAGCCTGGCTCGGGGAAGACGGATGCGCGGCTTGGCTCTCGCGAGCCGCTCCTCTCTTCTCGGGAGATTATTTCACCTGGGTTGAAACGATCTCCTCGACCTGAAGGCTCGTCATCACCGTGGGTTGGTGACCGCCCTCGGCTCGCTGCCTCTACTGGTTCTACCAGTAAGGGCAGCGGGAGTGCACAATCTTCCTCGCCTGTCCCCTCCGCCCCTTCGGTCTCCTCCAGGGGGCGTGAGTCGGAGAGAAGGAACTCTGAAGGTTGTTCTCCTCAGAGTCCAGCGGCATGGGGGTATGCACCTGGCCCGGTCCTTGGCTCGACCAGGTCTTACGCCTGCGTGTAGTTCAGGAAGGTCCTCAGGGTCTGCCGAGTTCCCCTCCTGCAGGGGAGTAGTTCGGGAAGACCGCACCTTGAAGGACTCGAGGTCCCTGCCCCAGGATGCGGACACCCCCGAAATAGAGGGACTTTTTGCCGAGGTTATCGCGCTGATTCGTCAGCACAATGACCTCGGGGAAGGGGCCACGGCCTCTTCTGTGGATTGTCCGTCGCGCCTCGAATCCTTCTGGGGTCCCAAGAAGAACCCAAGGCTTCGGTGGGGCTGCCATGGTCCGGGCTTGCCAAGGGAGTTCTCGATCAAGTGAACGGTCTTGTGTCTGGGCAAGACAGCTCCCTTCGATCTAGTCGCTTGGACAAGCTTCTTCCCCCTCCTCTACCTTGTCAGAAGCGCTTCTATACTCCTTCGGAAGGGGCGTTGTCGACTAAGCAGGTTGACCCGGACCTGACTCATTTGGATCCGGGTCTTTCGTTGCAGCAATTGTCGGCAGAGAACATTTCTCTCTCCCAACAAGAAGCTGCAACCCTGGAAGCCACCGCAGTGGCGGCTTTTCAGGCAGTCTCCTGGCTCGATCTGTGGTCCTTCACAGTATCGAGGATGGCTGCTTCCTCAGGCGCTATCATACCTGGGGAGGATTCTGCCTTCGGGAGACTGCCATTCTGGAGGTAGGGCTATTTCCTACCTTGCCCACCAGACTGCAAACCTGTGGGCTAACCTGGTGTTAAAGCGAAGAGACGCTGTTCTCTCTCGCTTTGCCAGGTCTGTGGGTCCCGAGTCGGCAATTGCTCTGCGGAATGGACCGTTGCTGGGTTCCTCCTCTCTCTTCCCTAGGGAGTTGGTGGACAAACGTCGTGACAAACGTGACTGACGAACGACCAACTTGTCCACCAGGCAGTGGCTAAGACCTCCGGTTCTTCTCGCTCCACTGCAGCCAGGTCTTCGGGCCAGGCTGGCTCTTCCTCGGCCCCTAAGAAGTCCCAGTCTTCGAAGGGTTCCCGGGGAAACACCCAGCCTTCTTCTTCCTCGAAAAGAGGGGGTTTCTCCCGCCCTTTTCAGCCCCCTTTCCAGTCTGGTAAAGGGGGCAAAGGAAAGAAGAAGGGAAATGCTAGGGGCGGCGTTCCCCCAGAAGCTGCCAAAGGTGGGGTGCCTGTCGAGCCATTGGGCAACATGGCAGCGACACGGAGCCGAGACCTGGATAGTGGATGTCCTTCGGGAGGGATATCTACTACCCTTCGAGTCTCGGCCTCCCCTCACCATCTCTCCGGTCCATCTCCGAATGTATCTTGCAGGTTCATCGAAGGACATCGCGCTACAGCAAGAAGTGCAGGCCATGCTGAGCAAGAATGCTATGGAAGTCGTGTCGGACCGGTCTCCAGGCTTTTACAGCCGTATCTTTCTCGTGGAGAAAGCATCAGGGGGATGGAGACCAGTCATAGACCTCTCTCCCTTGAACCGTTTCCTTCGCCAGACTCGGTTCACGATGGAAACAGCGCGGTCCGTGCTAAACTCCATCAGGGAGAACGACTTCATGCTTACGGTGGACTTGAAGGGTGCGTATTTCCAGATACCCATCCATCCGTCCTCTCGCAAGTACCTTCGCTTCGTCCTCTGGGAGTCGGTCTTCCAATTCAGGGCACTTTGCTTCGGGCTCGCGACCACTCCCCAGGTGTTCACGAGAGTGTTCTCTCTCGTGTCAGCTTGGGCCCACTCGCGCGGGATACGTCTACTGAGGTATCTCGACGATTGGCTAGTCCTGGCGAGCTCTCGCTCGCAGTTGCTACAGGACAGGGATCGTCTTTTTGAGTTTTGTCAGGATCTAGGGATCGTGGTAAATCTGGAGAAGTCAGATCTCATCCCCAAGCAGAGGACGAAGTACCTGGGCATGCTGATAGACACGGTGGCAGCAAAAGTCTTTCCCTCGGACTCTCGCATCAGCAAGTTCAGGCAGGCAGCACAGTTGTTCCTGTCTCGACAGGAACAACCAGCTCGGCAGTGGCAAGTCGTCATCGGTCACCTGTCGTCTTTGGAGAAACTAGTGCCTCACGGTCGCCTTCATCTGCGGTCTCTCCAGTGGAGGCTAAAGGAATTTTGGTTCCAGTCCGGGACCCCAGTCCTTCCTCATTCCTCTTTCCGAGGAAGTGAGGAGGACCTGCACTGGTGGCTAGACGACAGGAACCTCATAATAGGAGTATCTCTGCATACTCCCCTCCGACATGCTTCTCTTCTCGGACGATCGACCGAGGGATGGGGCGCACACCTGGAGGAGTTGCTGACTTCGGGAGTGTGGCATCGAGACGACAAGCACCTTCACATCAATATCCTGGAGCTCAAGGCGGCCTTCCTGGCTCTCCAAGAGTTCCAGGATCGAGTGATGGGACACTCTGTGGTACTGATGAGCGACAATACCACGGTAGTGGCATATGTCAACAAGCAGGGGGGATTGGTATCCCACCAGCTTCATCAGTTGACGATGCAGGTGCACGAGTGGGCCATAGCTCACTCAGTAGAGCTGTCAGCCAGGTACATTCCAGGCAAGAGGAACGTCGTGGCAGACAAGCTCAGCCGCCAGAGCCAGGTGGTAGGGACCGAGTGGTCCCTCCATCAGGAGGTAGTGGAAAGGCTGTTCGATCTGTGGGGGCGTCCAGTCATCGATCTGTTCGCCACCCGGCACAACAGAAAACTCCAGGTCTTCTGTTCCGTCGTGCCGGACCCATGGGCTGCTGCGGAGGACGCGTTCCAACACCCGTGGGACAACCTCGACACGTACGCCTTTCCCCCATTCTGTCTGATTCGCCAGGTGATCAGCTGAGTGATGATCACCCCGAACCTCAGAATGACTCTGGTGGCACCCAAGTGGCCCCAGCCCAGTTGGTATCCGGACCTGCTAGCTTTCCTCTCAGAGGCGCCGAGAGAGATCCCCCCCTGGCCCAACCTGCTGCGTCAACCTCACGCTCAACGGTTCCACTTGGCAGTGCATTCCCTGTGTCTTCACGGCTGGAGGTTATCCACCATCTCTTGTGAGCGAGAGGCTTTTTTACCAGCTTTCAGCAACAGAGATGGCAGGATACCTCAGAAGATCCTCCGCAGCGGTGTACCAGGAAAGTGGTCCGTCTTCTGTGGTTGGTGTCGTCGAAGGGGTATCTCTCCGGTCGGAGCGTCTGTTCAGCAGGTCGCGGACTTCCTCGTCTTCCTTCGCCGAGAGAAGCTTCTCTCGTTTCAGCTGTAAAGGCTACCGAGCTGCGCTCGCCTAGTCTTAAGGCTGAAAGGAGTAGATATCTCATCATCTTTCGAGATTTCTCTACTCATGAGAAGCTTGAACGGTCTTGCCCACCTAGGGATCTCAGGCCCCCTGCGTGGGATGTGACTCGTGTTAAGGAGCCTGACTCATACACCGTGCGAGCCTTTAAGAGAGTCGTCAGACAGGGATCTGACCCTCAAGACTGTTTTCTTGCTTGCCCTGGCATTGGCGAAGAGAGTAGGCGAGCTTCACGGACTTTCCTTTGATGTGAAACACTCGAGGGGATGGGGATCAGTTACGCTCGATTTCATCCCGGATTTCGTTGCGAAGACTCAGAACCCTTCGGTCCCTGACGCACGGTTCAAGTCCTTCACGATCTCCTCCCTAGAGGACTTTGTAGATAACGATCCAGACGAGATGCTACTGTGTCCTGTTAGGGTGCTGCGGCGCTATCTGAAGAGGACTCGGCACCTCCGGCCTGAGTGTCGACGACTCTTCGTTAGTACTGGCTCGACCAAGAAAGAAGTGTCCAAGAATGCCATTTCATTCTGGCTTCGTGAGACGATAAGGAGAGCGTACTCTGCTGTAGGAGAAGACGACACTGGTACGCTCCGTACGAGTGCTCACGAGGTCCGCAGCATTGGTCCGTCCCTGGCATTCCGGAAGAATATGTCGGTACCACAGGTACTGAAGGCAGGGGTGTGGTCCCGACAGACTACCTTCACCTCCTTCTACCTCCGGGATGTTGCACACAAGTCCTGGACACTTTTTCCTTGGGTCCTGTGGTGGCTGCTCAACAAGTTGTGTAGCTTATCCAGCTCCCTAGCGGGACAGGTTGCATCTCGCCTATGTTGTGCGGTGTGATTGGGAGATGAATCTGGAGTGACTGGCCTCTATTCCTCTCCCCATCCTAAGCTTCCTTCCCACGGGCAGGGAGTGGACGAGCCGTTACAAGCTGGACCGGGCGATCGAGGCAGGTAAGCACATAACTAGAGCTTCCGTTCTATTTCCTTTCAGGTTAATAGAAGCAACCCCGCTCCTTCCTCTTGCAAAGGGAGGAGGGAGTCCATGACTTTGAGACAAACCCAAAACTTGTATTTGCCTTATTGTCATCCGACGTCTATTCTTCCTAGCTTACTTTACATGAACTGACGTTTCCTCTTTCATGCAAAGGGGCCCAGAAGTCTGACAACTGATCTTGTGTTTCATACAACCCGATCTTTTGTCAGAGGCAATTTTTCCCTTCCTCGCTCTCACAACCAGGAAGGGAAGACAAGGTGGTGAACTCCAGTCAGTTCAGAGAGACTTTTTCAGATTAATCCCTCCAATCAGTGAGTCTCCTAATGTAAAGGACCGAGGGTTTGTATATTGTGTCGGAACAAATAATTTTTAAAAGTAAATTGTATTTTTCCTAACTATACAAACCCGAGGTCCTTTACAATTATGCCCACCTCATGCCACCCCTCAATCTGTACCTCGGCCGAAAAGCAAATTGGAATGTTAACGTCCGGGTAGGCGGGGCTCCCGCCTCCCGGACAGTAGTTAACTGCCTAAACCACCTTGTTTGAAGTTCAACGGCCGTTTTCCAGCCTACGCCTGAAAGTAATCTCCTAATGTAAAGGACCTCGGGTTTGTATAGTTAGGAAAAATACAATTTACTTTTAAAAATTGTTATTTTGACAGAGGAAAAATCTATTTCTGGGGAGAGACCTGTGTCACCCGGTGACCCACCTCTACTCTTTCCTTTCCCCCCATAGTTAAAATACCATGCTTGGGTGGTGGGTGCTAACATGGAATGAAGATGGCGCTGGTTTGTTGACAGTCCGAGAGCGGTGCGGGCGTTGTAACGGCACCTCGCTCTGGGGGACTTTTGACACTGGGAATGTCTACAGGGCGGGGGCCTGTGATAGTGACAAACTCACCCTTTCATATACACGACTCCATTTTATGGAGCTCGCACTGGGGGTAGTAACCCCAGCTTTGCATTTAGCTTTTCTCTGGTATATTTAGCAATGAATTTACCTAGAAATATGTGCTGAATGGATATTTCACCGGGTGACACAGGTCTCTCCCCAGAAATAGATTTTTCCTCTGTCAAAATCCCTTTATTACAGACTGAGAGAGAGAGAGAGAGAGAGAGAGAGAGAGAGAGAGAGAGAGAGAGAGAGAGATTATCCTTACCTGAAATATCAAGTTAAATTATTTATGAATTATTATGGAGACAGAGAGAATCAGAGAGAATAACATGAGAGAGAGAGAGAGAGAGAGAGAGAGAGAGAGAAGAGAGAGAGAGAGAGAGAGAGAGAGAGAGAAAAGTAATTCTTACATTAGATCTCAGAAGATGGAAATTCAGTTACTGTAATTTCATTTAAAAGTTAGCTTAATACATTACCCTTAAAAGAAAGAAATAAATGGTTGATGTAAGAATATTGGAGAGTGTGAAGATTAGTATAATATTTCTCTCTCCCCCCATTCCACAGATCTATTTTTAGAAGTCTTCTCAACCTCATTTTTAAAAACTTATTTATTCTGTCTCTTTCTCTTTGTTCTGAAATGCTTTATGTCTCTATGTTTTAGAACGGTGCATTTACAGTTTGTAGATGGTACAGGTAAAATTAGATCAATTTAAAATGATCTACTGTACAGGTAAAGACATACAGATAAACGGTAATTTGTAGCTTGTGCTAACTATGAACGAGAGAGAGAGAGAGAGAGAGAGAGAGAGAGAGAGAGAGAGAGAGAGAGAGAGAGAGAGAGAAATTAACCCTTTAACGCTGACTGGACGTATTTTACGTCGACAAAAGTTGTCTGTCGGGTGCCGAGTGGACGTAAAATACGTCGACTACAAAAAGTTTTTTTAAATATTCGGGGAAATATACTTATAGGCCTCGTTTGCTAAAAATTTTAAATCACATGCCTTGAGGGATGCTGGGGGTTCACGGATCACGCTGTTGTTTTGTTTACAAGCGTGACCCAGCTGCGCATGCACGAATTTCTTTCTTATCCCAAAAGAAAGCATCAGCTAACTGCTGAAAATCTCAGAATTTCTTTAGTCACTATGTCGTAATTTTTGCACCGTTTTCTATTAGCCATTACATAAAGTTTTATACATGAAAATGTTTGCAATTTCATGTGGAATACAACAAAAAATAACTCGTGATTGTAGCTTTTATCAAGTTTGAAATATTTTTATATAAATCACCATAAGTGCCAAAATTTCAACCTTTGGTCAACTTTGACTCGACCGAAATGGTCGAAAAATGCAATTGTAAGCTAAAAGTCTTACATTCTAGCAATATTCAATCATTTAACTTCATTTTGCAACAAACGGGAAGTCTCTAGCACAATATTTCGATTTATGGTGAATTTTTGAAAAAACTTTTCCTTACCTCCATGCGCGCTAACTCTGCTGAAAATCGCAGAATTTCTTTAGTCACTTTGTCGTAATTTTGCACCGTTTTCTATTAGCCGTTACATAAAGTTTTATACAGGAAAATGTTCACAATTTCTTGTAGAATACAACAAAAAATAACTCATGGTTGTAGCTTTTATCAGTTTTGAAATATTTTTATATAAATCACAATAAGTGCCAAAATTTCAACCTTTGGTCAACTTTGACTCGACCGTAATGGTAGAAAAATGCAATTGTAAGCTAAAACTCTTACATTCTAGTAATATTCAATCATTTACCTTCATTTTGCAACAAACGAGAAGTCTCTAGCACAATATTTCGATTTATGGTGAATTTTTGAAAAAATTTTTTTACGTCCGCTCGTTACGAATTCATGCATCATTTTGTGATAATATTTTCTCTGTGTTGCTCTGATCATTTTGCAATTTGTTATATACCAAAATCATTGCAATTTAGTGTACAACACAACGAAAAAAAAATAATTCATTAGCTTTAACCGTTTTGCTCACAGTGCGATTTGTATACAATTATATATGAAATTTTTTTTTTTGCATTGTCATATATTCCAATTTTTATATATGATAATGATATATTTTTCATTTCTGATGGTTGCATACTAAACTTCAGGCAATGAGAAAAAAAGGAGCCTAAAATTAACTTTTAATCTTAAAAACTAACCATGCTGTGATTTTTTGAAAAAAAAAAAACTTTTCTTCTGCTTCGGTGCTAACTCTCAAACCCCGCCGGCATATGGCAGACACTTTTGTAAATAGAGGCTCGGCATTTAAGGGTTAATTATACCTTAGTTTAACCAGACCACTGAGCTGATTAATTAAGAAACCTTTGGCCCACTAATCAGCAACACTCCCCCTTCTTGTCATGTTAAGGTGACATGTCTGACAGCTTTGCCTTGAGCTTCTCAAAAGATGAGGGAAATATATTTGTGTGTTTAAAATACATATCACACATGAATTTTGCAATTACAGTTATATTATTATTATTATTATTATTATTATTATCTAGTGTTGTGTAGGGCATCATTCAGGATCCTGCGATCCTGTCCTGAATGATGCCCTAATGAGAAGGGCGAATTATTATTATTATTATTATTATTATTATTATTATTATTATTATTATTATTATTATTATTATTTGAAAGTTAGTATTTATTATTAGGTAAAAAATTTATATATCATATAAAACAAATAAACATATACATGTACCATAACAATTCTCTCATACCAGTATTCTCAAATGTTGGGGTGTCTGTGAAAAACTCGTGTATGACAATAAGTTAGGTTCCAGTGAAAAGTTCGCTTGTATGTGAATTCGCGCAACTCGAATTGCGCAAGTATGGGCTATTACTGTATACACCAACAGATCTAAGTCACAATATGGAGTGGGATATGCTGCATTAACCCAATACAAAATGTATCAGTTCTCTCTACCAGATAATGTCTTGGTATTTACATCTGAGTTATGTGTAATAGTATCAGCCATAAAAATAATTAAAGAAGCCTCATTTAATAATTTTGTGATTTATAGCGACTCCAGAAACGCTATAGAGGCCATTCAAAGTTACAATCCAAAAAAAAATATTGTACAACAAATTAAGTTTTCACTCCATAAGTTGTGTCCTAATGGAAAAAATATTGAATTATGTTGGATCCCTGCCCATGTAGGGATTAAAGGAAATGAAGAGACTGATAAAGCAGCTACAGAAGCAGTCCAAACGACAGGAGCAAATGTAAACATCCCTGTTAGTGACTATATAAGATATACAGTGTAAGAACAATCATTATGAATAAATGGCAAAATATATGGAATGCAGAACCTGAAAATAATAAACTGAGAGAGATAAAATCCTGTGTTGGAAAATGGAGTTCATCATATCAAAGAGAGAGAGACACAAGTAATTCTGACATGTCTTCGAATAGGTCATACTCATTTGACACGTGGATACTTAATGAACAGTCCACATGGCCCTCCTCCCGAATTCCCAGAGTGCAAAGTGATGATAACAGTCAGTTACTTGCAACCATTCCAGCGCAAGAAAAACAATTGATAAGATGAATTGAGCGTCCACTGTATAAAATAAATGCTGTTGAAACTGTCATTTTGTTTAACAAAACCTGTGTTAAAGAGGGTCTTTTTCCTAATAATAATAATAATAATAATAATAATAATAATAACAATAATAGCTTTTGTTAAACAAAATGGTAGTTTCAACAGCATTCATTTTTCATAGTAAACGCTCAATTCGTCTTACTAATTATTTTTCTTGCTCAGGAATGGTGGCAAGCAATTGACCAATATTCATATCCAGTGGTTCAGTGATGTGTAGGAGGTAGTTCTCGTTGAATGTCCACTAGTTTCGCCCTCCTCGTTTAGGGGATCATTCAGGACAGGATCGCAGGATGCAATGGCTGTAATGCTTGGATTTTTTATCTTTTATCTGTGTTTGTTGGTTTGTGGACTTAGTTGCTTCATTTTTCATTGGCTATCTGGCCATGACGTCATTGGAAGGGCGGCTCCTGATTAGCTGTCTTCTTCTTGATCTAAGCCTACTACTGATCGGCGATGGTGCGATTTCTCGAGGAAGGCGGGTTAACCGACCGTTCGCAAGGTATACCCTACCTTGGCCTTTACAGCATCAGGGGCAGAAAATCAATTAGGATCAATCAATACAGAAAGTTGTAATCAGTCAAAATCCTGGGATCCAAAATTATCACACTAGTGGGGAAAAGTACGTATGAATCCAAACCTTCCTATGACGTCTGGCATGGCAATGGACTGTTCTCAGGAAATCTCCCCTGAAACAAGTAATGGACAGGTCAATTTGAATGACAATAAAGACAATGGAGCAAAGTCCCATGTAAGCGAGGTTGCTAATGACACCTGGTAATAATAATAATAATTTTTATATATGTAACTTACCAAGTACTGTAATTACTTTGCTTAAAGTTTCACTCACTGGCAGCTTAAAAATTTTGAAATTCGTGGTAGCGCTAGTGTCAGTGTCGGTGACTAGACCCCACCCACTTTCAGGGTAAGAGAGGAACAACTTCAGCAGAGAGTTCAGTTGTCTGCCAGCTCTCGACTGAAGTTCATTTGTGAACAGTAAGCTTCGATTTTGATTTTCGATGATTTTCATTTTGAGATTCTTGTTTAGGTGAAGTATTGGTAGCCTACAGCTTTGTATTTGTTAGGTTCTCTTAGGGAGACCATTTTTTCACGATTTAAGACTTTTTTCCTTAATTTGACATTGATAAAGACTCATGTTGTTGACTTTTTAGATTTAGTATGTCAGGCTCTAGTGAAACTAGCTTACGCTACTGCAGCAAAGGCTGCAATACGAGACTTACTAAGGCAAAGTATGACTCTCACACTATGTGTACAGATTGTAGGGGACAAGAGTGTTCAATTGGTCGAACCTGTGATGAATGTTCTGAGTGGGATGCTAAAAAACGGAAAGTTTTGGGGTCTCATTAACAAAACTGGATGCGGATGGAAAACGTAAGGTGGCAGCTGGAGCAGAAGAATAAGAGAGAAGATAGTAAGATTGTAGATAGTTCTGCAAAGTCTTCTGATGATAATATTCCTGCTTTATATGTGTCTGCTCCCACTGTGTCACTTGTTCCCAGTCCTTTGTCTATTCAACCTGCTCCTTTACCCAGCTCCCTCGCTTCCGAACCTGACCTCCTCACCAGCCTTGAGTCAAAGATTGTACATAACTTCAATGCCAGGTTGGGATTAATAGGGATAAAGTGACCTAATTAGGGGCTTCAGTGGAAGTCCTTATGTACAAAGTGAAAAGAAAAGTGTTGGTGAAGTGTCAGTGGAGGAGGCGGCTGCTCGTCCCGCTGACGCTTATAGGCAAAGGTCCCATGCACATGGGAGCCGTCATACTGGAGGCCCAAGAGAGGTTGGTGTGGTCTGCCCATGGGCAGTTGCCCCCCCTCAGTTGAACCTGTTGCAGCATCCCAGGTTGCGACAAAGGATGGCCATTGGAAAGGCATCCAGACGGAAGGATGGCCATTGGAAAGGCATCCAGACGGAAGGATGGCCATTGGAAAGGCATCCAGACGGAAGGATGGCCATTGGAAAGGCATCCAGACGGAAGTGAGTAGGCTGTCCTCAAGTTCCGAGGCTTCCAGCCCTGAGAAGAGGTGCCAATGGCACTTCAGTGATGAATCGCCGCCAGTGAAAAGGCCCGTGGTGCATATGGTCCGCTCCCCTCCAGTGCCGTCAAGAGATTCCGAGAGCCTCTGCAACAGGCTTTTGTGTAGTTTCTGGGATTCCCCAGAACATCCGGTGTTTGAGCCTGGGCATTCATCTGCACCAAGGCGTTCCTCATCTTCTCATGAGTGCCCAGTAGTTCCCGAGCACCCAAGAACAGCTGAGCTTCCAGCAGTGTCCTAGCGCCCGAACGCTCAGTAGAGCCCGAGCGCCCAGTAGTACCCGAGCTTCTGGTTGTGCCCAAGTGCCCTTCAGTATCCGAGCGCCCTACAGCAACCCAAGGATTCAGCAACTGGACGAAGTGTGCGTTCCTTGGAACGGTCGGCACATTCTCCGACGTGTCTGGCTCCAGATGCCAAACGCTTGGCAACAGCTAGCCCTTCAATTCCTGCGGCTGATACTACAAACCCATCGATAGCACCAATCCAGCGACAGCTGGTTGACATCTTGAGTCTTCTTAAGAGAGTCTTCTTCTGCTCAGGCCCTAAGGAGTTGCATCTATACCATTTCATTGGAGGAAGAAGGTGAAAAAAGTGATGTGGATCAGGGTTCCCCACTATTGACCTATGCAGCCTTGTTGAAGTACCTGCTGCAAAACTTCCTGGGATTCTTCTCGTCTGCGGTTGTGCCTCCCTGGCTTCGAATTTTTTCGTAAGTAACAAGCCTGCCGACTCCTCCAGACTGCTGAAGAGGTGCTCACATCTTCTACTAGGAAGGCTCTCTGTGAACTGGACAGTTGGAGGTATTCTTCGTATGACACTGGGGAAGCTCCCTCTCCGGGAGTGGCTGGCTCCTCCCAGGGTGACTTATTGACTCGTCTCGGAGGTCAACCTTTGCCGTCGGTAAGGTGATGTTCTTCCTACAGAGCGTGACCATCTTCTGAAGAACCTTTTTAGAATTTTTGAAGTGATAAGCTTCTTGGATTGGTCAGTGGGTGCATTAGCCCTAAAGATCAAGAACTGCTCCTCGCTACCTGAGGACATCGCAGCAGATTGGCCGAATGTCCCATCATGCACTGATAAGGGCATCAGGGATGGCTCTCAACAGTTAGCATCTCTCTACGCTATGGGAGTACTGAAGAAGAGAGCTGTGGTGCTCATTTATCACGGAGAGTGTTACAGCTTCACGGAAGTCTGTCCTTTTGTACTATTCTCTCCATCGCCAGCATCTCTTCCCTCAATCTGCAGCCAGCGACATTTCCTCGGAGCTTCAGAAGAAAAGCATGCAAGACCTTTTAGTTCATTCATCTAGATGCCCCAGGGATCCTTTGTCTACGAGTGCCAGAACCGTTTCTTCCCCTTAGCCACTGCTCATGTTAGCAGACCCAGAACCCAGTCAAGACCTAGGACGAACCTACGTTTCTCGTCTCGACCATTTAAGAAGCCCTTCTCCAAGCCCTCTGCTTGGAAGTGAGGATCCTTTCCCCCATGCGCCAATAGGAGCCAGGCCCTTCCATTACTGGGAGAGATGAAGTGCAAGGGGAGCGGAGGAGTGGATTGTGTCAGTGCTGAAGGAGGGCTACTCCATCCCATTCAAGGAGAAGCTGCCTACTCGATAGGGTCCGAGAGGTTTTCGGCCTTCTTGAATGGAGTTACATCCCTCCTCGAGAAGAGAGCCATTGAGGAAGTCGAAGAAGTCAGGTCTGACGGTTTTTACAACCGTCTTTTTGTAGTCCCTAAAGCATCAGTTCGATGGAGGCCGGTGCTGGACGTGAACGCCTTGAATTTCGTCGTTAAAAAGACAAAATCCAAGATGAAAACGAGTCACTCTTATCATGTCATTCATTCATCAAGGCGACTGGATTACAACCACAGACATGCAGGATGCCTATTTCCACATTCCTGTACATCCGAAGTACAGGAAGTACCTGAGATTTGTGTTTCACAACAGAGTGTACCAGTTTCGAGCCTTATGCTTCGGCCTTTCGACTGCTCCGCAAGTTTTCACCTGAGTCCTTGCACCGCTCACCAAGTGCTACATCTGATGGGAATAAACATCTCCCTCTTTTTAGCTGATTGGCTCCTTCAATCACCATAGAAGGAGGGGTACATGGAGGACTTTATGAAGACCCTTCGACTAGCACAGGAGTTGGGTCTGGTAATCAACTTCAAGAAGTCCCAGCTGGTTCTATCACAGATGATTCTCTATTAGGGGATGATGATAAACTCTCAGAGTTTTCAGGTTTCTCCGTCCCCCAAAAGAATCCAGTCATGCCTGAAGAAAGTCAACAAATTCTTCATCTGTCAAACCTGTTCGGCCAACCAATGGATGAGCCTTCTCGGTACCTTAGCCTTCTTGGCACCTTAGCCTTCTTGGTACCTTAGCCTCCATGGAGCGATTTGTCTGCCTAGGAAGGCTTCATATGAGATCTCTTCAGTTTTACCTGTGGGCCAGCTGGGACACAAAAACCCACCCATACATTTCTTTCGATCTCGCAAGAAATAAAGGAGGATCTCCTATGGTGGAAATCAGAAGACAGGCTGTCAGAAGGGAAGTCCCTTCTTCCATTGAACCCCAACCTAGATTTCTATGCAGACGCGTTGGATCAGGGTTGGGGGCCGCTCCTAGGCAACCAAGAAGTGTCCGGAATGTGGTCCCAGAAGCAGATTCACTGGCACATCAATCTCAAGAAGTTGACAGCAATTCGGCTGGGCTTACAACATTTTGCGTCAGTTGTTCACAGTCAAATAGTGACCATACATTCGGACAACACTACAGTCCTGATGTATATAAGGAAGCAAGATGGACCTCATTCGTTATCTCTTTGCAAAATAGTGAGAACTCTCCATTTAAGGGTGAACCACAACCAGACCAAGTTGGTGACTGTAACGACCCGAGTGGGCCGTTATGCAGGTTCTTTAACATACTCAGGACGGGGCTGTCTTGACTGACGGCAGATGCAACAAACAAAGGAGGGGAAAACAACAAAAAACAATATAATGAGCTTAAAATTAATTTATTTACAATATTTACAAGTGAGTCAGGTCTGGTAAAAGATAAACCATAAATACAAAAAAAGGCCAAAGGCAGCACTAAACAAAAGCAAGTTAAATAAATAAAAGTAGCATTAAACAAAAAAAAGGCAAAAATAAACAACAGCAGGCAGAAAAAAAAAAACCAAACATACGTCCTCCATCAGGGCACCAAGACAGCCCTCAGCTGTACAACAGGGACAAAAACCCACAAACCAGAATACCCGATGGAGACGTCCAGGACAGCCTCACGCTGTCATCAAAGATGAGCAGCTCGTGGTCACACGACTACTCATGGTCACACTCCACCTCTGACGTGCTCCACTTCGTGGCGTGCTCCAATTGCTGCTCAAAACTCGACCAACGTCGACTCCAAAACTGCCTGCTGCTGCTGCCACAGCCGCTACCTTCGCTGCCCTACCAGACTCGACTGGCGAAAGAAAACGGCAGCTCACCACGAAACATCAAAACAAAAAAACTTGAAGGTAAGGAGGCAGCAATCCACAAAGGGGAACGAAAGGGAACCAGCAGTTCCCAAAAACCATCACTTAACGTGACACCTCCCACCTAAAAGAAAAAAAAAAATTATTTTTTTTTACACTCATGATCCCTCAATGCCGTAACAACCCCGCCAGCCAAAACAGAGCCGCCCTGTCACAGTCGCCATTGTAACGACCGAGTGGGCGTTATGCAGGTTCTTTAACATACTCAGGACGGGGCTGTCTTGACTGACGGCAGATGCAACAAACAAAGGAGGGAAAACAACAAAACAATATAATGAGCTTAAAATTAATTTATTTACAATATTTACAAGTGAGTCAGGTCTGGTAAAAAGATAAACCATAAATACAAAAAAGGCCAAAAGGCAGCACTAAACAAAAGCAAGTTAAATAAACAAAAAGTAGCATTAAACAAAAAAAAGGCAAAAATAAACAACAGCAGGCAAAAAAAAAAACCAAACATACGTCCTCCATCAGGGCACCAAGACAGCCCTCAGCTGTACAACAGGGACAAAAACCCACAAACCAGAATACCCGATGGAGCGTCAGGACAGCCTCACGCTGTCATCAAAGATGAGCAGCTCGTGGTCACACGACTACTCATGGTCACACTCCACCTCTACGACGTGCTCCACTTCGTGGCGTGCTCAATTGCTGCTCAAAAACTCGACCAACGTCGACTCCAAAAACTGCCTGCTGCTGCTGCAGCCGCTACCTTCGCTGCCCTACCAGACCCGACTGGCGAAAGAAAAACGGCAGCTCACCGACGAGAACATCAAAACAAAAAAAACTTGAAGGTAAGGAGGCAGCAATCCACAAAGGGAACGAAAGGGAACCAGCAGTTCCCGCAAAACCATCACTAACGTGACACCTCCCCACCTAAAAGAAAAAAAAAATTATTTTTTTTTTTTTTTACCTCATGATCCTCCAATGCCAGTAACAACCCCGCCAGCCAAAACAGAGCCGCCCTGTCACAGTCGCCATTGTAACGACCGAGTGGGCCGTTATGCAGGTTCTTTAACATACTCAGGACGGGGCTGTCTTGACTGACGGCAGATGCAACAAACAAAGGAGGGAAAAACAACAAAAACAATATAATGAGCTTAAAATTAATTTATTTACAATATTTACAAGTGAGTCAGGTCTGGTAAAAAAGATAAACCATAAATACAAAAAGGCCAAAAGGCAGCACTAAACAAAAGCAAGTTAAATAAACAAAAAGTAGCATTAAACAAAAAAGGCAAAAATAAACAACAGCAGGCAAAAAAAAACCAAACATACGTCCTCCATCAGGGCACCAAGACAGCCCTCAGCTGTACAACAGGGACAAAAAACCCACAAACCAGAATACCCGATGGAGGCGTCAGGACAGCCTCACGCTGTCATCAAAGATGAGCAGCTCGTGGTCACACGACTACTCATGGTCACACTCCACCTCTCGACGTGCTCCACTTCGTAGGCGTGCTCAATTTGCTGCTCAAAACTCGACCAACGTCGACTCCAAAAACTGCCTGCTGCTGCTGCCACAGCCGCTACCTTCGCTGCCCTACCAGACCCGACTGGCGAAAGAAAAACGGCAGCTCACCGACGAAACATCAAAACAAAAAAAAACTTGAAGGTAAGGAGGCAGCAATCCACAAAGGGAACGAGCGGGAACCAGCAGTTCCCGCAAAACCATCACTAACGTGACAGTGACTCAGTTTATCCAGGGCAAACTCAATGTCCTTGCAGACAGGTTGAGCCGTCACAATCAGGTGCTCCCCACAGAGTGGAGCAGGTGTATGAGGATCTGTGGGGGATACCTCTTAAAGATCTGTTTGCGACATCCAAAAATTACCGCCTACCAGTATTTTGATCACTAGTCCCAGACCCTCTAGCATGGGCGATGGACGACATGCTACAAGACTGGTCAGACAAAGATCTTTATGCCTTCCCACCATTCTGCAGGATACAGGAAGTTCTCAACAAGTTCCGCAACCACACAAGCGTCACGATGACTCTAGTGGCCCCGTTCTGGCCGCGTCAGGAATGGCTTCCGGATCTCCTCAGGCCGCTGACAGACTTCCTGAGGTTGTTACCACAGAGACCAAGTCTTCTCAAACAGCCCCACTTCAGGTGGTTCTACCAAGGATTGCCCACTCTGGCATTGACAGGGTTCAGACTGTCAGGAAACTCCTCAGACAGAACAGGTTTTCAAGACCAGCTTCAGAGGCAGTTGCGAAGTGTAGACGCCCCTGTTCCGACAAGGTTTATCAAGCCAAGTGGACAATCTTTAGAGCCTGGTGTAGAAGACATGACATCTTGTCTTCTAAGACATCTGTAAAAGACTTTGCTGACTTTCCTCTGCATTTGAGGATATCTAGGGGACTTTCCTCCTCTACGATCAAAGGATACAGGGCAATGCTGAGTTTGGTGTTTTGGCAGATAGGAATGGATCTTCCCTATAATCAAGACCTGTCCGACCTTATAAAATCCTTTGATACCTCCAGATCCAAGGGACAAGAAGTCATCTCTTGGAATTTGGACATAGTTCTGAAACGGGTCTCGGGACCCAGCTTTGAGCCTTTTTGTTCTGCTTTGCTATGAGACCTTACCAGGAAGACCCTTTTTCTTGTAGCATTAGCTACCACCAAACGGGTCTGTAAGGTACATGCTCTCGACAAGAGAGTTGGATTTTCCCAGGGTGATGCCGTATGTACATTCACCCTGGGCTTTTAGCCAAAAATGAAGACCCAACGAAACCTGGCCTTGTTCCTTCACTATTAAACGCCTGATGGAGATACTGGGCTCAGATGAGGAGGAGAGAGTTCTGTGCCCAGTGAGAGCACTGAGGTACTTCTTGTACAGAACAGAGAAGATTCGAGGTCCTTCGAGTTATTTATGCTGCTTGGTTAGAAATCTGTCGAAAAATGGCTTGTCTTTCTTCTTGAGGGATCTGATCACCGAAGTCCATTCTGAGATTGGATAAGAGGTCTTAACGTCTGTCAGAGTCAAGGCTCATGAGATCAGAGTGGTCTCCACATAGTTAGCCGTCAAACACAACATTTCTCTATCATCGATTCTTCAAACGACTTACTGGAAGTGTAAGTCTATCTTTGCGTCCCATTATCTTTGCGATGTGGAAACTCTTTTCAATCTTTGTAGGGCCGTTGTCCGTAGCTGGCATGAGGCAGGGGCAACTGGCTACTTGTATGCTTTGTTATTCATCGGGTTCATCCCTTGCGGCAAAGCCCCCACTGATGTAGAGGTTGTCTGGCTAATTTGCCACACCCTGCATGGTTAAGGTGAGCGCCAACCAGAGGCAGTGTCTACCTGCAGCAGCTCTCTTACCAGGTAACGAACAACAAGCATTGTACCAGTGCTAATAATTTCTATTCTCTAACTCATTATCATATATAAAAATTACATTTTTATGATAAAATGAAGTTTTATATGTACAGTACTTACCAAGTAATTACGAATCAAAGCCCTCCCTCCTCTCCTCATATGGAAAGAAGGGCAAAAACAATTGAACTCTCTGCTGAAGTTGTTTCTCTCTTACCCTGAAAGTGGGCTGGGTTTAGTCACCTATACCGACACTAGCTCTGCCATGAATTTCAAAATTTTTAAGCTACCGATAAGTGAAACTTTAAGTAATGTAATTACTTGGTAAGTATATGTAAAACTTTATTTTATCATCATCATCATCATCATCATAATAATAATAATAATAATAATAATAATAATAATAATAATAATAATATTAAAAAGGATGGCTGTACAGGCAGTCTCCGGTTTACGACGGGGGTTCCGTTTTTACGCCGTGTCGTAAACCGAAAATCGTCGTAAACCAAGAAATCGTCGAAAATCGTCAAAAATCATAAGAAAACCTTACTTTTAATGCTTGGGTGCATTGAAAACGATGTAAACTGCATTTTTATTGAGTTTTTCATAAAAAAAAAACCCCAAATTATGATTATTCTGCCGTTTTGGGGACATATTTCTTCCGTCGGATAGGCGTACGACGCGTCGTAACCCCGGAACATGCGTTGTAAACCAGGAAATAATTTCTGATGAATATATTTGAAAAGCGCGTCATAACCTCGAACGTCGTGCCGGACCGTCGTAAACTGGGAACTTCCTGTTTTATGTGAATTTATCTTATACAGTGTCTTTTCTATTTTTCTTATGATTTGCTTTTCGGGCTCAGCAATGTTAGTCAGCAACTGGCCGATGTTCATATTGGAAAAAGGATAGTGTGTGGAATGGGGGAAGTCTTTTATTGAAATATCCAATCAGAAATCCTTCATCATCTGGATTCAGGTTCTATTTCAGGTACCGTCGACATGTTTCGACCAGCTCGTTGGTCATCCTCTGGACGTGGTTGCCGAAGATCTTGAGAAACAAGGTGCTTGGGTCAATATTTATAGGGGGTCTTGATTGGCTGCCCGGGGCAGGTCATCTCTGGCGGAACCTTCTCTCCCATGTTGATGTTTGGGGCTCGTCTCGTGTGTGAGCGGCATAGTAGTGCTGGGGATGAATGGGAGAATTTCGATCCTCAGATACCGAATTTTGATTTGCTTGTTCACTATGGAGGTCGCTCAGTGCAGGTCTCCTGGCGGCTGTGGGGAGGAGAAAAGTTTCCTGCGTAATATTGAGGGTTGGTTTCTCCTTCCCAGTGTGCAATGCTTCATACACATGCCCAGGTTTGTGCGCTTCACGTAGACCCTCGTAGAGAAAGAGGCCCATCTCTGTTCCACAAGGATGCCAAGAAAGGGGAGGCAGCCTCTCCCCCTCTTCCTTGACGTCCTTGTGGAACAGAGAGAAGCCTCTTTCTCTACGAGGGTCGACACGAAGCGCACGAACCAAGGCATGTGTATGAATGGGGCGAGCAAGTGCCCCGAGAGGTGTAAGTGCTCCACCATCAGTGCCTACGTCAGGAGGGCCCTCTCGCACTGCTCCTCCTGGAACAACACACACGAAGAAATGGAACGTGTATCCCAGACCCTCGTCGACAATAAGGCAAACATCGATAAATGGTACCAGCAGGAACCTCACCCCGATGCCCCTGAACGCATAGAGCTCTTCTATAAAGGACAATTTCACCATAAATATAAAGAAGACGAACGTGCCCTCAAGAACATCATCATGAATAATGTCAGTCCCGTTGACTTCAACAAAAATATTCATCTGGTTATTTATTACAAGAGCAAAAAGATAAGCAGCCTGGTAATGCGTAACAACCCAGCCCCCCTCAACAGGACCCCTTGAAGAAAACCAATGTGGTATACCGGTACTCATGCCCCAAGAGGATTTCTTGCCACACCCAAGAGGGAGCCATCTTTAACCATGCCAGGACTGCCCATAACCAGAGAATAGCAAGAAAAGACATGATCATGAACATGGAAATAATTGACCGAACTACCAACCACCGATGCCTGCACCTCTTGGAAGCATTGCACATTGGGAAGGAGAAACCAACCCTCAATATTACGCCGGAAACCTTTTTTCTCCCCACGGCCGCCAGGAGACCTGCACCGAGCGACCCCCATAGCGAATGAGCGAATCAAAATTCGGCATCTAAGAATCGAAGTTCTCCCATTCATCCCCAGCACTACAATGTCGCTTGCACGCGGACAAGCCCCGAACATCAACATGGGAGAGAAGGCTCCGCCTAAGATTACCTGTCCGGGCAGCCAATCATAATTCAGTACCGATCAAGACCCCCCCCCATAAATACTGACCCGAGCACCTTGTTTCTCCAGATCTTCTGCAACCACATCCATAGGATGACCAACGAGCTGGTCGAAACATGTCGTCAGTACCTGAAATAGAATCTGAATCCAGACAACGAAGGATTTGTGATTGGATATTTCAATAAAAGACTTCCCGCATTCCACACACTATCCTTTTTCCAATATGAATATCGGCCAGTTGCTGACTAACATCGCTGAGCCCGAAAAGCAAATCATAAGGAAAATAGCAAAAGACACTGTATAAGATAAATTTGCATAATACAGCTATCCTTTTTAATAAGACTTGTTTAAAAGAGGGTCTATTCCCTTCAAATAATAATAATAATAATAATAATGCAGGCAGTCCCCGGTTATCGGCGATCCGGTTTTACAGCTCTTGTTTAGTGACGACAATAACCAGATTTTCGACACCAATCTCCAGTTATCGGCGCCAATCCCCGGTTATTGGCGCTGATCCCCACTTATCGGCGGTGCTGATCCCCAGTTATCTGCTCCGATCACCAGTTATCGGCGCCGATAACGAGGGATCGGCGTTATCACTGATTTTTGGTTATCTGCGATTTTTGGTTATCATCACGCTGTTGGGAGTGGAACCCCCGCAGATAACTGGGGACTGCCTGTATTAATAATAATATACAACACCAAGGGATGAAGGACACGATCAGGAAAGAATATTTGTAGAGACTTACGGCAATACTCAAGTCAAAACTCAATGCTGGAAACATGACGAAAGCCATCAAAGCATGGGCAGTACTGGCAGTCCACGGTTATCGGTGGGTGTTCCGTTCTGAGGGTTTGATGATAACCAAAAATCACTGCTAACTGAAACGGCGATTTTCAGTGCTTTTTCAGGGATTTTCGGGGCTTATCAGCACTGAAAAGCGCCGATTTTCAGTTATTGGAGCCTCTGTTAGGTATGTATTGGCGCCAATACCCAGTTATTGATGACGATAAGCAGAAATCGGCGATTTTCGGCGTGGAAAATTGCTAATTTTTTGTCGCTAGACAAGTGCCGTAAAACTGGATCGCTGTTAACCAAGCCATTTGTTAACCAGGGACTGCCTGTCCCAGTAATCAGATACAGCGCAGGAGTAGTGGAGTGGATAAAGGCTGAACTCTGCAGCATATTGCAGAAAACTAGGAAACACATGACAGTACACAAAGCACTACACCCAAGAGCAAATACAGGCAGACTATACATAACATGAAAGGAAGGAGGGAGAGGGCTACTAAGCTTAGAGGACTGTGTCAACATCGAGAGCAGAGCATTGGGGCAATTTCTGAAAACCAGTGAAGATGAGTGGCTAAGGAGTGCATGGGAAGTAGAACTGATAGAAGTACGGTAGATGAAGACCCAGAAATATACAGTGACAGGAGAATGAAAAACAGAACAGAGGAATGGCACAACAAACAGTGCATGCATAGACAGTACATGAGACAGACTAAAGAACTGGTCAGTGATGAAACATGGCAGTGGCTACAGAGGGGAAAACTCAAGAAGGAAACAAGGAATGCTAACAGTGGCACAAGATCAGGCCCTAAGAACCAGATATCTTCAAAGAACAGTGGATGGAAATAACATCTTACCCATATGCAGGAAGTGCAACATGAAAGACGAGACCATATACCATTTAACTAACGAATGTTTGGTGCTTGCATAGAACCAGTACAAAAAGAGGCATGTTTCAGTAACAAAAGCCCTCCACTGGAGCCTATACAAGAAACACCAGCTAGCTTGCAGTAACAAGTGGTATGAACACCAACCGTAGGAGTGATAGAAAACAATCAGGCAAAGATCTTCTGGGGCTATGGTATCAGAACAGATAGGGTGATACATGCCAATAGACCAGACACGACGTTGATTGACAAAATCAAGAAGAAGGTATCACTCGTTGATGTCTCAATACCATGGGACACCGGAGTAGATGAGAAAGAGAGAGAAAAAATTAATAAATATCAAGACCTGAAAATCAGAATAAGAAGGATTTGGGATATGCCAGTGGAAATTGTACCCATAATCATAGGAACACTAGGCACGATCCCAAGATACCTGAAAAGGAATCTGGAAAAACTAAATGCCAAAGTAGCTGTAGGACTGATGCAGAAGAGTGTGCTATTAGAAACAGTGCACACAGTGAGAAAAGTGATGGACTCCTAAGGTGGCAGGATGCAACCCAGAACCCCACACTATAAAAACCACCCAGTTGAATAGGATGACTGTGATAGACCAAAAGTAAAAAGATAATAATGGTAATAATAATGATTAATAATAGATAATAATAATAAAGCTAGATGTAACAGATCACAGAATATGGGTAACACTGGAAAAATGAAGTATCTTCATGTTATGAAAATTCATTTAGAAACTGATTATGAGATGCTGTGTAAGACCTTTAAACATTATGGAACTATGGTCAGAATGAGAATGAATCCTGATATCCATAATGAAAACTGGAGTGCTTGGATATTGTTTAGCAACCATGAGGAAACTTTTAAGGCAACTTGCGACATTGGTAATATCAAAATTCATAATGTAAACATTGATGGTGCTCTCTGTGAAATTGTTCCTGATAGCTTGGATGTTTACCAACCTACAGACTGGACCAAAAAAACAAATAAATTGGAAACGGATACTCAGAGAGAAAACCTAAGCCTCCAATGTGGCATATTGCTACAGCCAGAGAGGAGAATGGCAATTACTGTAGACTCCCTCGTAAAAAGGTTGGAACAGACTCCTTCAGAAAAAGGTTGGAACAGACTCCTTCAGAAAAAGGTTGGAGCAATAAGATCTAGTGATATCTCTCATTTTAGACAAAATAGAATCCTTGTTCATGAAAAATCTCCTACACATTCATATATGCTTTGCAACTTAAAAACAAATATCAATGAAACGGTGATTGATGTCAAACCGCATTTAAATATTTTTTATGGTAGGGGTGTAATCTGTAACAGAGATTTGTATGAATTTACAGAATAGAAATTAAGCATGTGTCTAGCAGAAATATGGAGGGACATTATGATTATCCTTACTTTTGATGCGCCTGGTGTACCTTTCCATGTAAATATTGAACGTGAAAGAATAGCAGTTACACTTGTTTCAAGTATGAATATCCATCACGAATTCGTAAAAATGAAAAATATGCGGTGCTTGCTCTGTGCCTGAACATAGAGATTGCACACTTGAAGCAGGTGCATCAACTACAGTATCATCAATCTAATGACAAGAATTGCCAACAAAATATATTGAAGAAGCAGGTCTAAACAAGTCTGGCAGCAAACATATAAGTATAGGGTATGCAAAAAGGTTACTAAATAAGGTCAAAAGTTATGCAAAGGCAGTGACAACAAAAGAAAATTCATGAATAGATACAGCCAATTCGTCATTTAGCACTCTCAGTTAGATGTGGTGTCCTTGAAGAAATATTGTAAACATAATGAGGCCAGTGCATCACATGAATGACCTTATGGGTCCCAATGCTTGGCCATAGGTCTAAGTTTTATATTCCATGCCACAGCAGAGGCAGAGGCAGTAACTTAACCAAAATTGGCTTGCATTGTTGACTAGTAGGTACTGTAGGTATCATAGACTTAGTAGGCATATTGGAAGCTGTTGATACAGCAGAAGTGGAAGAAATAGCAGTCACAGCAGGTGTAGCAACTGCAAGCAGTGCAAAAACAGCATATATAGAAGTCACAACTTAAGCGGATGGTACCACAGGTGCAGCCAGCATAGCATATCATAAACAGAAGGCACAGCACAAGCAACAGTTGGTAGAGTGGGAACAGCAGCCATTGCAGTTACAGAGCGGACATAGCTGAGGCATTAACCTGGTGAAGATGATCTTGAATGACTCAGATGTAGATGAAAAGATATTGTCCTGCAACTGTTTGCAAAAGAGTGTCTCATATGGAAACTCAGCCATCCTAAGCAGAGGCTTGGTCAGTCCGTAGGGGTCCAGTAAGAACAGATACTGGATGGGCAGATATTGGAACTGCCAGTATTGAAGGAGCTGTCTAGTCATCATGCAAGAGCAGACAGACAAGTAGACATGTTAGTAACAGGTTGAGCAGCAGGAAAAGGTCCATTGCTGTGGGATTGATGCTCCTTAACTGAAAATAGGAAAACAGAAGATCCAGAAGTAGGCTATGTGATGAAGATTCTGGTGTAGAAGAGTCAGAATTCCTTTTTCTTCTCGCCTTCTGAGTCGTCCTCATCCCATAGTGGAACTAAAGGGTCCAGGTGGAATACACCAGGTATAACTGATAATATATAGTAAGGAGAACTTTTGCCTGAAGGCACAAAGAAGAGGTGGCAGAAGAGAGAAAGATTTGGGCTTAGTGGATGCGACAACTAGTCCCACCAAGTGTTGTAATGCTATAGGTTAAAGCAGCTGAGCAGTTCTGGCCGTAACAGGTGCTATGTAGGTGGTGAAAGTTGTCTTCGGCTAAAATGTAAGGGCACATCAAAGCCTACTGGATGACATCAGTATATTCTCTTCTGCACACTGTACTTAATATATTAAGAGAAACAACTAAAAAAAAAAAAATTCATATAAGTAACTTACCCAGTACTGTACAGGGAGTTCCCAGTTATCAGCATGCTCGGTTATCGGCAATCCGGTTTTTCGGCTCTTGTCCAGTGAAGAAAATTAGCGATTTTCGGCACCGATATGTACCAATTTTCGCTTATTGATGCAGATAATCAGGTATTGGTGCTGATACATACCTAACAGGGGCACTGATAACCGAAAATCGCCGATTTTCGCTTATCGTCATGCTGTCGGAACAGAACCCCTGCCAATAACCTGAGACTGCCTGTAATTACATAGCTAATGTATCTACCTTGTGAGGCAACTTTTTTAATTTAGCGGTAGCACTTCTTTTGTTTTTATGTAGGTGACAGCCCTGCCCACTATCAGGGAAAACAGGAACAACCTGGCTGCCTTGATTCGATTTGTTTCTGCCAGCCATGGTGTATACAGCGAGTCATTTGCAGCAGCTTTTTTGGATTTTCCCGTAGTTCATTTGTATTCGGTGAAGTACAGTTGTTTTGTACTCGTTGTGCTCAGCCTGTAGGCAATTTATTTTTGGCAGTTTTGATTAGGCTTCACTAGATTACGTAGAATTATGTCTGATTCTAGTAATTTGAGTAGTCGCTGTTGTACCAAGTTATGACGCAAGAATAGGCTAATTAAAGCTTGTTATGATCCTCATATGATCTATGCTAAATGTAGGGGGGAAGATTGTATTGCTGATAAGACCTTTAAAGGTTGTTCAATGTGGAAGAATGAACAGTGGAAGGTTCTCAAGTCTCATGTAGATAAGTTAGAGAGAGATAGGAAGAGGAAAGCGGCTTCTAGAGCAGAAAAATGCTCTTGTAATTTAGAGACTACAGTAACCCCCTGTATTCGCGGACTCATGCATTCGCTGGTTTCTCTGTGGAACATATCTAGCCATTATTTGCAGAAAATTCGCCCATTTGCGGTATTTTTCACTGAGAAATATTCACTACAGGGTTTTTCTGTGTTTAAACTATCAAAATGGGCAGTTCTAAGTGTTTTTAGAGGGGTTTTAAGTATTCGTGGATTTTAGCTATTTGCGGGGTGGGACGATTCCCTGTGAATATGGGCGGTTCACTGTACACTGAAACCTAATTTAGAGGTTAGCCCTGTTACTCCCTTCTACTCCTGTTCCTGCTGTTTCTCCTACTCCTTGCCTTCCTATTGAACAACCTTCTCTCTTGCCTGGCTCCCATGCTTCCGATCCTAATGCCATTGCCAGCCTCGAATTTGCTGTAGATTTGATAAGAAAATTAATCTAGTAGTAAGCACTGTTGCTGAATTGGGGGCTTCTCATAAAGTGATTATGGAGAAAGTATTTTCAGAGAAATTGCAAAGTGATTGTGCAATGCAAGTAGAGGAGATGGCTATCTGTCCAGTCAGTTCTCGTAGACTGTCCTGCTCCCCCAAAGCTGGGAGATGACATACCGAAAGTCTAAGGGAGGCTGATGGGGTTTGCTCATGGGTAGTTGTCCCCTCAGCCATACCTGTTGTTTGCTTCTAGATGTCGGCAGACAGCCACTGGAAAGGTTTGTCCAAGGATATCCATCTGGTGTCCTCCAGCGCTTGAGACAACTAAGGTGTGCTTGGAATCCATCTGTTGTCCTCCAGCTCTTAAGACATCTATGGTGTGCTTGGAATCCATCTGTTGTCCTCCAGCTCTTAGGACAACTACGGTGCGGAGAGGAAACGCAGCGAACATTACCTGGACTCTTCCCGACCCATCTTGCACTTACTCTTTGGATCCTTCTGTTCCTGCCCCTGTCCATCAGCACCTACCTGTGCCTCCCTAGGACAGTCCAGAGACCTTCTCACCTGAGCGACCGGCTTATGCTCCGGAGCGCCCACATCTGGCTCCAAAGTGCCCAGCACCCACTCCTAAGCACCTGGTGCCTGCTCCTGAGCACCTGGTGCCTGCTCCTGAGCGCCTGGTACCTGCTCCTGAGCACCTGGCACCTGCTCCTGAGCACCCGCTGTTTGCTCCCGAGCGCCCAGTGCCTGCCCCCGAGCGCCCAGCGCCTGCTCCCGGGCTCCCATCTCCTTCACCTTTGGGTCCTGACGAACCTGCTCTGGCTCCTATTAAGCGACAGTTAGCCCATATTATGGACTTCAAGAAAGTTCCTTCTGCTCCTAAGCCCATAATGTGGACTTCCTGAAGAAAGCTCCTTCTGCTCCTAAGCCTACTCAGGATGACCACCTGTCTCCAATTTCCTCGGAAGAAGAGATTGACCAAGAACCTGCTTCTCCTCCGGCATATGCTGCCCTACTGCGGTATTTGATGGCGAATTTTCCTTGCTTTTTTGCCCCAGCTGCCCCATCCTCGCGTGCCTCAACGTTCTTAACCCTCTGGTGATCCGATGAGTAAAACCGTGTCAATAAATTTTTTTTGCCGTAAGTGCTCCAATGATGCGATTTCCGCATCATCTGTGAGTTATTTTCGGGGGAAATTCACAAAAAAAAAAACCAAAGAGTCATCCAAAGAAAACAAGGACTGTGCCATTGCATGGGCAGATCTTGGACCTACAAGAAAATGTAAACAGGAAACTGATAGGCATTGTGCATGCGCCACAGTCCTCTCCCAACTAAAGTACTTCAGCTCCTTTTTTGACCGAGTTCAGCATGTCTTTTAGCGCTTGCACGGTTTTTGCTTTGTCATCATTTATCTGCGTTTTTGAAGTGCTTTCGCTTTTGTTATTGTTATAAAAGTGTTTGCAAGTGATTGTTGAGTATTTTGAATAATATTTCAAGTGTTTTTCAGTAAGATAAATAGTGAAGAATTTACTTTTTTTACATATATTTCTGTCTTTCAACAACATTTCCTTCTTTCAGCTTCAATTGCTCAATTTTTTTGGAAACACTTATTGCTTTTATGTGGGCTATTTAAATAAAATTTATTTAACTTTCCATTGCAATTTTAACTTTTTTTTTAGAGTTATTCATTACCGAGTAATTACGCAAAATGTAAGTATAAATATGACTACTCGAGAACCCAATCGAGCCGTATAGTTTGGCCTAGGGTTTCAAGCTAGGGATGCCATTTAGGTCCGCAAATGTCCAATTTGCTTCCAGGACTATCAAGAAAACCTCTTCCAAGCCAGTGCAGAAGTGAAACAGAAGTCCTTCATGCACCTGTAGGAGCCAGACTTCTAGAGTTGTTCCTGCACGATATACAAACCCCTCTGTCCTCTTCATTAGGAATTACTTTCAGTGAAGCTGGAAATGGCCGTTAAACTTTCAAACAAGGTGATTAAGCAGTTAACTACCATCCAGTAAGTGGGAGTCCCACCCGCCTGGATGTAAGCATTCCAATTTTGCTTTCAGCTGTGGTGCGATGCAGACATGAGTGCTAGCTCTTAGCCCTGATTGCCATTTCACAGTTTACTTTGTGGGATCTTTCTTGTTTTTGAATGTTCTTTTGTGTGTTTGACATCTTTTCTGGGTTATGCAAACCAACAAATCATCTAATCATGTTCAGGAAGCCATCACCCAGTGTTTATGCCTTTGGTGTTGACAGCAAGGGTTGTACCCTCTTCCAATCTCTTATCGACATTGACCCTCATGTCCATTGATGTCCCTTGCACTACTTGCAAGGGGGCATGATTTTAATCCTCAATATACTTGTGCCGAGTGTTGTCCAGTGGGCGAGGTTCACTGGGAAGAAACAGTATAGGAGGAAGGCTGCCAATGCATCATCAGGAGGATATACTGTACGCCTCCAACTACGCCCTTGATAGCTAACCCCGTCTTCCTCATTTCTCCCACCTGGTGAACTTCCCCTTCTGGCTGTCTTTCCTTTGGGAGTGATCTCTCCCTCATCATCTTCACTCACTTTGCCGGGTGAAGATCATTGGCCTGGGGGGGGGGGTTCAATCAGGACGACCTCTTCTCGGGGGCCTCTGCTTGGTTGGGGTGGGATGGGGGACTTTTCCTCGGAGCGAGAGGAGTCTCCCTCTACTTGCCCCACTTTGCTTGCCTCTCCAGGTTTGGCAGCCAAGTGTCGTGAGGCAGCTGATCTCCAGGAAGCGTGGATCTCCTTAGGGCTCTCGGGCGCTCCATCCATGCAGGATATTTTGGCGAACCTGAAGCGTTTTCCGGTGGTCACCCATGCTGTGGCCACCCCGACAATGACCACTGTAACCATGACAACATTTGCGAAGGTCCCCAACTCTGATATCCCCAGCATTGGTGGACCAGACTGCCGTTCATGCTCCGGCACCCCATTATGTAGTGTCTGTGCCTCCGATTGTGCCTGTGGCCCCAACTGCTCTTGCTATGCCTCCTGTCCTGGTTGCTCCTGCTGTTCCTGTTGCCCGGGCCGCTCCTGCTGTGCCTCCTGCCTCAGCTGGCCTGGTTACTTCTGTTGCTGCTCCTGCTGTTCCTGATGCTCCTGTCGCCCGGGCCACTCCTGCTACTCCTGCTGCCCTGGCTGTTCCTGTGGTTTCTGCTGCTCCTTCTTGGATGGGGGACCTGACTGCCATCCTGAAGATGTCGAGGAAGAAATTAAAGAAGGGGTCCTGTAAGGTGTCATCGTTGTCTTCTTCTTGGTCTTCGTTGTCTGCTGCTTCCTCCCCTTCTTCTGAGGCTTGTCGACTGAAGAAGAAGACTGCCTCTCCCCTGCAAAAGAAGTCCTGCCTCATGACTTCGAAGGGGCTGCCTCCCTCCACGGAGGAGGCAATGGGACCTCTTGTTGGCTCTTCCTGGCCCTCGGGCTTGGTATCCAGTTTGTGTACCCCGCTGGGGTCTCGCGTCTTGGGAGCCTCGGGCTCGCACATTTCCCAGGCCCACACTCCTGATACCAGTTCAAAGAGGTCCACTTCTAAGACTGGTACTGTCTGTCTCTTCCCGTGTTTCTTTGGACACTCAAGCCGAGTACTTAGGATTCTGCAGAGTCTCGGGCACCCTAAACCAGCACTGGCGAGTCCGCTCCCCGGTCTGGTTTAAGCACAGGATGGGAGAAAGTGCAGAAACATGCAGGTGTTTTGACACTTCCTGCCAGCACCCCTTTGAGTGCTTGTCTGGGCTCCCAACCCAGTGTCTCAGGCCCGAGGATCTGAGTACTTGGAGACAAAGAGGAGGTCCCCTGTTCAGTCTTCTTCTCGGGAGGTTTTGGCTTTGATGAAGACTGGAGCACGTTGAGAGAACAGCACACTTTCATGTCAGGCAGCTCCCAAGTACTTGACTCTGGTCAGCCCACAATCACGTTCGCGTGATAGGCCTCGCTCGCCAGAGGGGGTTGCGTGGGTGTGCTCGAGTGAACCTATCTGCTCTCCTCGGGACAGCACTTCGCCAAGACGTAGGAGCTCGCCTAGACCTATGCCACAGTCACCACTGCGGTTGGTGACCGCCCACAACCTACTTCTCCTGCTGGTTCTTCTGGCAGGACAGGCAGGAGTACTTGATCTCCCTCACCTGTCCCCTCAACCTCCTGGGGTTTTACCGGGAGGCGTGAGTCGGACAGGAGGAACTCTGACGAGATTGCTTCTTCTCGGAGTTTGGCTACAAGGGCCTATGCCTCGGGTTTGGTTCTCGGACCAGCTCGGTCGCACACTCAAGTAGTTGAGTAGGGATCCCAGGGGCCTACCGAGGTTCTCCCTCCTGCTGGGAGAGTAGGTGAGGAGGACCACACCCTGGAAGGACTCGAGGGTCCTCTTCCTCAGGATGCGAACACCCCCGAAATACAGAAGACTTTTGCAGAGATCATTGCACTGATTCAGCAGCACGATCTTGGGGAGGGGACCACAGCTTCTAATGTGGATTGTTCTTCGTGCCTCGAATCCTTTTGGGGTCCCAAGAAGGAACCCAAGGCTTTAGCAGGGCTGCTGTGGTCCGTGCTTGCCAAGGGGTACTTGACCAGGTGAATAACCTTGTCTCTGGGTAGGAAAATTCATTTCGGTCGAACTGCTTGGACAAGCTCCTTCCCCCCTCTGCCTCGACAGAAGCGATTCTACATGCCCTCGGAGGGGTCTTTGCCGACTAAGCAGCAGGTTGACCCGGACCTGGTTGCTCTAGGCCTGGGTCCCTCGCTCAAGGCAGAGGCGTAAGCGATGCTGAACAAGAGCACTGTAGAAGTTGCGTTGGATCGCTCCCCAGGCTTTCACAGCCACATCGTTTTTGTAGAGAAAGCAGGGGTTTGGAGACTGGTCATAGACCTCTCTCTCTTGAACCGATATGTTTGCCAGACTCGGTTCATGATGGAAACAGCACGCTCAGTGCTCGCCTCCATCAGGGAGAACGACTTCATGCTTATGGTGGACTGACTTGAGGGATGTGTATTTCTAAATATCCATCCATCCGTCCTCTTGCAAGTACTCTCGCTTTATCCTCGGGGAAGCTGTTTTCCACTTCAGGGTACTGTACTGTGTTTTGGGCTCTTGACCGCTCCCCATGTGTTCATGCGAGTGTTCACCTATGTGTCGGCTTGGGCCAATTTGCACGGGATATGTCTTTTGAGGTATCTTGATGACTGGTTTGTCTTGGTAAGCTCTCGCTCGCAGTTGCTTCAGGACAGGGATCAGCTTCTTGAGTTCTACAGCCTAGGGGTCGTAGTAAATCTCGAGAAGTACGATCTCATCCCCAAGCAGAGGATAAAGTATCTGGGCATGCTGATAGACATGGTAGCAGCAAGAGTCTTTCCCTCAGACTCTTGTATTAGCGGGTTCAGGAAACCAGTGGAGCTGTTCCTGTCTCAACAGGAGCAGCCAGCTCAACAAAGGCAGGTCATCATCGGTTACTTGTCGCCATTGGAGAAGCTGGTCCCTCTTGGGTGGCTTCATCTGTGCTCTCTCCAGTGGAGAATGAAGGAGTACTAGTTTCAATTTAGAGACCCTCAATCCTCTCCCATTCCTCTTTCGGAGGAAGTGAGTAGAATTTAGACTGGTGGATGGATGACAGGAACCTCTTAATAGGAGTATCCCTGCATACTTCCCCTCCCGATGTGCTTCAGTTCTGAGATGCATTGATTGAGGGATGGGGCGCCCAACTGGAGGAGTTGCTGACTGCAGGAGTGTGGAACCGAGATGACAAGCACCTTCACATCAACATCCTGGATCTCAAGACAGCCTTCCTAGCCCTCCAAGAGTTTCAGGATTAAGTGATGGGACACTCGGTGACAACACCTCAGTACAGTCAGTCCCTGATTATTGGCGGGGGTTCCGTTTCAGACAGTGTGACGATAGCCGAAAATCGGTGATAATAGCGCCGATCCCTGATTATCGGCGCTGATATCCCGTTATCGGCGCCAATAACCGGGGATCAGCGCTGCCAATAAGTGGGGATCAGCTCTGATAACCACGGATTGGCGTCAATAACTAGGGATTGGCGTTGATAACCGGGGATCAGCGCCAATAACTGGAGATTGGTGTTGAAAATCCGGTCATCGTCGTCGCTAGACAATCGCTGTAAAACCGGATCGCCGATAACCGGGGACTGCCTGTAGTGGCTTATGTCAACAAGCAGGGGTGGGGGGGTCTTGTATCCCTCCTGCTGCATCAGTTGACCTTGCAGGTGCATGAGTGGACGATTGCTCACTTGATAAAACTGTCAGCCAGGTACATTCCAGGCAAGAGGAATGTGGTGGCAGACAAGCCCAGCTGCCAGAATCAAGTGACAGGGACAGAGAGGTTGTTCCACCTGTTGGGGCTTCCTGCTATTGATCTGTTTGCATTGGGCACAACAAAAAGTTTCGTGTCTTGCTCCATCGTGCTGGACCCATGGGCCGCTGCGGAGGACATATTCCAACACCCATAGGACAACCTCGACATTTACGCCTTCCCTCCGTTTTGTCTGATTCTCAAGGTGATCAGCAAGGTGTTGATCACCCTCAATCTCAGGATGATTCTGGTGGCTCCCTAATGGCCGCAGGTTGTTTGGTATCCCGACCTGCTAGCTCTGCCGTCCGAGGCACCAAGAGAGATTCCTCTCTGGCCTAACCTTCTGTATCAACCACATGTGGAGCAGTACCATCAGGCAGTGCAGTCCCTGTTTCTTTTTGGCTGGGGACTATCCAGCATCTCTTTCAAGTGAGAGGCTTTTCTTGCCGTGCAGCAGCAGGGATGGCTGGATATCTCAGACAGTCCTCTGCAGCTGTTTGCCAGGGAAAATGGGCCGTCTTCTGTGGTTGGTGTCGTATACGGGGTTTCTCTCCAGTCGGAGCTACTGTTCAGCAGGTTGCAAACTTCCTTGCCTTCCTTCGCTGAGAGAAGCTTCTCTCTGTTATAGCTGTAAAAGGCTGTAGGGCTGCACTTGTCCTAGTCTTGCACCTGAAAGGTGTGGACATCTCCTTATTGGGGATTTCACTACTGTTGTACTGATGAGAAGTTTCGAAAGGTCTTGCCCTTCCAGGGACCTCAGGCCCTCTGCATGGGATGTTACTCTCATTTTGAGGAGGCTGACTCATGCACTGTACGAGCCTTTACAAGAGCCGTCAGACAGGGATCTGACCCCTCAAGACCGTCTTTCTGCTTGCCCTGTTATCGGCGAAGAGAGTAGGCAAATTTCATGTACTTTCCTTCGATGGTAGACACTCGAGGGGATGGGCATCAGTTACATTCGACTTCGTCCTGGATTTTGTTGCGAAAACTCAGAACCTGTTGGTCCCTGACGCCAGGTTTGAGTCCTTGATGATCCCCTCCCTAGAGGACTTTGTTGATAATGATCCAGACGAGATGCTACTGTGTCCTGTTAAAGTGCTGCAGTACTATCTAAAGAGGACTCAACATCTCCGGCCTGAGTGTCGACGACTCTTCGTTAGCACTGGCTTGTCCAAGAAAGAAGTGTCTAAGAAGACAATTACTTTTGGCTTTGTGAGACGATTAGGAGGATGTACTCTGCAGCTGGCGAAGACGACACCAGTACCTTCTGCCCGAGAGCTCACGAAGTCAGGGGCATTGGTCCAACCCTCACATTCTTGAAGAATTTGTCTGTTCCTTGGGTACTGAAAATGGAGTCATGGTCTCTTCCTCCTTCCTCCTGCTTCTTCCTCGTCATCCTTCTTTCTCTTCCTTCGGGCAGAGAGTGGGATTTGAGCCGACACATGTTGGAACTGGCAGCCAATGCAGATAAGTCTACACTTTGAGCATCCATTCTATTTTTCTGTCATTAGATTTATAGAAGCAAGCCCACTCCTTCCTCTAGCAAGGGGAGGAAGGAGAGACTGACAGTAAGACAAACCTAATACTGTACTCATATTTGCTTTACTGTCACTGACTTTTGGATTCATCCTAGCCTATTTTCATTTGAGATTATGTTTCCCTCACTCATTTGAAAAGGCCCAGAAGTCTGACAATTGATCATGCAGTTCCTATACAGTATTCCAATCAGTATGTCAAAGGCACAGAACTCTTCCATGCTCTGTCGACCAGGGAGAGAAACCCAGGTGTGGCGAAAACCAGTCATTTCAGAGACTCATTCAGATTCCTCCCTCCAACAAGTGAGTCTTCCTAATGTAAAGGACCAAGGGTTTGTGTATCGTGTAGGAGCAAATCACAAATTTTTAAGGTATTTTGTATTTTTATATAAGTGACTTACCAAGCAATTACATTGCTACTAGCTTTCCACACGGCAGTCTTAAGAATTCAAGTTTTCATGGTGGCGCTACCATCGCTAGTGTAGATGACAAGTTCCCACCCACTTTTGGGACTGATAGGTACAACTCCACAAAGAGCTTCAATTTGTTTTCTGCCAGCTCCTGACTGACATCGGTGGTTTTGTGCAGTCTCATCATCATTTTTTGGATGTATTTGTCCAGCTCTTTGGTGAAGTATTCAGGTTTTCAGTGTTTTTGGTGTGCGCTGAATATTTTTCTTTAGCTATTTAGCAATTTTGTTAGCCGTGGTTAACTTTACAGGCAGTCCCTGGTTATCGGCAATCCGGTTTTACAGCGCTTGTCTAGTGACGAAAATCGGCAGTTTTCAGCACCGAAAATTGCCGAGTTCCGCTTATCAGCACCAATAATTGGTATTGGTGTCGATACATACCTAACAAAGGTGCTGATAACCGAAAATCAGCGATTTTCGGTTATCATCACACCGTCAGAACGGAACCCCAGCCGATAACCGGGAACTGCCTGTATTCTAATTATCCAGGATGTATTGTAGAACAAGATTAGTTAAGTTCTCTACTAAACATGTAAAATGTACTGCGGCAAGACAGTTATATACAGTACTGTATATATATACTGTATCTCTGTATCTTACTTGTTCAGAATGTCAGGATTGGGATTAGCAAAAGTGACTTTGATGCATTTGGCAAGTTTGGATAGTAATAGAAATAGGAAGGCGGCCCTTAGAGCCGAGAATAAGGCTAGTGTAGCTCCTGTTCCATCTCCTCCTGTGTTAGGAGATAGTGCTATTTCGTTTCCTCAAATCCATGCTTTGTCTCCAATCCTTAGCCCTCCTACTTTGTGATCACATACTCCTTTACCAGGTGCCCGTGCTTCTAATCTCGACACATTGCCAATCTCAAATCCAGGTTCGATAAGAAACGAATTTTTATCCACCACGGTTACGGAATTGGGTGTGCCATTTAAAGCCTTTCTGGAAAGGGCTTCCAGTGTTCCCAGTGTCAGTAGTGCAGTGCAAAGTGACAGTGTTGTGCACAATGAGGAGGTGGCTACCCTTCCCCCCATTGCTCCTAGATGAAGGTCCCTGTCCTGCTCCCCCTCACTGGGGAGAAGGACAAGGAGACTGGTGGGGTTTGCCCATGGGTAGTTGCCCCCTCCACTGAGCCTGTTGTCTGTTCCCAGGCTGTGGCTGAGCGCTGCTGGAAAGGCGTCTCGGTTAGTGGTGATCGTCTTTCATCGGACTTGGGTGACTTGTTGTACGACAGGACACACCAGCGTCTCATAAGTTGTCACCTGTAGGCCTTTGAAGAGGCATTCTGCCATTGTGGACAGTTCTCCTCCTCCTGTTAAGAGGTATAAGGAGACAAGTGCCAGTCCCCAACCTTTGTGCAACTTCATCTTTCCACCTTCGGACAGCCAGAAGTATATGAGGTTTTTGAGCGACCAGTGCTTGTGCCTAGACGATCTGATCTTCCTCATAAGCATCCAGTGCCCTCTTCTCTTCGGTCTTGCGCTTCTGAGTGCCTTTCTCCTTTGAGCCATGTGCCGCTCACTTCGGCACCACACTCGCCGTCTTCAACCTGTGCAGCGCCAACCACGCTGCTTCCGAGTGCTTGGTGGCAACCTTGCTGCTTCCACACCTGTCTTCGTAGGAGGATTCTTCCTTGGCCCCACTTCATCGGCAGCTGGAGGATATTTTGGTTTTGTTGAAGAAAAGATCTTAGTCTTCAAAGAGCAAGGATCTGTCTTTGTCTCCAATTTCGTTGGATGAGGATGAAGCAGAGCATGATTCCACCATTTCATCGGCTAACTCCAGTTCGCTGAATTTCTTCCTGGCAAAATTTCCTGACTTTTTCAAGCTTGCTTCTTCTGCTTTGCCTGTGTCTACCCTCCTCATGAGGACATGCTCTTTGGATGCTGCTTTTCTCCCCAAGTTAGTTCTTTCCTCCTCTTCGAAGAAATTCCTTCGAGAGGTGGATGAGTGGTTGACCTACAAGAGGGAGCAAGGTAAAGCTACCTTTGCCTTCCCTCCCTCTAAACTTCTGAAGAAGAAATGCTGCTTCTATGCCACGAGAGAGGTGCCTTCATTGGGGGTCTCTGCCTTCTCCCAATGGGACATCTCCAGTCTGGTTGATGCTACGCGCCGAGCTGCGTTTGCCTTGGCCAAGATTATGTTTTCCTCTCTCAATCTTGTCCATCTCATCAAGAACTTTTTTTAAAGTTTTGGAGATTGTCAGTTTTCTGGACTGGACTGTGGGAGCTTTGGCGAGAAAAAATTGAAGACTGTCCGGACCTTGCCGAAGATTTCGCTTCTGACTGGCTTGGTGTTTTATTGTGCACTAATAAAGCCGTCAGGGTTGGTTCTGCTGAACTTGCTTCTCTTTTCTTGATGGGCATCCTTAAGAAATGGAAGTTGTGGTGTTCATTTGCCACAAAGGGAGTAACTACTACACAGAAATTGGCGCTCTTGTTTTCTCCATTAGACAAGACCCATCTCTTCCTTCAGGAGACAGTTCAGGAAGTGTTATTAGTGCTGCAGAAGAAGTCCACTACGGATCTCTTAGCTCAGTCTGCCAAGCGCCCGAAGGAAACTCCCTCTGTTTCCAAGTATTTCTTGCCCTTGCAGCCGCAGCCCTTTCGTGGAGCGAGATCAAGACCTCAACCCAGACCTCGAGCTAACCTGCATCCTCCCTCGAGGTCCATCAAGAAGTTTACTTTCAAGCCCGCCGCTAAGAAATGAAGCTTTTGTCCTTCATGCAGCTGTTGGAGGCGAGCTTTGTCTCTTTTGGGAGGAATGGAGTCGCACATTAGTGAACCCCTGGGTGGTCCAAGTACTGAGAAGTGGCTACTCCATTCTTTTCAGAGACAGGTCTCCCTTGTCCAGGTCGCCAATCATCTTGATGACCTACTTGGCGGGGTCCAAGAAGTTTTTGGCTTTTGCTCAAGAGGTAGAGTCCTTGATTCGCGAAGGGGCAATAGAGGAGGTACTGGATCATTCGCCGGAGAGGTTTTACAACTGACTCTTTGTAGTCCCCAAATCATAGGGGGCCTGGAGGCTCATCCTGGGCATCAGCGCCCTGAATGTATTCATAGTAAAGACGAAATTTTGCATGGAGACTCCCTGCTCTGTCATGTCCTCTCTCCATCAGGGCAACTGGATGGTCTCCCTGGACATGAAGGAAGCCTACTTCCACGTTCCCATCCATCCAGCCTCCAGCAAATTTCTGAGATTCGTGTTTAGAAGCAAAGTCTTCCAATTTCGGGCCCTTTGCTTCGGTCTGTTTTCACCAGGACCCTCGCTCCTCTTGAGAATGGCTTCATCCTCTCCGGATCAATGTATCCCTCTACTTGGATGATTGGCTTCTCTCCATGTCAGAAGTGCAGTGTGCTTAGGACTTGAAGAAGACTTCGCCTAATGCAAGAGTTGGGCATTTTGATAAACCCTCGGAAGTCACAGTTGACTCTGACACAGAAGATTCCCCATTTAGGGATGATTCTGGACTCTCAAACTTTTTGGGTTTTTTCTATCCCCTAAAAGAATTGAGTCTTGCCTACAGACTGTTTGGGAGTTCCTCTCTTTCTCTTGGTATGCTCAGCAGTCCAGTGGATGAGTCTCCTAGGCACATTGGCCTCAATAGAACAATTTGTGAAGTTGAACAGGCTTCACATGAGGCCCCTACCTTTTCACTTGAAAGCAAGCTGGTACAGAAAGACCCAGCCAGACTCCTTTGTCTTCCCCATCTCATCGGAGATCAAGGAGGATCTTTGATGGTGTTTGTCAGAAGAAAAGCTTCAAGTAGGAATATCTCTTCTGCCGCTGTACCCCAGCCTAACGTTTTATTCTGATGCCTCCGATCTAGGTTGGGGAACCCTTTTAGGCACCCAAAGGGTCTCGGGAACATGAACTTTGATTCAGAGATCCTCACATATTAACTTCAAAGAGCTAAAGGCCATTCACCTGGGCCTTCAGTCTTTCGCTCCTCTGGTAGCAGGGAAGATTGTAGCAGTGTATGTGGACAACACCACAGCCTTGTCTTATGTCTGCAGACAAGGGATCACCCACTCCTTCTCAATCTGTGAGACGGCGAAAGACCTCTATCTCTGGGTGAATTAGTACCAGGTGAAGATTGTTACTCGCTTTGTGCGGGGAAAAATGAGTGTCCTTACAGATAAATTGTATCGCTGCAATTAGGTTTTTCCAATGGAGTGGACTCGGGACTTCCTCATATGCAATGGTTTCTGAAAATTTTGAGGCAAATCAGCTGTGGGCCTCTTCACAACATTGGGAAATTATCGTATGCCTCTCCGTGGCTCCCCAGTCCCGGACCATCTCACATGGGCGATGGATGCCGTGCTGTTGGATTGGACGGGCCTGGATGTCCAAGACTTACCACCTTCTGAATTGATCAGCGATCCATTCTGGTCCTGGATTGAATGGTTTCCGGATCTGCTGCACCTGTTAGTGGACTTCCCAAGACTTCTGCCACAAAGACAGTCACTGCTCAAACAACCACATGTCCTCAGGTCCCATCAAGGATTGTCCACTCGGGCCCTGACAGGCTTCAGACTGTCAAGAGCATTGTCACAGTGTAAAGGCTTTTCGAAGCAGACTACAGGCAGTCCCCGGTTAACGGTGGGCTCGGTTAACAGCGATCCAGTTTAATGGCACTTGTCTAGCGACGAAAATTGGCAATTTTCGGTGCCGATACATACCTAACAGAGGCACTGATAACCGAAAATTGGCGCTTTTCGGCGCCGATAACCCCCGAAAATCGCCGAAAAAGCCCCGAAATAGCTGATTTTCGGTTATCATAACACCCTCGGAAACGGAACCCCACCGATAACTGGGGACTGCCTGTACAGAAGCTTTTGCTATGTACAAAAGATCTTCTGCTAGCAGGCTTTACCAATCCAAGTGGTTGGTTTTCAGAGGATAGTACCGACAAATAACATCTCGTCTTCTGAAACCTCTGTAAGCCAGTTAGCTGACTTTTTCCCTTTCCTGTGGACCGATAGGAAGTTTCTCCCTCTACCTTAAAGTGGTATAGGTCATTATTCTAAGACCTCAGAGATTTTATCAGCCTTCGTACATCCCAGATCAACCTCATTTAAGAATCTCACTGGAGAGACTCTCTTTCTTGTGGCATTAGCGATCGCAAACGCATTGCCTCGGACTCGCTCTTTCGTTATTAGGAGCTTAATGGACATCCTCGGGCCAAAGGAGAAAGAGAGACCTCTTTGTCCTGTGGGAACCTTGAAGTTGTATCTTTGGAGGACAGAAAAGATCAGAGGACCCTCTGACAAGCTTTGGTCCTCAGTGGAGATCCCTTCACACCCTCGTCAAAGAATGTGCCTTCTTTTCAAGTTCAGGAAGATGTTTTATCTTCGCTTCGACCCCCTTACGGTCAAAGCTCATGAGGTTCGAGCTGTTGCTCTCACTAGGTGCCTGCCTTGTCAATCTCATGTGCTCGACCTTTTGGCACCAACTTCCAGGCGCTTGGCCCCAACTGTGGAGAGTTCAGAGACAGTACTTGGGTGCTAGGCGTCAACAATGGGGCTCTCGGCACCAAATTCCGGGTGCTCGGCGCCGACTTCCTTTCTCATAGTTGAGAAAGGAAGCATAGAGGGCTCTCTGTCCCTCCTCTGTCTCTTTGCCTTGTTGTAAGATTGTTGAGTTTAAGGGAAGCTTTGGGGTGCAGTGTACCTGGAGTACCCACCAGTTTTAATGGTTGGGTTAGTGGTTCTTTATTTTAGTTGTAGTTGACAGTGTTGTGTTTATTCTGGTCTATGCCCAGGGCAAGGGCACTCTTTTGTCTATGTCAACCATCAGTGAACTTCCATGGCTGCAAAGTACCCACTAAAGGTGACTCTTGGCCATTACTGCCACATCCTCTACAGGTTGAGTGCCGACCAGAGACGGTACCCACCTAAAGCAGCTCTCTTACCAGTTAAGGTACAGCAAGCATTGACCCAGTGCTAGCAACCTCTCTAGTTCAAAGTCATTATCTTTATAAATATTTTGGATTAGAACATGTCCATGATTCCCACTTCCTCTCAATATGGAATCTGCTATGTAATTGAATCTGCTATGTAATTGCTAAGTCACTTAAATAAAAATGACATTTTTATATATTTACCAAGCAGATACATAATCAGAGTCCACCCTCCTCCCCGCAATGGACATTTGGGCACCAAACAAATTGAAGCTCTTTGCTGAGTTGTACCTATCAGTCCCAAAAATGGGCGGGACCCTGTCACCTACACTAGCGATGGTAGCGCCACAGTGAAATTTGAATTCTTAAGACTGCCGTGTGGAAAGCTAGTAGCTATGTAATTGTTTGATAAGTATATATAAAACTTTATTTTATCATAAAAATGTCATTTTTCCTAACTGTAGAAACCTGCGGTCATTTATATTACATTTCTTGCCCACCTCATCCCGCCCCTCAATCTGATATCTGGGCCAAAAGGAAAATTAGAATGTTTACATCTGGGCGGGCTGGACTCGTGCTTACTGGATGGTAGTTAATTGCCTAACCACCTTGTTTGAAAGTTTAATGGCCGTTTCCAGCCCTGCTGAAAGCAATTCCTAATGTAAAGGACCTCAGGTTTGTAAAGTTAGGAAAAATGCTAATTGCTTTAAAAATTTGTGATTTTTGGGAGAAATGACTGATAATAGGAGTGGCTTATCAAGGTTTGAAATGAGGGCTACGTCATTCCTTTCTTGGAGAGGGCCTCCCCCCTCTTAGTCACCTCTCCCATCACAGTGATAGCATAGTTGGTAGGCTCTGAGAGACATTCGGCCCTATTGGAGGAAGTCTCCTCCCTCATACAGGAAATGGCCATAGAGGAGGTTCAGAACACCAGCTTGGAGGTTTTACAATCATCTTATTGTGGTACCAAAGGCATTTGGGGGTTGGAGACCAGTCCTTGATGTAAGCGCCCTCAATCACTTTGTCTTAAAAGACAAAGTTCAAGATGGAAACAAGCCAATTAGTCCTTGCATCCATTCACCAGGGCAACTGGATACTAACCTTAGATAAGCAAGATGCATATTTTCATATCCTGATTCATCCAAGTTCCAGAAAATATCTAAGGTTCGTCTTCCAAGACAAGGTTTACCAGTTTTGGGCTCTTTGCATTGCCCTTTCCGCAGCCCCTCAAGTATTCACTCGAGTATTTGCTCCTCTATCGAAATGGCTCCCCTTAATAGGGATCAACGTTAGTCTTTACCTATATGACGAAGGACAAGTGCATGGAGGACACACAAGATTCTTCTTCTGACCCACGGGCTGGGCCTTCTTATAAATCTCGAGAAATCCCAGTTGAGCCCTTCGCAAGAAATCCTCTATCAGGGGATGACACTGAATTCTCAAGTTTTTCAGGCTTTTCCATCCTCCAAGAGGATATCCAGCTGCCTTCAAACAGTCTGGGATTTTCTAGCCCTATTGTCTTGTTCAGCTCAACAGTGGACGAGCCTGTTGGGGACTCTAGCCTCCATAGAGATGTTCATCAGCCTGGGCACATTACATATGAGAGTTCTTCAGTTTTACCTGAAGGCCAACTGGAACAGTAAGACACAGTCAGAAAGTCACATTTTTCTGATCACCCCAGAGATAAAATCGGACTTGCAGTGGTGGCTGTCAGAAGGAAAGTCCCTTCATCCTCTGAACTCTGACCTAGACTTCTATTCTGACGCCTTAGACATAAGCTGGGGAAGCCTGCTAGACAATCAAGAGGTCTCTGGGACATGGACCGCAGAACAACAGACTCATATGTAAGAGAGCTGAAGGCAGTTCAGCTAGGCCTTCAGAATTTTTCTCACCAAGTCTGCAACAAAACAGTCGTGGTGCACGTGGACAATACCATCCCCTTAGCTTACATTCACAAACAAGGCGGTACCCATTCCTTCTCTCTCTGCCAAGCTGCAAGAGAATTGCTGCTGTGGGCAGACCATGGTCGAGTGGCTTATCACCCGCTCTATCCAGGGAAAGTTAAATGTGGTGGTGGATGAGCTGAGCTGTCAAAAGCAGGTCATGCCCACCGAATGGACCCTGAATCCTCTGGTATGTCTAGACCTGTGGAAGTTTTGGGGTAAGCCAATGATAGAGCTGTTTGTCACCTCCAGGCAGTTCAGCTAGGCCTTCAGAATTTTTCTCACCAAGTCTGCACCAAAACAGTCGTGGTGCACGCGGACAATACCATCCCCTTAGCTTACATTCACAAACAAGGCGGTACTCATTCCTTCTCTCTCTGCCTAGCTGCAAGAGAATTGCTGCTGTGGGCAGACCATGGTCGAGTGACTTATCACCCGCTCTATCCAGGGTAAGTTAAATATGGTGGTGGATGAGCTGAGCTGTCAAAAGCAGGTCATGCCCACCGAATGGACCCTGAATCCTCTGGTATGTCTAGACCTGTGGAAGTTTTGGGGTAAGCCAATGATAGAGCTGTTTGTCACCTCCAAGAACCATCGTCTTCCTCTGTTTTGCTCGCCAGCTCTGGATCCTCTTGCATGGGCCACAGACGCCATGCTACAAGATTGGTCGAAGCTAGACCTTTATGCCTTCCCACCCTTCAGCATGATCAAGGAGCTTTTGAGCAAGTTCCAGACACACCACAATGCAACCATGACCCTCATAGCCCCGTTTTGGCCCCTGAGGGAGTGGTTCCTGGACCTCCTACATCTGTTGGTGGACCACCCAAGACTACTCCCCCAAAAAGTATTGCTACGCTGACAACCCCACTTCAGAAGACACCATCAAGGGTTGTCTGCTCTTGCCCTGACAGGCTTCAGACTGTCTGTAAGCTGGTCAGAGCGAATGGTTTTTCAAGGGAAGCTGCAGAGGTTATTGCAAAGTGCAGAGGAAAGTCTTCTACCCTCGTCTATCAGGCCAAGTGGTCAGTCTTCCGACAGTGGTGCCACAACCGCAGTGTATCATCTTCTGAGACTACTTTCACTCAGATTGCAGTTTTTATCCTTTTTCTGAGGAATACCAGGAACTTGTCTTCCTATAGCATTAAAGGTTATTGGGCAATGCTTAGCTCTGTTTTCAAGCATAGAGACCTGGATCTCTCTTCGAACTCTGACATCAGAGACCTAAGAGAGTCGTTTGATATGATGAAACAGAAAAAGGACAACACTTTGGTCTTGTGGAATCTGGATGTGGTCCTGAAGTGACTGTTGGGCCCATCTTTTGAGCCCCTTTGGCCTTGTTCATTCACTGTTAAGAACCTAATGGATATTTTCGGTCCAGAGGAGGAAGAGAGAGTGCTGTGTCTAGTCAGAGCTATGAGATACTACCTGTATAGAACAGAAAAGATCAGGGGTCCATCTAGTCATCTTTGGTGTTCTGTAAGGAACCCATCTTGTCCTCTGTCAAATTGTTGTTGTTCTTAAGAGATTCGACTAGAGAAGCACATTCCCAGATCCAGGAGGACGTTTTACCAAACTTTAAAGTGAGAGCGCACGATATTAGAGCAGTGTCTGCTCTAATATCGTTAGCTTTTGGATATAACATGTCCTTAACCTCCATTATCCAGTCTACCTACTGGAGGTGCAGGTCCATTTTTGTTTCTCACTACTTGAAGGAGGTAGAAACAGTGTTTAATGAGTGTAGTACCTTGGGTCCATATTGGTGGCTGGCATGGTATTGGGTGAAGAATTATAGGAAGCTCTCTTTTTCTCCTATCTTTTCATCTTGGTGTAAAGGTTTTCGAGTTTTTGGGGAGCCTGGGGGTACAAGGTACCTGGAGTATCCACCAGTCTCAGTGGATAGGTTGTGATTTTTTAACATGTTTTTTTCAGAGTAGATGTCAGTGTTGTTTGGTTTTTTAATGTTGGTACTGCTCCTAGGGCAAGGGCACCTTATTGTATGGTTTGTTAGCCATCAGGCATATCCTCCACTATAAAGGTCTCACCTAAGTAGAGGTGCTCCACGGCTCAGCTGCCGCGCCACTACGGGTTAAGATGAGCACCAACCAGAGGCAGTATTCACCTGCAATAGCTCTCTTACCAGGTAAGGGAACAACAAACATTTTATACAATGCTGGCAGATTTTTCTATTTCAAATTTATTATCTTTGTTTAATGTTTTGGAGTAGACTATGTCCATGCATCCTACCTCCATTCAATGTGAGATTCAGCTATGTAATTACTTGGTTAGTTACTTCTATGAAAATGACATTTTCATAATAAAATAAAGTTCCATATATACTTACCAGGTAATTACAGAATCAAAGCCCTCCCTCCTCCTCTCTATGGACACGAGGGCACAAACAAATTGAATCATAGTGGCCAGGTTGTTCCTGTTTTCCCCGATATTGGGTGGTGCTCTCACCTACTTAAAAACAAAAGAAGCGCCACCGCTAAATCAAAAAAGTTGCTGCTATGTAATTACTTGGTAAGTATATATGAACCTTAACTTTATTATGAAAGTGTCATATTATACACAGATTACTTCATAAGCAGCAGACACTGGCACACAAATAATGCACTTTGTTCCTCTGGGGATATAAACAGTACACCTTTCATAGATGCTGGACTGGCTGTGATCTGGATAACAAGGAAGGTACCCAAGAAGGAAGAGGGAGGGGCCACACTCTTCAACCCATTCTGACCATGCTTGCTCAGCTGCCAAACGACTAACACATGCTTTGTTGTGCTGTCATTCTTTTTCTACCCTGCTCAGCTATTAGTAGCTGTTTTTGACAGTGTCTGATGATTGTTTCCTTAACCTGTAAGTGTCTAAGGCCATCACCTTAGATGTCTCGAATCAGGAGATTAGAAAATTCTTAGCATTTAGCACTACTTTTAAAGTGTTCCCTCTAGGGTCTTGCCCCTACAGCCTTTTTTGCATGTAAGTTCCATGTAAAATTTCCCAAACCACTTTCGAGTTCAGCTTCATTAGTGATGTGGCTCACATTCTAAGTGGAAAATTAGACTCCCAGTTCAAGTAGGCTGTGTGGATCCTCAGAAGGCCATGTGCAGAGTTTCAGAAGTGTGGCAAAGCATCAGGAAGAACCTTTGGTAGTGATGGTTCTCAGCGAAGGGTACTTTGTACCTTTTGTTATATTTTTACCTTTATCAACTTCTGATATCCTTCTCCCCACACTCTTAACACAGAGAAGTTCAGAGTTGGGAGTGGTAGATTGAACAGTTGTTATGCTACAAGGCCATCGAGCCATGGGCATTTTCAGTCTCAGCCAGTTTATTCATATTACTCCCTTTACAATGAGTCATTCAGTGTTGTCCTGGTTGCCTTTCAAAAGGGCAAAGGATGTTTTCTGTCGACATAGGACATGTACTTCCACATCCCGGTACACCTTCAGTTGAAGAAAAGTATTCTCTGGTGTGTGTTGGAGTTTTTAGCTGGATGGATTCATCTGCTTGGTATCAGAGTAGTTCTCTCATTTTCTGGACAACTGGTTTGTTCTCACCAATTCTTTTTTGATGATCTTGAGGGTGAAGAATTGTTTTATGTCTTACCTCAGAGCTGGGCAGTTTGTTCAATATTGACTAATCTATGCTTTTCAGATCCAGTCAGTGGTTTATCTGGGGATGAAGATTAGCTCTCTCTTTTTGGGCATTTTTCCAACAGAGAGATAGGTAGCCAATTTTCTACCAGTTTTGAGAACTTTAACCCTTAAACGCCTACTGGACGTATCATCGTCGACTAAAATTGTCTGTTGGGTGCCAAGTGGGCGTACCGTCGTCGACTACAAAAATTTCAACCTTCGGTCAACTTTGACTCGACCGAAATGGTCGAAAAATGCAATTGTAAGCTAAAACTCTTACATTCTAGTAATATTCAATCATGTACCTTCATTTTGCAACAAATTGGAAGTCTCTAGCACAATATTTCGATTTATGGTGAATTTTTGAAAAAAACTTTTTCATTACGCCAGCTGATAACTCTGCCGAAAATTTCAGAATTTCTTTCGTCATTTTGTTGTAATTTTTGCACTGTTTTATATTAGCCGTTACATAAAGTTTTATATATGAAAATGTGCAATTTCATGTAAAATACAGCAAAAATACAACCCATGGTTGTAGCTTTTATCAGTTTGGAAATATTTTCATATAAACCACGATAACTGCCAAAATTTCAACCTTCGGTCAACTTTAACTTGACCAAAATGGTAAAACTCTTACATTCTAGTAATATTCAATCATTTACCTTCATTTTGCAACAAATTGGAAGTGTATAGCATAATATTTTGATTTATGGTGAATTTTTTAAAAAAACTTTTTCCTTATGTCCGCGCCAGAAATTCTTTCGTCACGTTGTCGTAATGTTTGCACCGTTTTATATTAGTCGTTACATAAAGCTTTATATATGGAAATGTGCGCATTTTCATGTACAATACAACAGAAAATAACTCATGGTTGTAGCTTTTATCAGTTTTGAAATATTTTCATATAAATCACGATAACTGCCAAAATTTCAAGCTTCGTCAACTTTAACTCGACCGTAATGGTAAAAAACGCAATTATAAGCTAAAACTCTTACATTCTAGTAATATTCAATCATGTACCTTCATTTTGCAACAAACTGGAAGTCTCTAGCACAATATTTCGATTTACGGTGAATTTCTGAAAAAAAAAACTTTTTCCTTACGTCTGCACGCTAACTCGGCGAACATCTCAGAAATTCTTTAAATCACGTTGTCGTAATTTTTGCATCGTTTTACATTAGTCGTTACATAAACTTTTATATATGAAAATGTGCGCAATTTCATTTAGAATACAACAGAAAGTAGCTCATGGTTGTAGCTTTTATCAGTTTTGAAATATTTTCACATAAATCACGATAACTGCCAAAATTTCAACCTTCGGTCAACTTTAACTCAACCGAAATGGTCGAAAAACGCAATTGTAAGCTAAAACTCTTACATTCTAGTAATATTCAATCATTTACCTTCATTTTGCAATAAATTGGAAGTCTCTAGCACAATATTTCGATTTATGGTGAATTTTTGAAAAAAACATTTTCCTCACGTCCGTGCGGTAACTCAGCCAAACATCTCAGAAATTCTTTCGTCACGTTGTCGTAATATTTGCACCGTTTTATATTAGTCGTTACATAAAGTTTTATATATGAAAATGTGCGCAATTTCATGTAGAATACAACAGAAAATAACTCATGATTGTAGCTTTTATCAGTTTTGAAATATTTTCATATAAATCACGATAAATAGAAAAAATTCGACTTTCGGTCAACTTTAACTCGACCGAAATGGTCGAAAACTGCAATTGTAAGCTAAAAAACTTACAGTCTAGTAATATTCAATCAATTAGCTTCATTTTTCAACAAACAGGAAGTCTCTAGCACAGTATTTCGATTTATGGTGAATTTTTGAAAAAAACATTTTTTTACGTCTGCGTGTTACAAATTCATGCATCATTTTGTGATAATATTTTCTCTGTGTTGTTTTGATCGTTTTACAATTTGTTATATACCAAAATCATTGCAATTTAGTGTACAATACAAATAAAAACAAAATAACCCGTTAGCTTTAACCGTTTTGCTCACAGCGTAATTTGTATAAAATTATATATGAAAAATTTTTTTTGTGCTGTCATATATTTCAATATTTATATATGATAATGATATTTTTTCATTTCTGATGGTTGCATACTAAACTTCAGGCAATGACAAAAAAAGGAGCCAAAAAATGAACTCTTAATCTTAAAAACTAAGTGTGCTGTGATTTTTTTAAAAAAACTTTTTTTCCGCTTCGGCGCTAACTCCCGAACGCCGCCGGCATACGGGAGACGTTTTTGTAAATAGAGGCTTGGCGTTTAAGGGTTAATGGGTTGGACTGTAGTCCTCAAGAACCTTTACGCTGTCCTCAGATGTCAAGGAGTTGGAAGGTAAACAATCTACAGCTTTTGGCAGTTTGGAAAGGTCTTATGCAAGCAGAACATTTAGTTAGAGACAATACGATCGCAGTCTTCTCCAACAATTCAGCCTCTCGATTCTTACGTAAGATGACGAGATTTGTTCAGGTTAGCAAAGAAACTTCCTTCTCCTTTGGACAGAGCCCAGCAACATCATTCCTTTACATGTCATGGGTAAATGCAATAATGTTGAAGAAATGTATTGAAAAAGAAATATCACTTCCAAGACATGACTGCTTCCTGTGTATGCTCGAAAATGTCATTGCCAGTCAGTTACTGTTGTCAACACCTTGTGGACAATTAGCAATTCGATAAAAACCCTTTCTTGTGGAAACGACACCATGTGGTATCTCATGCCATGCCTTTGTAACATGGCTCAATATTCGATCCACATTGCATCAGAAAGTTTGTTCTGGAAGCTTCTATGGCGTGACTGGAAGTGAGCGGTTATTAAGGAACCAGTCAGTATGTAGAAAGTAAAAAACTCCTTATATGGGAATGACGATTGTCTGTCATCATAAGCTCCACCCATACAGTGGTGTATAAGCTTCCAGAAGAGACTTCCCAAGACAGAGATAGAAACAGACAGAGACAGAGAGGGCAATCAGAGGTTGGACAAAGCAAGGTTGCGACAGGAGTATCCCATTCAGATGACTTTTACTCTTATCTTCATAAAAATCTTGTTCTGCCTGAGACCAAGAAAAGCAGCCAGTCCTGCCTGCTTGTGATGAGAAGTATCTAAGCCCTCCATGTTCAAGACCAGGTGAAGCAGTGAGCTGTAGATACCAGTGACAAAGAAAAGTAGTCAGCCCTTCCTGCTTGTGTGGAGGAAAAGTCGCTAAGCCCTTCCTGCCTGTGACAAGGAGAAGTAGTCAGCCCTTCCTGCCTGTAGTGAGGAGGAGCCGCCAGCCCTGCCTGCCCTCCATTTGCACAATCTCTGGATTCTTGGAGAAACAGCATTTGCTGCCTCATCCTGAAGACATCCCTTTTATGATGTCTCTGAGCCTGTGGTAATCGTACCAGCAATGTCTCTGCTGAGTTCCAAGCCACCCTTCTGTGATGTCTTCAAGCCAGAGGTGAACCCCGAGCCATGAAGGATAACTCACCAACTCACTATTTAAGTATGAAGATTGCTCTACCTTGCAACCTGTTCCCCCCTATATATAACTGCTTAGATTTGTTTTGTTTAGTGTTATGTTGATTGAGAGCAAAGGGGATACAACATTTCATTATCTTTGTAAATAAGGTTGTGAATAAATGTGTTGCAGTGTTGAGAGTTTCTTTTTATATTCATTTCCCATTTTTCATATGCTGGTGTTGAAACATTATTGTTTAGAGTTTAAAAGAACCTGGAACAATTCTCGGATCATGACAACATTGTTTTGTCCAAGGGAAAAACTTTTATTGAAGACCAACTTGGCTGAAAGGGCAAGGTCTTCAGTCAGATAGTCTCCTCTTCTTCAGGTTTGCCAAAAGTTGTGGAACCTCTGGGGACACCCAAACACCAATCTGTTCACGACTGCCCAAAGCACTACTCCCACTTTACTGCCCTCCATGCCAGGATCCTCAGGCATGGGCAGTTGATACCTTCCTTCAGAATGGTCGAATCTAAACTTTTATGCTTTTCCTTTGTTTGCTGTTTTGAGGAAATGCTCAACAAGTTATGAGCTTTGCAGAACACAAGGATGATTTTGGTAGCTTGTTGGTGGCCCCAAAGGGAATGGTTCCCCTAACTTCCTTTCCTGGTGGTAGATGTTCCTCGTTGTCTTCCATCCAGGAGTGACCTTTTCAGACAGTCTTATTTGAGAAGATTCCATCAAACCTCCACATGCTTCACTTGACCACGTGGGGATTGTCATTGTCTGTTATGAGCTAAGGGCAATTCTAGCAATCCTTAAGTCTAAAAGGCCCTCCACTTTTCGACTTGTATATCAATAACAGTAGTCAGTTTATTGATCTTGGTGCTTGTCCAGAGTGATATCTGGCACCCATTCACTAGATAGCCTGATTAAAGTCCTGCCAGTATCTCAGGTATGTAAAGCAGTTTTCTGTCACAGCAATCAGAGGATACTGCTTTGCATTGCATTCAGTTCTGCATGTTGCTGACTGGAATATTGCTCATGATTTAAAGTTTGAAGAGGTTTCCTATCTTTTGTGCTGGAAATTTCAATCTTCCTATCATGGTTTATGATGAAATTAATACATAGTCCTCCAGATTTTAACATAACCTCAGTTTGAATCTTTTGATGAGGCATCACTTAAGAGCTTTGAAGACACCTTTCTTTTAGCTCTTGCTGTGCCAAAGTGTGTTAGTGAGCTTCAAGCTCTTTCCTGTAAGTGGGCTTTGTTCTAGTGGTATCCTCTCTCTTTTCTTTCATTGCTTAGAAGAAAAGAAATAGAAGTTAAAGTCCTTCTCAGATTTGTGACAGTGCCTAATTTAACTGCTTTGGCAGGCAGTGCTGAAATGGCTGTCTTTTGTCCAGTTAGAACTCTTAAGAGTTTATATTAGTGAGCTTCAAGTCCTTTCTTGCATGTGGGCTTTGTTCTAGTGGCATCCTCTCTCTTTTCTGTCATTGCTTAGAAGAAAAGAAATACAAGTTAAAGTCCTTCTCAGATTTGTGACAGTACCTAATTTAACTGCTTTGGCAGGCAGTGCTGAAGTGGCTGTCTTTTGTCCAGTTAGAACTCTTAAGAGTTTATATTAGTGAGCCTCAAGTCCTTTCTTATATGTGGGTTTTGTTCTAGTGGCATCCTCTCTCTTCTTTCATTGCTTGGAGAAAAGATTAGAAGTGAAAGCATTTCCCAGTTTGTGAGAGTGCTTAATTTCATTGCTTTGGTAGGCAAGGAAGAAGTAGCTGTCTTATGTCCAGTTAGAACTCTTGAGTGTTTACCTGGACAGACGTAAACCTTTAAGAGGAGGAGTTAAGTATTTATCTGCAGTATTAGGAGACCACTTATGTCCAAGAATGCTTAAGTCAGTCCACACACAGTTGATTCCTGAGCTTTTACCATTTTTGAAATAATCTTCATGGCTTCTGTACCATAAGCACATCTTCAGTAAACCCCCGTATTCACGGGGGATGTGTACCACCCCCCTCCCCCGAATAGCTAAAATCTGCGAATACTTAAAACCCTTCTAAAAACACTTAGAATTGCCTGTTTTGATAGTTCAAACACAAAAAAACTAAAAATGCTTATGCAGGTATTATCCTACTTATGATGGGGTTAGGTTCCAAAAACCCATCTTTTGTTGGAAAAAACTTATCTCGAATATAGCCTAGCCTACGCTATGGTATTCAGTACCATTTGCAGGGTATTTTGAAATTAGAGCCCCCCCCCCCCCCTCTACACCATAAACTAAAATTGATATGGACAAAAACAAAAGTAATTCAGAACAGGTATTTATTTAAGTTTCTCTCTGAGTATTTAATATTTTGTGTGGCCTCCATCTGCCTATACCAGCAAAAAAGCAGAGACTCAAACTCCATTTCCCTGAGCACTTCGGTCACCTCTCTTCGCAGGCCGTCGAGGCTTGGTATACCATCATAGTTCACTGTGCATGTTTCAACATGATCCTTTAAGATACTATCAATGTTTTCACACATTAAGGTCAGGGGTGCTACCTGGAAATTCACTTGATGAGAAGAAATCGATACCACTGTTTCAAAGCAGCTCCTGTGCTGTGTCTTAAGAGCCTTGAGACATGGTGCCTTATCATGCAAAAATGTGACTTCTTCAACAGATAACACATTTTCAGGATCTTTGAGGAAAGGAAATACTCCACCAGTAAGCACAGTTTCTCTGAAGTATTTGCCATTCCATGACTGTCCTTTTTCTTTGATGATCCACATTAACCGTTTGGATGTGAAACGGAAAAAAATTCCCAAACATTCAGGAAATTTCACAACTTGGTAATAGTGCACATCATCGCTGATATCATCCAACTTTGCACCCCAAATTATGTCATTTTTATGATTTAGCTTCCTGACTTTGTAAATGAAGAATTCATCTGATGCGGCAACGTGGAGAAAGTCAGCTTCGTCCCAATCTTTAAGAAATGAACCACAAAACCATGCACGGTCTTCTCTCTGTTGGTGAGTGATGGTGGGCTTGCTGATAACATGAAATGGCTTGATACCAGATTTTTTTCAACTCATGATATACAGCACTATAACTTCTCTTCTTTCCCCTTTTTGTTTCTAGTTTGAGCACCAATTTACGTAAAGACTCTCTTGGTCTACCCACTGCCTCAGTTATGATGTCTTTTGACTCCTGAGAAAGGACTTCAGGCCTTCCAAGATTCTCACTCTTTTCGCGATGACAGTCATATGGATTTTTGTTCCAGTTTCTTTTAACAAAGGATTCATCTCTTTTAATGTATTTAGCTATACAGGAACGTGAAATGAAGGATGCGCCAGCATCCCTGGCCTCCCTGAAGGTTATAGCCCGGATTCGGTCAATCCATCTGATTTCCTCAGAGTTGTTAGCCATGGCTGTATCTAACTCCATCACTCAGTCTGAAAATACAAGAAATGTAAAATGAAAAATAGTTTATTAGAAACTTAAAATAATGTACTTGGAGATAGGCTATAGCAGAAAACTTCATAACTTTCCATTTGTTCTGTGGAGGGGGGGGCCTCTAATTTCGAAACACCCGGTATACATAAATGGTAGCCTAGCCTACACTATAAAGTATACTCTATACATACATGGTATAGTAATTATTAATAGCTAATTCTGGAGTTTCATGCAGAACAACAAACAAGAATTAACTTAGCTTACACTATGGTATATCGTATACATGTACGGTAGCCTAGCCTACATTATACTGTACTCTATATTCACATATTAGTATCGTATTATACAAACATCAACTTAATGAATATGCATCTTTTCCATGTATCTTTTAAAATGTCATGCTTTACTTCACTGTATCCAATAATATTGTGTATATTCTCATATTGCTTTTGTATTATAAACTGCAATCATGGCGATCACTGTTTTGATTTGGAAATCGATTATGTGGTAAGTTTATTTTGCCGTATTTAACTCAGTTCAGTGAGCTTTTCTTGCTTCTAGTTAGCGTAAATGAATGTCTAGATACTTTATTTATATGGGGCAATGTTATTTTTCGTTATAGGAAGTGTTTTAAGTCGAAATATAGCAACCCACAAAATCAACTTATGTGCTAAAAAAATGATGTATGCTTTAATTTCAAATCACGCGAAGCAATTTGGTGTTGGAGGCGGGGTTTATGATTAAATAAACCATTCAGAACACAGATAAGAAACAGTATTGCACAATGCCTCAATTTTTAAATGAGATGAATATTTTTGGTCAGTTTCGATCTTTTTCTTTGCATGGCAGGATTGAAATTTACTTTTTATGTGATTTATTGATATAATTACATAATAATGGCTGAATCAAAAGAAGTGATAGTGATTGGTCACTTAGTGACAATGATTTTGACATAAGTCAGGGTTCTGAAAGTGATAGCGTGGTTATGATGTTGAAAGTGATAGTGATACTGATATTGATTATGATCATGCATCCGTCTGGACACGAGCCTACCCGCCGGAAGACATTAGTTCCGGCATGAATGAATTTTTACAGAAAGACATGGACCAATTAAGCGTGCCTCCAAGAAATTCCCAGCCCATTCAATACGATTTGTTCCTGACTGACAATGTCATTGATAATATTGTAAAACAAACGAACAAATATGCAGCTGACGTGCCATGTGCATAGTGTATAATAAATAAGGTTAGTAAAAGTTCTATATACTTTCATTAGGGCACTTAATAGAAATGTTGATAGTGCTGTAACAACTAATTGCAGAGGGCGATTCTCTTTTGAAACTTGTGAGATGGTTTCGTTAAATGTCTAATACCTGTTGAGCTACTAGTTATATATGCCTGAATTTTTTTTCTCAAACTTCTAAGATAAATTTAGCTCTTGTTCATTTATGAAAATGATGAAAAAGCATGACCTGTATAAGTGTTTGGTTGACAGAAAGTTGAAAATGAAAAGGATAAAAAAATTTCCTTTACATTTCACAATATATATATGTTCTCTTTGCAAAAAAATATTTTTTTATTGTCGTATAATCATAGATTCCAATGGTATATAAAACATTACTATTCTTATGAAAATAATCTGATAAGGAAATTTCCGAAGATTAAAAAAAATTAAGCTATTTTTCATTAATAGATAAATACATCTTGTTGTGAAATTAATTTAGCTATTTTTTTCATTAATAGATGACGTTGGCTGTTTGGGGACATGTTTGTTTTGTGTAAAAAAAAAATCAAGATTCCATTTGCTATTTTCACTTGATTTCATCATCATACGAGCTTTACGTATTTATCTCTTATTGACGTAACAACAGCAGTAATGTGTTCTTTCATGCCCAGTAGTTTTGATTAAAATACTTTCTCTCCAATTTTAATTAAGGTCGAGTTTCATCCATGTTGCCAATGCACACTAATTTATAGTCATTAGCAGCTTGAACATTGTTTTCTCAGCTTAAATTTAACTGTATATTTCCTTGAGTAAGGGTATACAGTAATGTAAAAATATATCAGTCCTATTCTACTTAACATCATTTGTAACATAACTATGGTAATTGTTTACTACCGTATGATGGTTGAAATACAAGCAAAACGGCTGTTGTTATCCGATTCGGTTATAAGCAAAACAACAGTTTCTCGTGCAGTTGTTTATGGATGTATGCATTTACGCAAGAGTAAAAAGTTACTAACAATACCTTTATCATTCCCTTTTACTTTTTTAACTAGAAGATGGGATAAAGAGATGGAGGAAAAGAAGTTGGTCTATTGTAATTTGGTCTCTTTTGCTGCCTGATTGTACGCTGCTGCCTGCGGCCGCACGAAATTTAAAAATATTTTATAAATACAGTATTGTCGTATCAGTATTTATTGCTTACCACATCGAGAAATCAAATTATCATAAGGCGAAGTATTGTAACTCAAGCACTACTTGGGTACCTGAGTATGTTAATAATTTTATCACAAAAAGTGCATTTAGTCATGAAAATGAGATGAAAATACAGTAATTAGTGAATATTTCTCAGTGAAAAATACCGCGAATGGGTGAATTTTCTGCAAATAATGTGTATATAAGTTTCGTGGAGAAATCCGCGAATAGTTGAGTCCGCGAATCGTGAGAAGGTGAATATGGGGGGGTGTTTACTTACTTCCTATAAAGCCTTTCGCTAGAGAAGGTTGTCATGCAGCTCAGGGGAGGTGTAACTGTTGTTGACTCATATTATTTATGAAATGTTCAAATTTAGAATGAGGTGTAAAGCCATTAGTCCTGTTGTTGTTGGGGGGACGCTTTCTCCAGAACCAAATATGATAGTAACCTTGCTTTCTATCTTATCGTTAGTTGTTAGGAAATCCTGCTGTTGAAATTTGGGAGCATAAAGGTATGCATTGGTGTATAGGAGCACACCTTCATATATGAAGGTGGTAGTTGTCTTTAGTTTTGAACTGTCAGTTATGGGCTCTCAACTCAAGCACAGGAGTCACTAGTACTCTATGAGATAGAATCCTTTTTTCCCTGTAAGAATCCTCTGACAAGTCTCACTTTGGGGGCCTTACACCCTGTTGTGGTTCCAACTTCTGGTGACAGTACTTGCCAGTAAAGATCACACAACAGGCAGGAATGTTGAGAACTTTTTTTTCCCCTCATTAAAATGCTTTTAGTTCGCTTGGCTGAACATTGTTTCTGTGGCTGCACTAACCCACCATCCTCATTTAATATGGTAGTCAGCTAACTTTAACAGTAGGTAAGATTCATTCCAAATAATGATAATTTTCATGATAAAATTAATTGTTTGGATATTTACTTACTGTTAAGGTGGAAACCTACCCAGCCTCCCAACATCTTAGTGGGTGGTCATAAAGAATTCTGACGAACATAAACATGCCAGTGCCACCTGGTGGGAAACAGGTGGTTGCAGAGACAGTCCTAGTGAGTTAGCCAAGCTGATATATTTTTTTTTTATTTTGTATAGCGATCGCACCTAATGGCGCGAAAATATAAGCTAACTTTAACAGTAGGTAAGCATCCAAATAATTAATTTTATCATGAAAATTATAATTTTTTTTTTTTAATGAGTGACATCTCTTCTCTCTGTATTTCTCATTACCTCCTCTTACTTCTTCCTAATGAACGCCATATTCTTTGGAAGCTTGAATTTGAAGTCAGTAGCTCCTGTGGGCTTGTTCCAAGTAAATGGGGTTCATCTTCTGAATAATAATAATAATAATAATAATAATAATAATAATAATAATAATGATAATAATAATAACAATAATTAACAACAACAACAACAACAACAGTAATAATTATAATAATTAGTAATAATAACTGAGCCCGCCAATAACCGGGGACTACCTGTACAGGCTTAGTATAGATTTTCTTTTTAGCCATTGAAAAGATGGCTATGCATTTACGTGATAAAAAATTTCTTCAGATTGAAAATAATTCTTAGATCTGACTAGTCAGCGAGATGCATGTAAGGGTCATAAAAGTACGAAATTTGTCTAGGCTAGATTTTCAACATAAAGACACAAGGCACAAGAGACACTTGATGCATTTGCATTGTAACCAGTTCTGTTAACATAGGTTATTTATTGTAGTTGCTGACTAAGCCTCCTTTTTACAGAGTATTCACAAGTTAATTTCAGAACTGGGTTGTGTGCAAATAGCTCCTGTACATTGTGCTAATACTGTAAATACTGTAGTCCATGTAAGGAAAGATGTATGCAAGTGTTGAATTGTTTTTCCAAGTTGAAAACCATTTGAGTACTTCCCTGTTTTTCCTGAAATTTTACCCAGTGGGGTAATTGTGCTAACAGTGCACCTTCAGTGATATAGACATTACTAAAAGGGTGTTTGCAGCATTCCTTCATCTCCTAGCTATACCAACTTTTAGCCTTTTTATAGACATTCCTGCTTCCTATCTACTAATTTGCTGTCCAACTCCTGTAATTGTTAATTCTAAGTGCAATTGTGAGGCTTTCTCTCAGTTTCACCTTAGATCCTTTTACTTTATCTCCTTTATTTTTTGGATCTCTATGTTGTTGTTCAACCATTCCAACTTCTTTGTTTCTTGGTCTTAAGAGTTGAAAGGTAGAAAGTGTCCTAGTTATTGGCTTTATAACCTAAATTTTTTTATTCATTCATTCCGGAAAATTCTAAGCTTTAAGATGGAGGGTAAATTTAATATTCTTTAACCTTTATATTTTGTTTAGGATGACTACATGGAAGCTACCCAGAGATTACACCAGACAGTTTTAAGGGCACACAAAGTCAATCCTAATTTAAGATTTGAAGTCTTCATTCACAAAGTAGACGGACTTTCAGATGACATTAAGATTGAAACTCAGCGAGATATTCATCAGAGGGCCAATGATGATTTAATAGATGCAGGTATAGTTTCTAGTAGTATTTGTTATATGTGGATTGATGATCATTCTATCCTAAGAAAAATTTAACTTTGTCGATTTTAATATTAAACGAGTGTAAATTAGTACAAATATTAATCCTTTTTATCATCTTCACAAGGCTCTAAGGTTTTCAGTCTTGACTGACTCCTTATTTTATTGAAATATCATAATAATATAAAATACTGTACTACCAGTGCAACACTGAGGAACATTTTAAAGATTTGCCCCTTTGTATGATACTAATCAAGTCTTATTATAGAGTCTGTGCTAATTATTCAATGAACAGGTTTTCTTGACAGATTCTTAATGTTCTCATCAATCTTGTACACTTTTTCTCCTAACTAATCCATGTGTCATATTACACTTTCTCTAGCAGATTTCTTATATCACTTTCTCTCGATCTGCCCAAACCATCTTAGTCTTTGTAATCTCAGTCTGTATTTACATGTCTGATCAGCACATCTTTATGTTACTTATACATTTATGATTGGGTCTTCCCAGCACTCTCCAACCATGAATCTTATTTGTTTTCCACAACAAACCCATCATGTATATTAGCTAAATTTGTGGTCTTCACATTTCTTATACATCTCAGTCTTATTTCCCAAATTAAAAGATTGTCTACTGATGTACAGCTGCATCCTGCATGCACCATGCAAATCTTGGGTTCCAGGCAAGCAAGAGTCTCATGACTTCTATCAGGATTGTTGGCAACAAGCTCTAAAATCATAGTTTCAGCAAATTTTGCTGTTTTATTATATTTAAGGATATGATCTTTTGTTCTCACTCATGCATTTAGCAATATGTATAGTGACGTAGGAATCACAGCTTTCCAAATGTAGACATTGTTTCTTGGTTGTTGGTTTTTCTTGACCTCACCTCAGTATTGAATAGTATCTCTCTGAGGAAATAATATCTCTTACTTGCAGTGGATTCAAAGGCAGAATGGAAAACTGCGACATGTGTTTAAGGAAAAACAGTGGTCTAATTCTTAGCCGATGCTAGGCTACCCCAATATCCTAGCCCAACCATGTAGTTTACTTAGCTTTCCCTTTGCTCACACACATTAAAACTATAAAATAGTGAATGTAAAGAATTAAACGATGAAAGTAAAGAATTAAATGATGAATGTAAAGAATTAAAGCAATGCAGGGCATTGTATTTATCTTAAATTGGAGAATGTCTTGATGAAGAGTTCATAGCCTAGGTTACAGTAAAGAGGGTTCATGACCTAGATTATTGAATAATTTAGCCAAAAAAGTAGTTTATATCACCTTTCTGAACATATACCACAGGAAAGCATATGAAAATACTTCTAATACACACCAGTTGGTTATTATTATTATTCAAAAATGGCTCCCCAAATACACCTACCAGATACCCCTTGCCAGAGACTGTATAGGATTTACTCTCCACATTTAACGTCCCATTGTAACTATGTTCCTTACTGCCTTCAGTGTGGAATAAATTTACAATACTCAGAACCTCTCTCTCATTCCTTTTTAGACAAACTATTAATATTGGCCAGATTTTATTAGCACTAGTATCAAAGAGAAAAGAATTATTTGAAGAATTGAAAAATATACAACCAATTCTGCTGATTAAGCTATGTTTTTTAGCAGATATTATTATTATTATTATTATTATTATTATTATTATTATTATTATTATTATTATTATTTTATTTTATTATTTTTATTATTTTTTTTTTGTCTATCACAGTCATCCTATTTGACTGGGTGGATTTTATAGTGTGGGGTTCCGGGTTGCATCCTGCCTCCTTAGGAGTCCATCACTTTTCTCACTATGTGCACTGTTTCTAGTAGCACACTTTTTTGCATGAGTCCTGGAACTACTTCGGCATCTAGTTTTTCCAGATTCCTTTTCAGTGATCTTGAGATCGTGCCTATGGGTACAATTTTCACCGGCATATTCCATATCCTTCTTATTTCGATTTTCAGGTCTTGATACTTATCAATTTTCTCTCTTTCTTTCACATCTACTCTGGTGTCCCATGGTATTGCGGCATCAATGAGTGATGCTTTCTTCTTGATTTTGTCAGTCAATGTCACGTCTGGTCAATTGGCACATATCACCCTATCTGTTCTGATACCATAGTCCCAGAGGATCTTTGCCAGATTGTTTTCTATCACTCCCTGAGGTTGGTGTTCGTACCACTTATTACTGCAAGCTAGCTGGTGTTTCTTGCACAGGCTCCAGTGGAGGGCTTTTGCTACTGAATCATGCCTCTTTTTGTACTGGTTCTGTGCAAGCGCCAGACATTCACTTGCTATGTGGTTTATGGTCTCGTCTTTCATATTGCACTTCCTGCATATGGGTGAGATGTTATTTTCATCTATTGTTCTTTGGATATGTCTGGTTCTTAGGGCCTGATCTTGTGCTGTTTTTAGCATTCCTTCTGTTTCCTTTTTGAGTTCTCCCCTCTGTAGCCATTGCCATGTTTCATCACTGGCCAGTTCTTTTGCCTTTCATGTACTGTCCGTGCATTGGTTTGTTGTGCCATTCCTCTGTTCTGTTTTTCATTCTCCTGTCTGTATATTTCTGAGTCTTTGTCTACTTTTATCAGTCCTTCTCATGCACTCCTTAGCCACTCGTCTTCACTGGTTTTCAGATATTGCCCCAGTGCTCTGCTCTCGATGTTGACGCAGTCCTCTATGCTTAGTAGCCCTCTCCCCCCTTCCTTTTGTGTTATGTATAGTCTGTATTTGCTCTTGGGTGTAGTTCTTTGTGTATTGTCATGCGTTTTCTAGTTTTCTGGTCTATGCTGCAGAGTTCAGCCTTCGTCCACTCCACTACTCCTGCGTCCATTCCACTACTCCTGCACTGTATGTTGTTACTAGTACTGCCCATGTGTTTATGGCTTTTGTCATGTTTCCGGTGTTGAGTTTTGACTTGAGTATCACCTTAAGTCTCTGCATGTATTCTTTCCTGATTGTGTCCTTCATTGCTTGGTGTTTTATATCCTCTCCTTCCATTATCCCCAGATATTTGTATCCTGCCTTATCTATGTGTTTGATGCTATTTCCATCTGGTAGCTTTATCCCTTCAGTCCTTGTTACTCTGCCTTTTTGTATACTGACCAAGGCACATTTTTCTATTCCAAACTCCATCCTGATGTCCCCAGATACAATCCTTATCGTCTGGAGTAGGGTATCTATTTCCTTGGTGCTCCTACCATACAGCTTGATGTCATCCATGAACATCAGATGGTTAATTCTGTTGCCTCCTTTCTTGAGTTGGTATCCAGCATCCATCTTCTGCAGTACTTTTGTCATGGGAATCATGGCTACTACGAAGAGTAGTGGGGACAGTGAGTGGCCTTGAAAGATCCCTCTCCTGATGTTAACCTCTGCTAGTCTTATCCCAGAGCTTGTAAGTACTGTATTCCAGTTGCGCATTGTATTTTTAAGGAAGCTGATGGTGTTTTCCTCTGCCCCATATATTTTCAGGCATTTTATTAGCCACATGTGTGGTCATGTCGAAGGCTTTCTTGTAGTCAATCCATGCCATGCTTAGGTTTGTTCTTCTCTTACTATTCTTCATTACCATTTTGTCCATTAGGAGCTGGTCTTTTGTGCCCCTACACATCCTTCTGCAGCCTTTCTGCGGGTGGGGGATGGTGTTTGTGTCCTCTTGGTAGTTGTATAGCCTTTTACTGATGATACCTGTTAGCAACTTCCACATTATTGGTAGGCAGGTGATAGGCCTGTGGTCTTGCATTTGGGCACATGGTGGTTTGTGATACAATGCTTTGGCTTTAAGCCTCTGTTTTATATCTTGTATTCTGTTGTTTAGTCCCTTCTCCTGTACTTTGTATTTCTCATTCAATTCCTCTCTTGTTTTCTTGCCTCTTAGCCTCTTTTCTGCCATTTCTTTCAGTTTACTGAAGTCAGATCTCATCGCCATGATTTGTTTTTCCAGGCGCATTTTCTGATGTAGCATCTCCATATTTCCTTATTTTCTTCTCTTGACCATTTCTTCTTCTGGTTTGCCTCTGTAGCTCCAGTCTCTGGTTGCTGGTTACTGTCGTTGTGGTGGTCAGTTGCTGGATGACAACCTCCAAGTACCTGACCGTCCTCCCCGTCGTTTGGTTGTATACCTGGCTGCTGGATGAAGCTCCTCTGTTGCCAGAGGTTCCATTTATGTCATTGTCATTTATTCTTCCATTTCTTTCCATCACTGTTGAGTTTTGCTATTTAACCATAGCTGGACCCTATCCCATCGGGAATAGGTACTCATTTACAGCTGAGTAGACTGAGGAAATTATGGTAAAGATCCTTTCCCAAGGAATCAACACCGAGGAGAGCGTTCACCCATCCAACAACTGACCAGCCTCAGTGTTGCTTAACCAGTCCATCGATGAGCTAAACCACTGTGCCACCATGCCCCATATTATTATTATTGTTATTATTATTATTATTATTATTGATAATAACATTTTAATTTTATTATATTACAACTTTTACAAAAATATTTGGTTAATTGAAAATGACGATGATTCTGACAAAATTTCCTTAACTGGTTTGTTTCCAAAAGTCAATAATCATTGTTTATTATAATTTGAAGATTCCCAAAATATGTTTAACTCTTAGTGTTACTTGACACTTTGTACAACTAGGGATTGGATCATGTGGTGTGCCAGGGGATCAGCTGATGATCTGTCACATCTTGAGACTTGGAGAAGTATCATATGTTAATATTTTAATACGAAACTATAGTAGTAGATGAGTTTCATGTTCAAAGAAATAGAAATAAACAAAAGTAATTCAGTGTTTTTCAGTTAGCCTATAGAACTTGATATATGTAAAGTTAGGAAATCAGGAAATCATTTGAAGAATCAAGGTTGTAAAGTGATATTTTTATCTTGTACCCAATACCCAAATGTCATCTGCAATGTGTGCCAGTTGCAAATCAGTTTTTCTTGTAATTAGTAAATCAGGATGTAATTTTACAAATAAGAGAACTAAGGTAGTGTTTTAAGACATGTTGATCAGGAACATGTCATTTTCAGTAATTTAATATATTAAATAAAGTAGAGCTTTGTCGTACTTTGTATGAAACAGATTTTCTATGATAGAGATTCAAGACTGAGTTGAATAGGTACCTATTCTTCCCACAGACATGCTAAAAAATTTAAGGAAAATGAAATGCACTGATTATTTTTCTCATAAATTAGTCCTTTATACAAGATGATAGCTTATTACTGTTGATCCTAGCAAAATATTCATATATAATCTGTCCTGGCCTTGCCAGACTAAGATAGCTTAGGCTATGGAATCTCATAGGCTACTCTGGATTCATTTGGTGCCATAAACCTAATGCTAGTTGCACTGCTGTATTTTACTAGCAGAGTGTAATTGGTATCTCATGATGTTTTCATTGGCCAATGTAATGTTTTTGTTTTCCAAATTTCCCAAGTTATTGGTGTGTAATGGTTCCTAAGTGTTGGGCTCTTCTTTTAAAATGATTTGTTCATTTCCTTGTCAAGTTGAATTTTTTGCTGTGGTTATTGACATTGACAATAATTAATGAGCAGCAGGTTAGTGAACTGGTCTCGCAAATGTTGTCGTGCAGCTAGGCCATAGAGAAGATGCCTTAAAATGTAGTCCCCGTGGAACCTGTCAGGGAAGGAGGCAATTCAGTGAAGTCCCTGAGAGGTAGATATTGTAAGTTCACAGAGATTGTGTTGATGAGAATAATGTATGAGATCTGTCTTATACAGGTGAGTTATGACACCTATCATGGTATGTCTAATGACTTGGAAATTTCCATGCATGACCAAAAGAAACACTGGAAGAATATACTCTGCTTAAAAGTACTGATACTAATGATGCTTCTCAGTGTGCCAAGTCTGGACTTGCAAAGATATATGTTAGAAACTGACAACATTGCAACTTGGGAAAAGGTTACATTCTTGCCAGAAAATACTGGGACGTCTCTTTGCACATGGAGTAGTCAATGCTGTTGTCAAGGGTGAAGAGTGGTGCTATCCTTAAGCCACCTTAATCAGCAAGTGAACTGAATCCAAGTGACTTCCTTCATAAAAGGGTCACTTTACCTTTGAATAATAGCCAAGAGATTTTGGAGGTTAAGAAAAACGCCATCCTCATTTTAAAATCTTTCCTAGAGAACCAGTTATTAATATGGTCAGTCTTTCTGTTCTTTCAGACTGTATTGTCCTTTCATGCCTATGGCATCATGGCACATCTTGTGCTATTGGTGTAGTACCAGGTGCAGATCCTCTTAAAGCTACTGTTCCTCTAGTGGCTTCCTATTATATACAGTATACTGAAAGTGAGGCAGTTGTTTATATCAGCCATGAGATGCTGTAAATCTGCTTTTTCAAAAGGTTTTGAATACATATGCATTAATTTTTCGTCACCAACAGAGCTATGTTACATGCCAGCACTTTTTGTCTTGGAGACTCTCCAGAGATCCTTGAAGTCTTCAGCTTGGGGCTTGCAGTTAGCTCTAGAGTAATTATCCAGTAATAATTTTGAGCCAATTACGTAATTTTGACTTGCAAGAGAATATGGTTTAAAGACTGTACCTTTTACCTCCGGCCCCATCTTGTAGAGTAAGTGAGCTCCATGCATTATTGAGCCAGATTTCCCACTCTAAGAACTGGTGAAGTACTGTCTTCTGTGCTTGGTTTTTGTAGGCAATTCAAGGAACTTCTTCTTTCCTGCCTTACTTGCACAGATTCCCAGCAAAGATCATCTTGTCCTGTGCTGTCAGAGCTGTAATGTGTTACCTTAAGAGAACTTCTGCCTTTAGAAATAGTGGTTATTAGTCCTTTGTCTTTCAGCATGAGACTTGCTGTGAAGTTCATAAAAACACCTATCTCTTATTGGTTCAAGTAGTTATTCTTTGTTCCTGTTTCTCCATTTCTGAGTCTTCGGCACCCAAATTAAGTCATAGGTCGTGAGATCAGGTCCTTAACAATTATGATTAATTTTTAGGATGTAAATTATGTTGATAGTAAGTAAGTAAGTAAGTATACCTTAGTTTTACCAGACCACTGAGCTGATTAACAGCTCTCCTAGGGCTGGCCCGAAGGATTAGACTTATTTTACGTGGCTAAGAACCAATTGGTTACTTAGCAACGGGACCTACAGCTTATTGTAGAATCCGAACCACATTATAGCGAGAAATGAATTTCTATCACCAGAAATAAATTCCTCTAACTCTTCATCAGCCGGCTGGGGGAATTGAACTCCAGCCCATCGAGTGACAGTCTGAAGCTCAACCGACTCAGCCAATGAAGGGCTATGTTGATAGTAAGGCTTAATTGAATTTTCTCTCTACTTTGGCAACTTTTATTTAATGCATATAACTCATAGATTAACCCTTAAACGCCGACTGGTCATATTGTACGTTGACTAAAATTGTCTGTCGGGTGCCAAGTGGACGTACGATACGTCGACTACAAAAAGTTTTTTTAAATATTCGTGGAAAAACAGTTATAGGCCTAGTTTGCGAAAGATTTTAAATCACACGCCTTGAGGGATGCTGGGAGTTCACGGATCACACTGTTGTTTTGTTTACAAGCGTGATCCAGCTGCGCATGCGCGAATTTCTTTCTTCTCCCACTAGAAAGCATCAGCAACGCATCTCAGAAATTCTTTCGTCACTGTCGTAATTTTTCCACCCTTTTATATTGGCCGTTACATAAAGTTTTATATATGAAAATATGCGCAATTTCACGTAGAATACAAGAGAAAACAACCCATGGTTGTAGCTTTTATAAGTTTTGAAATATTTTCATATAAATCACGATAAGTGCCAAAATTTCAACCTTCGGTCAACTTTGACTCGACCGAAATGGTCGAAAAACGCAATTGTAAGCTAAAAATCTTACATTCTAGTAATATTCAATCATTTACCTTCATTTTGCAACAAATTGGAAGTCTCTAGCACAATATTTCGATTATTGGTAAATTTTTGAAAGAAACTTTTTCCTTACGTCCGCGCGGTAACTCTGCTGAAAATCTCAGAAATTCTTTCGTCACTTTGTCCTAGTTTTTGCACCGTTTTATATTAGCCATTACATAAAGTTTTATATATGAAAATGTGCACAATTTCATGTAAAATACAACGAAAAACAACCCATGGTTGTAGCTTTTATCAGTTTTGAAATATTTTCATAAAAATCACGATAAGTGCCAAAATTTCAACCTTCGGTCAACTTTGACTCGACCGAAATGGTAGAAAAATACAATTGTAAGCTAAAACTCTTACATTCTAGTAATATTCAATCATTTACCTTTATTTTTCAACAAACGGGAAGTCTCTAGCACAATATTTCGATTTAAGGTGAATTTTTGAAAAAAAACTTTTTCCTTATGTCCGTGCGGTAACTCTGCCGAAAATCTCAGAAATTCTTTCGTCACTTTGTCGTAATGTTTGCACCATTTTATATTAGCTGTTACATAAAGTTTTATATATGAAAATGTGCACAATTTCATGTAAAATACAATAAAAAATAACTCATGGTTGTAGCTTTTATCAGTTTTGAAATATTTTCATATAAATCACGATGTGCCAAAATTTCAACCTTCGGTCAACTTTGACTCGACCGAAATGGTTGAAAAATGCAATTGTAAGCTAAAACTCTTACATTATAGTAACATTCAATCATTTACCTTCATTTTGCAACAAATGGGAAGTCTCTAGCAGCACAATATTTCGATTTATGGTGAATTTTTGAAAAAAAACTTTTTCCTTACCTCCGCGAGTGGTAACTCGGCTGAAAATCTCAGAATTTCTTTAGTCACCTTGTGGTAATTTTTGCACCATTTCCTGTTAGGCGTTACATAAAGTGTTATACATGAAAATGTGCACAATTTCATGTAGAATACAACAAAAAATAACTCATGGTTGTAGCTGTTATCAGTTTTGAAATATTTTCGTATAAATCACGAAAAGTGCCAAAATTTCAACCTTCGGTCAACTTTGACTCGACCGAAATGGTAGAAAAATGCAATTGTAAGCTAAAACTCTTACATTCTAGTAATATTCAATAATTTTCCTTCATTTTGCAACAAACTGGAAGTCTCTAGCACAATATTTCGATTTATGGTGAATTTTGGAAAAAAACTTTTTCCTTACCTCCGCGTGCGGTAACTCGGCTGAAAATTTCAGAATTTCTTTAGTCACCTTGTCGTAATTTTCGCACCATTTTCTATTAGGCATTACATAAAGTGTTATACATGAAAATGTGCAAAATTTTATGTAGAATACAACAAAAAATAACTCATGGTTGTAGCTTTTATCAGTTTTGAAATATTTTCATATAAATCACGATAAATAGAAAAATTTCAACCTTCGGTCAATGTTAACTCGACCAAAATGGTCGAAAACTGCAATTGTAAGCTAAAACACTTACAGTCTAGTAATATTCAATCAATTACCTTCATTTTGCAACAGACGGGAAGTCTCTAGCACAATATTTTGATTTATGGTGAATTTTTGAAAAAAACTTTTTTATGTCTGCGTGTTACAAATTCATGCATCATATTGTGATAATATTTTCTGTGTGTTGCTTTGATCGTTTTACAATTTGTTATATACCAAAATCATTGCAATTTAGTGTACAGTACAACGAAAAAAAAATAACTCCTTAGCTTTAACAGTTTTGCTCACAGCGCGACTTGTATATAATTATATATGAAAATTTTTTTTTGCGCTGTCATATATTTCAATATTTATATATGATAATGATATTTTTTTCATTTCTGATGGTTGCATACTAAACTTCAGGCAATGACAAAAAAAGGAGCCAAAAATGAACTCTTAATCTTAAAAACTGATTTTTTGAAAAAAGTTTTTTTCCACTTCGGCGCTAACTCCCGAACCCTGCCGGCATACGGCAGACACTTTTGTAAATAGAGGCTTGGCGTTTAAGGGTTAATGCATATAACTCAGAGATTTTTAGATACTGTGGTGGCAGTAGACCAAGTTCTTTTTTTTGCCTGAAGCAGAGTTGGATGCATATACATTAAAAATTCTTGTCATCATTCTCATAATGTATCCTTTGATCCTTATGCTTGGATGCCTGTGGTATTTATTACTATGCCGTATAAGAGCGATTATTAGTTGTTCATGAGTACAAACCCCCGGTCTTTACATATGGGATTTACTTTCAGCGCGAGCTGGAACTGGCTGTTTAACTTAAAACAAGGTGGACATTGGTAGGTGGCTACTGACAGAAGGGGAGGAATCCCTCCCATCCAGATGGTATGCATCAACTTTACTTATTGGCCACGTCTGAGACAGACACTTCTCTTCTACTGCCTGCCGTTCGGCTGAATTCTTTATTATTCTTTTAGTTTTTGAAGATATTTTTTTATTTTGAGATATATTGCCCATATTGAAATACAGGTGACCCTTGTTAAACTGGACCCCGTTAATCCGTTATCGGATAAGATGGACACCGAAGAGGGTCAGCCAAAATTTAAAATACATGATGTTCGTCCATGATTTAAGATACTGTTCCTCTGCTCGTCACGTACCGCTTTCCTTCTTCTGTTAGTGAAGGAAAACGGTAGAGGGTGCACGCATCAGTACTGCCAAAACCAAAAGTAAAACTCACTGTGTTGACCTTTGCTATGCCGCTGTTTTTTTACGGATTTTTATGTCTGTGCTTTATTCAGACTAGGTTTTTCTGTGGAGCATTACAGCTCTGCTGACTCAGAATAAGTTATGTAACATCTCCTTCTTCCCCCCATCACCTCAAGCTCATCTGTCATCTACCAAAGGTAAATAAAAGACTTTTCATTTATATTTTAGTTTTCTGTAAAAGAAAACTATTGTGCTGGCTTTGTCTGTCTGTCCGCCCTTGGATCTTAAAAACTCCAGAGGCTAGAGGGCTGAAAATTCGTATGTTCATCATCCACCCTCCAATCATCAAACACACTAAATTTCAGCCCTCTAGCCTCAGTAGTTTTTATTTTATCTAAGGTTAAAGTTAGCCATAATTGTGCTTTTGGCAATGATATAGGATAGGCCACCACCAGGCCATGGTTAAAGTTTCATGGACCGCGGCTCACACAGCATTATGCCGAGACCACCGAAATACAGTGACCCCTCGTTTATCGCGGGAGATAGGTTCCTAGACCGGCCGCGATAATTGAAATTCCGCGAAGTACGAACAGCATATTTATTTATTTAACGTGTAAAGTATTTGGACTTTTTAAAACACTCCCTGTACTCTTAACAACCCACCCTTTTCTCTATTAATAACAGGGACAACTGTTAAGTAATATGACTTCAGTAGGTAAGTTTACAGTACCATATAACAGGGGCTAATGTACTGTGGTAAAGTAGCTATAGTATATGACGTGATCGGCAAGCTTTAAATTTTAAAGAATACAGTATATATACAGTAATAATATATAGTTATACCATACAGTATCATGTTACTGTACAGTATTACATGTAATATAGTACAGTAACACTTAAGATTAAAAAAAAAATAAAGATTGTTACTGTACTCACCACAAAAGAAGTTGAAGTAAAACTTGAATGAAGATGGTGATGAATTTGCTGCGCAGTAAAAATGATGACGATGAAGGTGATGATGACTTTTACTGCACAGTCAATGATTGTATTTTACGTCTCTTCAGACGGTGGTGCCATTTCCTGAGGGACCTCTTCCACTTCTCCCGCGGTTTCCGAAGGTGTAACCGTGGTAGCAGCAGCAGGAACTGGCTCTTTTTTGCGAGGCTGCAAAAACATTGTGATTGGCAGTTGCTGCCACTGCTTCTTTTTCCGTTCGAAGAGCATCTTGTAGGGGGCCATGACGTCATTGACCATGTTGCAGAATTGAACTGATCGAACCATATCGTTGTCCCATTCCTGCGACCACTCTTGCAGTTCCTTAGCCACGTTGCAGAGCCCAGCGAGCTGTTCCAAAGTCAAGCCAGTTTGGGAGACAACTTCTGTTTCTTGCTCCTCTGCTTCTTCTTCGCTCGCCAACTCTGTCAACTCTTTGAGGTCTTCGTCAGTTAGTGGCTGGGAGTGGCAGTCTAGAAGTTCGTCGATGTCGCCCGTGGTCATGTCTGCAAAGCCCTCACCTCCAAGGATCGCAGCCAACTGCACAGCTTTCTGTACTGCAGAGTGTTGGATTTTGGCAGGTGTAAATCCTTTGTTGTCGTAAACAACCTCGGGCCACAACTTCCAGCTGGCGTTAATGGTGGCAGGCTTCATTTCTTCCAATGCCTTGTGGATATTTTGGAGGCACGTAGCAATTGTGTACTGCCGCCAGTATGCCTTCAAGTTGAAATCGTCGTCTTCTTGGGCGGCATCCACGGAAGCAACCAGGTTCACCAGGGCATTCCTCGTGTATAGGGCCTTGAACGCCCTAATAACTCCCTGGTCCATTGGCTGAATAAGTGATGTAGTGTTGGGCGGTAGGAACTCAACCTGAACCCCCGAATACGACAGATCAGTAGCATGACCACCAGCATTATCCGTAATGAGAAGGACTTTGAATGGCATGCCCTTTTCTGCTAGATACACCTTCACTTGCGGGATAAAACACTGGTGGAACGAGTCGGAGATCAGCGTCTTCGTTATCCAGGCCTTTGGATTGTGCATCCAATGTATGGGTAGCAGATTCTTGTTTTTGTTTTTTAAAGCCCTTGGGTTTTTAGACTTGTACATAAGTCCTGGCTTTAATAAAAATCCCGCAGCATTGCCACACATCACGAGGGTCACACGATCCTTGTATGCTTTAAAGCCAGAGGCTTTTGCTTCCTCTTTGAACAGGAAAGTTCGCGAGGGCATTCTTTTCCAAAACAAGCCTGTGTCGTCCATATTAAAACTTGTTCGGGCTGATATTCACCTTCAGAGATAATCTTCTTGAAGGTTTCATTGACGGATGTTTCAGCAGTGACCGTGTCAGCCGAAGCAGCCTCGCCATGCAAGGAAGCGTTTTGTAGACCGTAGCGTTTCTGAAACTTTGCAAACCACCCTTTGCTAGCAGAAAATTGCAGTTTCTTACGTGATGAATGACTGGACGTCTCTGGGTGCGGATCATCTACGTCTTCTTCATCTTCTTCTGCTTCTTTACACTCACCACTGTCGTCCTCTGGTTCCTTAGTGGCGAAGGTCTCGTACAGGCTCATAGCCTTTGTTTGGATAATGTTCGTATCCAAGGCTATGTTCTTCTTTTTGCAGTCGGCTATCCACACGGCCAAAGCAGCTTCCATACGGACGATAGTTTTATTACGAGCCATAAACACTCTCTTCGCTGACTTGTGATGGCAGCTGTCTTCCTAATCTTCGCCTCGTCCTTGTAGATGTAGCGAATGGTGGATTCGTTCACGCCAAAATGGCAGGCTACAGCCGTGAACTTTCTCCCTTCCTTCAACATATCAATAAGTTTCACCTTTTCAGCGATCGTCATCATTCTTCGATGGCATTTAGGCTCAGTACCAGCCTTGGAAGAAGCAGCACGCTTGGGAGCCATTGCAGGGGGTGAAAATTGGAGCAAAGTTCAACAAAAACCACAAAAAAAATCACACAGCACAGCGTAAAGAAAACCGTTCGGCGAGAAAGCTTGAAGCGAAGTGGCCACGAGAGAGAGACAAGGGGAGATGCTGCGGGTTCTGAGCATCAGTCTAAGCACCAATCACAGGCCCGATTAGAAATCGGGAAGCTGTGATTTGTCGTCTATCTCCCATGCACCAATCACAGCCCGTGTTACAACGCACTTAGTCACCGAGATGGTACGCTTTGTGTTTTCCCAACAATGGAACGTGGTACTGTACTGTATAGGCATCACTTTCCAGATCACTTTCAGATTTTTTTTTTGTCATAGGAGTTACAAGTGCAAATATGTGTTTTTTTTGCTATTTTACGCTTGTTTTGTTGTTCTTGGACTAGGAAATACTATTTATTATTACTGTAATATTTTAATGGATTTAATGAGAAATTTTGGGTGTTCATATATCACGATTTTTCTCCAGAAAATCCGTGCTATATTTTCAAGAATTCGTGATAATCGAATCGCGAAGTAGCGATGGGTCACTGTATAGATCTATTTTCTGTGGCCTTGATTATACACTCATCATCATCATCATATCTTATCGCGCCAACATTGTATCCACTGCATAGCGGCCTGATTGCATTTGTAGAGGTCCAAATCTGTACAGATTGGCCCATGTTCACACCCACTAAGTATGTGATCCATTGTCTGGATGGGATGACCACATGGGCACTCAGCAGAGGGGGCAAGACTCCACTTATGAAGATTGTCTCCAGTCCTTCCAACTCTAGCTCTTGCTTGATTAAGAGTTACCTAATCCTTTCTACAGGGGTTTGTTCCATGGGGAAGAAACTCACTTGAGCTCTGTATGGCCTCACCCAATGGGCAGTGGTCAGTTTCTCTCCAGCGTTTTAGGTGGTAAGTTGCTGACTCCCTGGGGTTGAGGCTGGTGGTGGTTATGAAACTCTTGCAGGATTTCAGTCTTTGTCTAAACACTTGGTGATCATAGAGCAGGTGCCTTTCATCATTCTCTTGTTTATATTTTTGGGTCTTTGAATGGGCTGTTCGGCGGATGTTCGGTGGTGCAATGCCTGCCAATCTATAGAGTACTGGAAGGGATTTTGGTCTTAAGGCACCAGTAATTATGTGACATGCTTGATTGAGTTCAGCATCAACTTTATAGGAATGATATGATCTTTCCCAGACTGGTGAGCAGTAATCGGCAGTGGAGTAGTTGAGTGCCAGAGCTGTTTGTCTGAGGGTTTGAGGATTTGTTCCCCAATTTGAATTGGCAAGTTTGCTAAGGAGGTTATTCCTGGTAGCTACCTTCTCCTTTACTTTCCTTACATGCTCCCTAAAAGATAGTGTTTGGTCTAATGTAACGCCTAAATAGACGGGGAAGCTATTATTCTTCAGTTTCTTATAATTCCATGAGATATTCAACTCCCTTTTTGACTGGTAGTTTTTAAGATGGAAAGCACATACCTGTGTTTTTCTGGGTTGGTATTTAGGAAGTTTTGCTTGTATTCATTAAGATCTTTTAAAGTATCTGATAATTTGCTTTCAATGATAGTAAATGAATCTGATTGGATGGCTACGTACAGATCATCTGCATATATAAATCTATGGATATCACTAAACTGTGGTTGATCATTGCTATAGATGTTGAAAAGCATGGGGGCCAACACAGACCCTTGTGGGAGGCCTTTTTTTATACACTGTAGCGGCTGTATAGAAAACTTGTGCAATATTTATATATACAGTTCTGTATTTATACTTCGCTTAACTAAAATGCTTTCATCTGGTAACTGATTTAACTTGTGCTCAGTATGTACAAACATTACGACACGCTGTTGTCTGGAAGGGTAGGAAGTACCGTAGCCAGTCACCAAGCATTAACAGTTTTACGTACCTGCTGCATGACTGGTAGCTTCAGTACGATACTTTGCATGTTTTCAGGAAAGAAAGAGGTAAACTTTACGAAGACAAAAGCTGAGAGAGAGAGAGAGAGAGAGAGAGAGAGAGAGAGAGAGAGAGAGAGAGAGAGAGAGAGAGAGAGAGAGAGTTCCCTCTATGCAGCTTTAGAGAGAGAGAGAGAGAGAGAGAGAGAGAGAGAGAGAGAGAGAGACTGTTCCCTCTATGCAGCTTAATTCTATCATCATTTTTATCATCTTTTATATTTCATTATAGGTATACTAGTACCGTGTAGTCTACTAGTGTTTTTTTTATGATCTAAATTTCATTATCTTACTTTTCATTTTAAACCCCTTTAGTAGGATGCCTTGATGGGGTGAGGGGCTAAGGGACCCTGGCCTTCAAGCCTAGGTCTTGACAAATCATCCTATTTAGTTTTTGGTTTAAATGGTTTGGGCATTTCCACTTCCCCAAAATTTTACTGCTTTGGTAAGTCTGAGAAGGGATCGTGTGTTGGAGAGGGTTCGCATATGAAGTTAATTGTGGGAGCTGTGGTGGTTGAGTCGCCACCCGGTATAGTTTGGACCTAAGAGATAGTGATGGGGTTTTCCCATTGCTATCTTGAGGGCAGAACCATCTCCAGAGATCAGCCAGTCGGAATCCAGGGGGGGCTGGTTTTTGGGGATGGAACTCCTGGCTTTTGTTCAGAAGCCTGCCAGTACTTATGGAGTGGGGAGTCAAGCCCCATTGGGGGGAGGGGGGGCAAACTCCCAGCAGATGGATTGGCTTATACATGGGCCACTGCAAGCGTATTAGTGCTATTCCTAAAGGGTAGTGTATGGGGTGTGTCATAACTTAAGACTTTCGTGGGCTTAAGGTGGATTAAATACACACTTCGTGTAAAGTACTTACATGTTTATTGTCCCTTCCCTATGGTACAGGTTTACATCTTAATATACTACAGTACACCTAGAGTTATTGCCGTGATCTAGCTGCCCTTCTTGTTTTTTCTTCTTCGTCCTTCCTTCTTCTTGACCGGGCCCCGCCAGTGTTACAAAATAGGAAAATAGTAATGTCTCTCTTTATCAAGGGTATAACATTTCTCCTTCCAAAAAAAAATGACAAAAAAACAGAAACATATATAATGGACACAATAGCATATGGAAACAATAACACTGGACTATCAAGAGGGATTTTTTTTTTTTTTTTTTTAAGTGCCTCAATATGGAGTTACAAATTCAATCGTAATGGGGGCCTAGACACGCGACCCGACCTGGTTACCTTTTGTGGTGTATTTTTAGGTATGCAAGGAGTACACAAATCAAGATCACTTGGGCTCGATGGTGACATGGCAATCTCAGTATGAGGGCATTCACCAGCATTGTTGGTGTCCTTAATGGGAGTTATTGGAATATTCTGAGGAGAAACATTTTGGTCAGCAGGCTCATTACTAGAGACTGCAGGTGGTGGTAAACTCTGACTTAAGACAGGCACATTCTTATCATCATTAATGGCACCAGCACTATCAGCTGGGGGAACAGGAATCTGTCTATGAAACATTTGGGAGATATGCCTCTTCCAAATCACGTTGTCAGAACAGGCTAATTTTACCTTGAAATTTTTAGCATTGATTACTTCGGCCACACTACCTGGCAACCACTCAGCTCCGACGCCAAAATTTTTAAAGAAAATTGCATCACCCACTAGAAATTTGGATTTAAAATGAGAGTTTTTAGCCTTCTCAGGACTTAGTGATCAAGAGCAGATCTAAATGCCCTGCCAAACAACAATTCTGCTGGTGAGCGTCCAGTACTAGAATGTATCGTACATCTATAATGATACAACAGTCTACTTAATCTTAAACTAATATCACCTGATGAGAATTTGATGAACAATCTTTTGAAAACCTGAACAGCTCGTTCGGCCAGGACATTTGACTGAGGGTGATAAGGGGCACTTAGTGTGTGACAGATTTTATTAGAATCCATGAATGATTTGAAATCTTTTGAGATAAAGCAGGGCCCATTGTCTGATCTACCAGCTCTTCAGGTAGACCAAATCTACAAAAGGTTTTCCGTAATAATTCTACAGTTTTAGATGAGGTTAAGTGCTTGGAAGCATGGACATCCAGAAACTTTGATTTGGAGTCAATAATAATGAGAAAATAAAACCCCACTAATGGGCCACACCAGTCAACATGGAGCCTCTGCCACACAGAATGGGTTGCTGGCCAACTAGATGGTTTAACACCTTTAGGACTACAATTTGCAAAGCACTCCAGCAAGATTTAGTGACTAGATCAAGGTCCATGTCAATATTAGGCCAAAACACCACAGTTCGCGCGAGTGACCTCATAGCACTAGTATCCGGATAACCATTATGGAGTTGCTTCATAACAACAGCTCAATGCACTTCTGGAATAACTAGTCTGTTACGATATAACAACAATTCATTGTGTACCGACAGTTCCTGCTGTATTTTCACATACGGTTCCACTTGCGGATTAACGCCTGTTAATTTCCTCGGAAACCCGAATCGTACAAAGTCCTTCACTTGAGATAAAATAGAATCTTTGAGTGTTGCTTCCTTAAGTACTTCCACGGAAAGTTCTTCAAATTCATTCACCATACTAATGAGTTTAACAATTTCATTTGGTACCTGAAATTTAACTGTGCTATCCTCAATAGGTAATCTTGATAAGCAATCTGCTATAGTATTCTTATTACCAGCAATATGTTCAATTGTGTAATCAAAAGACAAAAGAAGGACAGACCATCTTATCAACCTTGCATTTGCAATTTTAGTTATGGGTTTACTGGGGTTAAAAATATGAATCAGGGGACGATGGTCAGTCCTCAGCACAAAATGTCTCCCAATCAAATATTTGGCAAACTTATTTAGAACAAAAACAATAGCCAGTCCTTCTCTGTGAATTTGAGCGTAATTCATTTCAGTGGGTGTCAACTTCCTACTTGCAAATGATATAGTTGACACAGAGTCATCATGTTGCTGGAGGAGGACAGCACCCACACCAACCGGTGACGCATCCACCTCCACTACTAATTTAGCAAGTGTATCCAATTTATTAAGTGACACATGAGAAGCTACAGCTGTTTTTAAGGTGCCAAAGGCATTATTAGCTGCTTTGGACCATGTAAAATCAACACCCTTTTTAGTCAGATCATACAGAGGTGAGGCAATAGTAGCAAAATTCTTAATGAATGAATGATAAAATGAAATAAGACCCAGAAATGACTTGAGGTGAGTGACAGTGTGAGGAATTGGAGCATCAACTATGGCTTTAACTTTTTCTTCATCTGGCTCATATCCCCCTCTAGAGAGCTTAAAACCTAAGTACTTGACAGAAGTTACCCTGAACACGGATTTCTGCACATTCAGTTGAATGTTGGCATCACGCAAAGTCCTAAGAACATCTCTTACACGTTTATCATGTTCAGCTAGTGAGTCTCCACCTATAACAATATCATCAAGATATGGATAAACATAATCATAAGAAGCTAATAATTGGGAAATGAACTTCTGAAATATTGCAGGAGCAGAATGGATGCCAAATGGTAACCGTAAATATCTATATAGACCCAAATGTGTGTTAATTACCAGATATTTACGGTCTTCTGGAGCGACTTCCATTTGCAGATAAGCATTCTTGAGATCAAGTCTGGTATAATACTTATGCCCAGACACATTGAAATTAATTCTGACATATTAGGTAATGGGAATTTAGATTCATGAAGAATTTCATTTATTTTACGAAAATCCCCACAAACCCTAAGGGATCCATTCTGCTTCCTGACAGTAACAATAGGTGAGGCATACTCTGAAAATTCTACTCTTTCTATAATCTTATTATTTTCTAGCTCTTGCAGTGCACTCTCAACCTCACTGCGTAACGTCAGTGGCACCGTGCAGGCTTTCTGAAAAACAGGAACATGACCAACTTTAGGATACAATCAAGCTTGACAGTTCTTAATAGGTTTCAAACTATCTACATTATAGTCTTCCACAAAATCTTCTACATTTAACTGATGGACATTAAATATATTGCATTTATCTATTAGATTCCCACCAATCAAATTATTTGGAGAGTCTGACCCAACAACTATGAATTCAATGTCTGAATGATTTTGTTGTTTGTACTGAAAATTTGAAACTTTGACCTTCCCAAATACTTTAATTGGCACTTGGTTATAACCCTGCAATTTAGTTCTACAGTTCAGTAGTGTACAATTTAGCTTCTCAAAATCATCATACTTCAATGTAGAAGTAGCTGAACCGTGTCAATCTCAAATAAAATGGCTTATGATTCAATTGACAACTAACAACATAAGGTTGAACAGAACTTTTGTTTAATATACAATTTAAATCAAGTGACTCTTCATCATTGGATTCCTCTTCTTGGATTATAACTTCATGAGTCTTCTTCAAATGAGGTTTTGTCATTTATGGCACTCTTGCCTCTTTCTTTGCTGGTGACGATGCTTGGCCACTGAACACCCTGTCACTGGAGCTGCTCTTCACTTTGCGCTTGCACACTGATGCTACATGGCCAGGCTTGCCACACTCGTAACAAGTAGCATTCCTCAGACGACAGTCCCGTTCCGAATGGTTCATCCGGCCACAGACCTTACATTTTTCTCTTCTTAGCCTATTAACACTTTGAACCTCCTGCTCCTGATATGCTGCTTCTAGATTGGATAAGGTGGCCAATAAATCCCCTACTGTATTAGTGTGGTAATCAAAATCTGATAACTTGGCGGTGAAATATGGTTCACTACGAGCAGCAAGGAACAGTTTGTATTTAAGAAATTCTTCCTTGTTTCCAAAGTCACAAAGTTCAGCTAACTTATTCAAATCCTTGAAGAATAAATTATACGTTTCTTCTTTTAATTTATTTCTGTCTTGGAATTCAGCCAAATGTTTGACAATTGTCTTCTTAGGATTATACAGTAGCTTCAGGTTAGTTTTCACTTTGGCCAGGGAGAGGGCTAACGCCGACCCAAGGAGCAATCAAAGCAACAATATCATAAAAATATTCAGTTGGAATGTGAGTTAAGATCAAGCTTACTTGATGAGATTCATTCGTGATCTCTTGAGCTCGGAAAGCAACGGTCATTAATTCCAACCAGTTATCTAAGGACTGTGACTCTGGCCCAAACTTCGGGAAACGGTCTGCCATATTCATAGGCTACCCTTAGGCTAAGCAGGCAATTACTAAAAGTAAACACTTTAAATCAACCGGGCAATTAACATTAGGAATGCCAATGTTCAGTTACACATTAGGCTAAGCCTTACTGCAGATTTCCTCAATCAACAACACTGAGTTTCAGTAATTTAGGCAGCCTCTGTATAGGTAGTAGTAAAGGAAGGCATTTCATCCACGAATCCCAACCTTGTCGCCATTGCCATAACTTAAGACTTTCGTGGGCTTATGGTGGATTAAATACACATTTCGTGTAAAGTACTCACATGTTTATTGTCCCTTCCCTGTGGTACAGGTTTACATCTTAATATACTACAGTAAACCTAGAGTTATTGCCGTGATCTAGCTGCCCTTCTTGTTTTTTCTTCTTCGTCCTTCCTTCTTCTTGACCGGGCCCCGCCAGCATTACAAAATAGGAAAATAGTAATGTCTCTCTTTATCAAGGTTATAACAGGGTGGACTATTGGGAATCAACTCTCAACTTGTGCCATTGGTGGAGAAAACGAATACCTGACTGAGCCACAATACTTTCTTGATATAACCAAGCATTTTTGGTTGGGTCAGTGAGCTGGTTTATGTGTAGTGGTCTGGTATGTACATGCTTGGCATCTTGGGGTCTCTTCGCAGGCTCTGGTGGTGTGTTGGGATGGGGAGACTAGGCAGTAGAAGCTGCCGGGTTTTCCCTTTTTGATGTGCTGTTTGGGTCTGTGTGGGGCTCCTGGGTGTTGGGTGTGCACTTTTTGGACTTTGCATGTGGACTGGCTCACTTAACTTTATGGGTTTGGCAGCTCATTTTCCCTCCCCTGGATCCGATGACTTACTGGCACTGGCACTGGCAATGACTCCTGGCATGGAAAAGGATATTGGTACTGACTGACACATTCCACCTTTGAAAGAAGGAACTAAGGTTGTTGCAGCCTTTCCACAGGGAACTCCACAAAAGAAAGATTCTAAGAGTGATGAAAGTCACCGTAGATAATTTACAATATGGGAAAATGTTAGAGATATGTATGACCTTCAATGAAGCTGATGAGAAATGGGAAGCCTGGATCTCTTTTGAGAAACACAAAGATGCCTTTAGTGCCACATGTAACATAGAAAGTATTCTTCTTCATTATTTTAATATAAAGGGAGCACTTTGTGGCAAATTCCATAGAAATTTAGATGTTTATCTCCCAGCTGACTGGAATGAAAATGAGTCTCTGACTCTTGAAAATAATCTGCAGAGAGTACCTAAACTCCCCAGTGGCTTAATAGCAGCTGCAAAAGAAGAGAATTATAATTATTTTAAATTAAGTAAATATTTGCAAAAGATAGTAGGCACTGTAGGAAATGATAAAATTTCTAGGTTTGGTAAGAAATCTGTTCTTATTTATGTAAAATCCAAAATAATCAAAGTAGATGACAATGAAATCTTAGTAGATATCAAACCCCATATTGATTTTAGTTATGGAAGAGGGGTAATCTACAACAGGGATTTACATGACTTCAAAGAAGAGGAGATATTAGATATGTGTCCAAAACAGGTTTGGCAGGTACATAAAATTCCAAAAACTGCTATGATGATTACTGTATTTCTTTTAAGGATCATAATGTTACCTCTCATTTGTATATAGAAAATGAAAGGGTGATGGTATGCCTATACAAACAAAAACCATTACAGTGCTTCAACTGTTTCAGATATGGTTAAACTTCTCGAGTCTGTAAAAATGACAAGTTGTGTGACAACTCTTCTGCACTAGCACATGGCAAATGCACATTAGGCACTCAGTGCATTAATTTTAATTTGGGTCATAAGTCCAGTGACAGAAAATGACCACGTTTTCAAATGGAAACTGCTGCCTTACTAAAATCAGATGCAGAGCACATAAGTGTGGGTTATGCTAGAAGTCTTCTAAGTAAGGAAAAGAA
>NC_089791.1:7503763-7538763 GCF_040412425.1 Macrobrachium rosenbergii
AGAAGTCGAATTTCTGAATTTTCCCCTCTGAGAATTTTCATTATTAGTTGAAGAATAAGTGGTAAAAATTTGAAGCAAATCTCTTCATTCATAAGGTGGCTATAAAAACTTACTTTATAATGGGGCCTTATGGAGTCAGCACTCCCCTTAAGTGAAATCTAAGGTGATGCAGATGAGTTTAGCAGTGTTGACGATGCCATTGATTTACTTAATGGTATTCTTCAAACTGCTGGATTGCATTCTGTTCCTAAATCCACTGGCTTATTCTGCTGTCGACCAGTTCCTTGATGATCACCTGAACTCCAGTTACTTCATTGGGCCACAAGAATGCTCTAACTAGATGGCTATGAAATCGAACAGAACATAACATCATAGTGTATAAAAAGTGTAGAGCACAGTTCTGGTGTGCATTAAAAGCAGCCTGTTGCCAATCATGGTTATTTTTTGTTTCTTCAGTGAATAAAAACTCCACCTTATCTGTATGGAGAAAAGTCAATAAAATAGCCGGCAAATATGCTCCTAACCTTCTCCCTGTATTAAAGGCTAATGGGCAATACATCACACGTGCATTGGAAGTGAGTAACAAGTTAGCAGACCATTTTGAAAAAGTTTCTTAGAAATCGGAAACATTTCCTGGATACCAATATCGATCCAGGGAAAACAAAAGCCACTTGATTTTTCATCCAATAAAGAACGCTACAATGTTCCATTTACTGAGAGAGAATTCGATTCTGCCTTGTCAACATGTACAGATACAGCCCCAGGCCTTGATGAGGTTCCATATGCAATGTTAAAGCATGTATGTAAGAACACTAAGCTTTTCATAATTAGCATTATCAGCAGAATTTGGCATGATCACAGTTTCCCACCAGTTTGGGAACTGGCTTTATTTTAGACTTTTTAAAACCAGGAAAGGACAAATCTTTATCTGCAAGCTACCGCCTAATTGCCTTGACATCTTGTCTTTGTAAGATTATGGAAAAGATGGTCAATGCAAGGCTTGTTTGGGTATTAAAAAAAAGACAATGTTTTATCACCTACCAGTGTGGATTTAGAAAATGCATTCTACTACTGATGTCTCGATTCGTCTCGAGTCATCTATATGTGAATCAATTGCATCAAAGCAGCAACATGTTACTATATTCTTTGACCTTGAAAAAGCTATGACACAGCATGGGAACCATCCATCAATCAGGACTTAGAGGAGAACTGCCATTGTTTATAAGGCCTTTCTAACACTTCGATGCTTTCAAGTTAGAGTTGGTAATACTCTTATCAGAAAGTAAATTCCAAGAAGAAGGGGTCTTGCAAGGTAGCGTTCTTAGTGTTACCCTATTTGCACTTGCTGTCGATGATATTTCTCCTCATATTCACTATTATGTATTGCACACACTTTTTGTTGATGATCTTTTTATATCATTTGCAGGATCAAGGATGTCTGTTATTGAAAGAAAGCTCCAACTTACAGTAAATAACATCACTAAATGGGCAGATTTAAATGGGTTTAAACGTTTGACTAGCAAAGCAGTTGTCCACTTTTGCCATATTCGTGGGCTTCATCAAGACCCAGATACATATATGAAAGGCCAAAGAATTCCGTGTGTAGAGGAAACCAAATTCCTTGGTTTAATTTTTGATTATAGGTTAACATGGGTGTTTTGTGTAGAGATGTTAAAGACAAAGAGTCAGAAGATTTTAAACATTTTTAAAGTTTTAGCTCATATGTTGTGGGGTGCAGACTGTCAATTACTTTTAAGGTTGCATAAAGCTTGATTTTATCGAAATTGTTATACGAGTGCAAAGTATACTCTTCTGCAACCCCCAGCAGGTTGAAAATGCTTGACTCGATACATCATGCAGGCATTATACTGGCCACTGGTACTTTCAAGACCTTGCCAATATCAAGCCTGTTGGTTGATACTGGGGAGTTGCCTTTACGACTCCATCGCCAGTCATCCATCCTTTGCTACTGATATAGGGTGCAGACTTCCCAGTTCTCTAGTCTTTTGAATTATAACAAGCGAAAGAAATTTTAGGAACTATGAGATGCATCCTAAATGTCCACAACCTTATGGGTATAGACTTAAACAGTTACTTGGCACTACAGTTATTAGTAGAAATGAGGTGCTTGCTTATACAATGTCAGTAACCTTGCCATGGAAATTACCAGAAACTTCATTTTGTAAATATTTTTATGGTTTTAAGAAAAATATGACAGATATAGAGATCTGTTCCATATTTATGGAACATAGTGAGTTTCATAAGGATTCAACTTGTGTACAGTAAACCCCCTGTTTTTGCGTTCTCATGATTCGCGGACTCACGTTCGCTGGTTTCTCTGTGGAACACATCTTGGAAAATTCGCCCATTCGCGGTATTTTACACTGAGAAATATTCACGAATTACTGTATTTTCATATAATTTTCATGAATAAATGCACTTTTTGTGTTAAAACGATTAAACTACTCAGGTATAAGCATTTTTAAAGGGTTTTTCTTGTGTTTAAACTATCAAAATGGGCAGTTCTAAATGTTTTTGGAGGGGTTTTAAGTATTCACAGATTTTAGCTATTTGCGGGGGGTGTATTCACAGATGGCTCCAAATCCAGCGCTGGCGTTGGATTTGGAGGTTTTAGTAATAAGTTTTGCGCCAAAGGTGAACTTCCTGTTTTAACATCTATTTTTACGGCAGATTTGCTTGGGATTTTAGTATTTCTAAGTATTAACTCCACGCCTGTTTTTACCTTGGAAATTGGTTTTTCCTATACTTTTTGGGCTGCTGATAAAGGAGACGCATTTATTTGTTGTCAGCCAAGTGTTATTTGCCTCCTAACTCTACCCAACAGTAAAGGGGGACTGGTTTTGGGTGGGCGAGAACATACACAAATGCAGTGGACATGTTTACATTGTGGAAGCCTACTCGGGAAGTGTAAAATGCCAGGGAGCCATCCGTTGCTGGGAGGGAGTGGCTGAGGGAAGGGGAGGAACATGGGGGAAGGGAGGGAGAGAGATCCTCACGTCCCTACCAAATGCGGGGAAAGGTGAGAAGCGGCAGGGAGGGGGAGGCAGGAGGTTCTGCAGATAAGAGGCAGAACATACTGGCACCAAGGAAACAGAGGGGGAGGTGTAGGTAGGAAAGCATTAGGAAAAATAATAGGCCAGCAAAAAACAAAACGTCATCTCCTTTACCAACAGCCCTAAAAGTATACGGAAAACCAATTTCCAAGGCACCAATCAGTCCGCAGGAGTTCCGAACTCATAAAATAATCTTGAAAAAAACCAGTTCGATACAATAAGAAACCAAGCCCCAGTAGACTTACCTTAGGGACTCTGAGCCTGTTTCTGGGGGAGCAGAGTGCTCTTTGCCACACCTGCATGCTTTTTGCTGAATGTCCAGCCTGCACTCACTACCGCGCTGGTGGCTAAAATTCTGTTTTTTTTTAAAAAGGCCGTGATCTTGATGCAGCTGAATAAACATCTCGTAATTGCAGTAGTAATATACATTAAATTCCCGGCAATTTACGTAACAGTTCTCGCAGGTAACGGGCAAAGAGTGGCGAGTTACAGTCTCAAAAGAGCGTAAAGTTTACGGCAAGGAATCAGCCGGTGTACTAAAACAAAATATGCAGTTATTCAAATTATTATTAAAATGCAGGCATGCATCTGAGTAAAGCTAGTGGTGGGTTGAAAGAATTGGGGTTGGGGTAAATGACATCAATGTGAAAAGGAGGGAAAGGAGTTTGTATAAGAAGCTGCGAAGGAAAGTAGGAAACTTTCCAAGCGGTAACACGTAGAAGATTGGTAATGCATGGAGGGTCAGAAAGTTGTAACGCACACTAAATGTTACAGCAACAAAAAGGAAAAGCTTTGTTTAGGTTATCATAATAGCCTAACCAACCTAAAACAGTAGGCCTCATTAATTAAATGAGGGTGTTTATAGAAAGAGTAAAATTCAGGCTATTATACTAACCAAACCCACACAACCTACCTAGTAGGCTGCCTTACCTGGCCAGCCTGGACCCCCCCCTTTCCTTTAAACATAAATTATAGGTTTTTACAGTAACTAAACCAACCCTAACCTAACCTAATAGGCCACGTTACCTGGGTAGGGGGCTTTGCCCCTCCTGGACCCCCCCTTTGCTTAGAACATAAATTCTAGGTTTTGATAGTAACTGAACCAACCTAATCTAGTATGCAGCGTTACCTAGCTGGGGGGGGCTTTGCCCCTCCTGGACACCCCCCCTTTAAAGAAAACCTAAATTAATTAAACAGAACAAAGTTGAAGTAGGTTAACAGAAACTGTTATAGTTGTTGGAAGGGTCATGAACCATTCCAACGCAAACAGATGGGTGTAACAGTTGGAAAGACAATGGTCTAACCTGTGAGGGTCGCGTATGAATACCTGCCACACCCCCATGAATACCTGCCACACCCCCTCCAACAGCGGGAGAAACTTCTCAGTTCCTCCTGAAACCCCCGTTTCCTCAGTTCCTCGAGGTTGCAGCCCCATTCTCTGAGGCCTATCCTTAATTGTAATGCCGTATTGTAACGCTTACAAAGTAAAGGTCACTTGGGGGATTGCATTAATTTACAGGAGCAGTAATAATTGTGAATAAGGAACTCAAAATGAAGGCAAGCAGAAAGAAGAGCCAGTTATAAAAAACCAAAACAGAAAGAAATATAAGTAAATCGGAGTATGAATCCAAATGCTGTTTTCCTCAACATAGAGTTAACAGTGTAACGTGATTGGTTGGATAAGTATTTATAGGCTTTGGAACCCCCCCCACTGTTTCCTCAATGAGGAGTCGGCCTGTGTACCAAAAGCTCCCTTATAAGAGTGCGCATGCATGGCAGCATTCGAAATAACAGTAGTAGTGAAAGTATTTGTCTTTGTAATAGCTACCTTTGTCATCTTGCTCCTCCTGTTTGTGAAAGGGTTTTTCCTCTCTCTAATGCCGTATACAGTAAAATTTGGTCATCTTCTCACACCTTGTGGTCTACCCCACCATAACCCCGCTTTCCCTAGGGGTCCTTTAAATAGTAGGATAGTAACAAGCGGGGGAGGTATACCCCACCCATAACTCTGCTTTCCCATGGGGTCCCCTAGCTTATTGGATGAAGTTTGTGGTTAATTACAGGTTAATTACAATTGTACAACAAAAATTGAAGGTAAATCCATAATTAGCAACCAAAAAACTGTATAAAAAGTTAAGTTAGAAGGAAATCGCTGCTGTGGAGCTACTACTTAGTTCTACTGTGATTTTAACTCAACTAATCCCCTGGTTTTAAAAATTCAGCAATGGTTGCACCTATTATTATACAAAAGAACATAAATTAGTTTTTGGATGGCCAGGGAGAATCAACCTTTTTGTGAGGATTGTCTGGTCCCCTTGACTTTGATGCACTTGCTAGTTGAGTGCCCGAGTCTTGGGGATATTAGAAGCTATTACCTCTCTGAGGCTCTTGGGATGGCGGGTTCATCCTTGCCAAGATCCTTGGAGAGGATGTGGTGTATGGTTTTTAGATTTATTATCGATGCTGGTCGTCTCCCAAAAATATATTTCATTCATTTTCTTTTATCTTTTATTGTTTTTATATAGCAGCTGTGTTGTTCACTTATTTGATATCGACATCAGTGACCCAGTTTTCATGATGCCAGGCAACTCAAAATCATTCAGTTCAATTTTCATTTTAGAGACTCAACTTCTTTTTACTTAGCAACTATGCATCCATGTCTTGACCTAGGCATCTATATATGCGGCTGAATTCTGTCATTTTTATCATGTTTTACTCTTCATTTTTCATCTTTTATTATGAGGTTTTAATTCAAACGTTTCTGTTGGTTTATTATTCATACTCTTAATAAAAATAATGAAATACAGTATATTTATAAATGTTTATAGGTATATATATAGATATTACCGGTTAAACCGGAGTATCGGCTAAGATGGACACCTTGGCAACAAGTTCAATTTTGTTACATTGTGTTATCTTTGCTCTTTCTTGCTGCATAGTTATTCCTAAACAGCTATGTTATGTGCTGTAGTTGTTTTCAACTTGTTTTAGCCTGTGAGCCCTTCTCTTTAATTCCCTTCTAACGTGGTTTTGCCTTTTTGATATACTAACACAAACTCAGCATGGTCTTAGTCTTGGTGTTTGTTCTGTTGTATCTTTTTCTATTACGCTCCCTAGGAAAAGGCCTGTCTCTCACCATCAACTGTTTTATTTTTAGATGTCTTCTCAACCTTGATATATCAAACTTCCTTGTTCTACATCTTTTTTCTGTTAGTTCTGAAGTGTTTTCTCTCTGATCAAGTAGTTTTTTCCTATGACCACACAATTACTTGGACTGTTGTAATGTTTTAATCTTTCAGGTGATGTAGAGATTTAGAAACGTCGAGATGGAGGAAGGTTCTCTTGCTACAGTGTGGTGGTTTTGTAACCGTCATAAGAGACCTCTGCTTGCATTCCAGCATGGATCCCTCTCTTTGTCGTGAAGAAGAAGCGGAGGTTGGTGTTGCAGGACCTTTAGACAGTTTCTGATTTCGACAAGTTGTCTCCAAGACCAGTAGCTGTTCTGTCTATGGTTCCTGTCTACATTTCTTGCTCCGTCTCGGGGTTTGGGGGAGTTGGGAGTATCTACGCTCCTCCCCCTCCTCTCGTTCCTGTTTTGAAGGATGAGAAGTCCCGGGCAGCTTCCTTCATGAAGTTCCTTTGTCTTCCCGCCCTTTTTGTTTTCGCATGATGTATCACAGTTTCTCCACCTCATTCTTCCTTCTACCCTTCTAGAGGTGTTGGGTAGAAGAATACATTGTGACTGGAGGAAGACAACTCACCACCGGAGCTGCAGCCTATGAGCCGCGTTCGGCCAGTCATTTCAGTTTGGGTGTGTGTGTACCTCAAGAGCTACTTCATCCTCTCTCCCAGGTTTTAGACATTAGATTTTCATAAGTCAAGCCTTCTCCTTTGACGTTGAATTTGCAGAAGTCGAGCCCTCGCCTTTGTCATTGCTGTAGACCACAACTGTGTCATCCTTGGACGTACCTTCCCCACTGTGCGTCTGCTGCCAGTGCTGCTCCCTCCCAGATCTTCGTCTTTCCCCTTCCCTCTGTTGTTTTTTGGGACATGGATGAGTGTTTCTTCAGTGCCACGGTAGTACATAGTGTTCTAAGACCTCTCTTCCCTGCTTTTTCCTGCGAGAACAGTTCCTGGTTACTGTTTTCAGTGATGCTGCTGCCATTTATGGACATCTAAGCTGAAGATACACACTTCAAGGAAGGAAGAATTCGCAGCCATGCATGTTGCTCGACCTAGTTTTTTGCCTCACGTTGTACGAGGAAGGAGAGAGAGGCTTGGGGTAGGCTGATGTAGCCATGCCCTTGTCACAGTGTTGCATGGCCGTGAATTTTTTTGTTACTGCAGTTTTCTGATCGTCCTTAGCCAAGATTCGCTGTGCAAAATGAAATGCACATCTGTACAGATGGTGCACATCCATGCAGATGGTGCACATCCATGCTGATGGTGCATGTCCATGCAGATGGTGCACGTCCGTGCAGATGTTGAACGTCCATGGCAGATGGTGCACGTCTGTGCAGATGTTGCATGTTCATGCAGATGTTGCGCTGCTGTGTCCTCTCTACAATTGTTGCACAACCGAGATACAACACTTTGGTTGTTTTTGCTGTTTTCTTCCATCCCCTGTCTATGGACATAAACTTGGAGTTCCTTCTACTTAGCCTGTGTGAGTGTCAAGTACTGAATGTGGATGTTTCTTCATTCCTTCACATTCCTGCTCGAAAATGTTGCTACAGCAGGGCACGTCCGAGTCTGCGCCCCCATCCACATTCATATGGAGGTTTAGAGAAGAACGAGACAGCTTTCCTGAGAGTTTTTTCCTGTTCATGTGATGTTTTTGTAGTGGATGGATCATTCTTCCGAGAATGTTTCCTGCCACAGTGATTGAGCTGATGGCTGGCTGACATACGTGGGACTTTTGTAACAGCCACTCCCCCCCCTCCCCCCCCACGTTCACAAGGTTGCGATCAAGAACATCAATATCTCCATGGCTCTGTGGGGCTACGCCTACACTCTACCTTTAAAAAAGTCCCCTGGCAAATGAAAGCACCCTTCCAAGAGCGATTCTACCTCCATGGTCAGGTGAATGACATTGATGGTGCTTCCGTGAAGGTCATTGGTGGGACTCCCATGAACTTCTGGAACACAGCACCCTCCCATGTTCATGTGAATAGTGGGCATGTCTTGTCTTCCCTCCCTCGCTCTCATCTGTGAGTTTGCAATCATTCATCCAAGGGGACTTAGACAGCAGTTTCCTAGAGCAGCCAACGTCCTTTTCCGGTAACAACCATGTTTGAATGAACTGGATCATTCTCCCAGACCCTCTACGACTATCTTCTAATGAGTGATATCTCTTCACAACTGCGTTCATCCACGGGTAATTCGACATTATTGTATATAGGTAGGATAGGAATTTTAGTTTATTTGTTCCTACTCAACTTGGTTGTTCTTCCACATATAAAAATCCTCGGTTTTTACACATGGGAAAGTATTTCCATATGTAAAGGTCTAATTGTTCCTCCTCAACCTTGGTGTTATCATAGGATGAAGATGTAGGCCACGTCCATGAGAAGATCTTCGGTTGGCTCGAATATATTCTGTTCCTCCATCTCTGGTTCCCACGTCCTCTCTCAATGACATAGTTATATCGCCGGCTGGAGTCATTCAAAGTCTTTGTTTCAAGTGCTTGAGACATGTTACTACTGATCCATTTATGGCATATAAAGGGAACCAAGAGTGTGCCAGATAGAAACGTCAGAGCTGGGATCGGTCCTCTCCTTTTTCAAGTCACCCTTAGAACGACACGTTCTGGGAGCGATTTTAGCCAGTGGCCATCGTTCAACCAAGTTTTGGAATAGATTTGAAAGGTGTCAGTGATTTCTTTGGTCCCTTTGGATCACAGAAACATGGTAGGCATCCCTTTCAACTCCTTCCCTTTTATGAAAGTGAAGCAAGGTTAAGAAGAAAGAATAAGATGCTGAGACTACTTTCCTCCTCACATGCGGTCTATGGTGCGGAGTGCAGTTAGACAAAGGATTATTTTACATTGACTGGGTCCTGGGTAATAGATGTCCTTCGGTAGGATAACAATTTCCCTCCGAGTACCTACTACTTCCCATTAACCATCCGGTCCACAAGTTTGTTCCGGCTTGTTGAAGTTTGTTCCCCTGCGGGGAAGTTAAAGGTTATACTGTATGAATACATTGTGGCAATTGTACAACCTGGTTCCCAGTTTCTACAACTGTCCATTTCTTGTAGAGAAGGTGACAGGTACAGGTATTTAGAAATCAGTCATAGTCCTTTTCTTCCCCAACCCATTTCAACAGCCTAGGTTCAAGGCATAAACAACAGCTCTGTCTCTGTACTTACAACCATCAAGGAGTCTGACTCAATTACCTCGCTGGGTTAAGGGATGAGTATTTCCAAATTCTTACCCATCAGTCCTTCTGCAAGTTCCTCTGCTTCATTTCTGGGCAGACTTCGTACCTATTCAGAGCGGACGGTTCCATTCCATGCCTAACTCCATTGTATGCTTCTGACCTCGCCACAAGTTTTTCATTTGACATTCCACCTTGGCTTCGACTAGGGTGCCTTCCTTCAGGGTACGTCTCATAATGTTTAAGCGGCTCTAGGATGGACAGACTTCTTGGTTTTGGTCCCAGCCTGAGAGTTACATGTTCCAGAGAAGTCTGATCTCTCACCCAAGCAAGAATAGTATCTGCAAAACTAACAGATACAGTGGCAAAGTTGTCCTTGTCTCAGCAGGGGCAACCAGCTCGGCAGTTGCAAGTCTTACTTGTTCACCTGTCACAACCGGGAGGCCAGTTTTCATGGGCAGTTTCTCCTCCTCCTCTCACTTCATGCAGATTTAAGGGGTTCTGGTCTTTTTGATAAGGTCTCCCTGTTCCTTCCCATCCTCTCAGAGGGGTGAGACAGGACTTAGCCTAATGGTCTTGGAGATATTTGTTCCCCTCCGGAGATACTTCATGCCTTACGTTATCATCCGGAAGGCAGTCACCTGCACTTCAAGAGGTTATGTTAGGTTAGGTTAGTTTGGGTACTTAACCTAGCTAACCTAGGCTAGCTTAACCAATTCTAGCCTAACCTTACCAAACCTGCACTTCAATATCCTGGAACTTCGTGCCTCATGGCATCAACCAGAAAGTAGTCACCTGCTTTTTAAGGGGCTAGGTTGGGTTAAGTTAGTGCCCATCCTAGCCTAGCCTAAAGTAAACCTAGCCTAGCACGACCTAATCTGCACCTCAATAACCTGAATCTTCCTAGCTCTCCAAACCTCAGAATCCGAGGATAGGCGTTCCGTAGTGTTGTTAAGGAATGGTACCACAGTAGTTCCTTAGTCAAGAAGTGGGAGAGCAGGGGCTAGTGTCCCATCATCTCCTCGACGGTGCACGTGCACGGGTCTCCAGTAGCACACTTCAACACAGTGGTCAACCAGACACATTCCAGGATGATGGATGTATGACAGACAAGTTCAGTCACTAGGGTCGCTGTTAGTAACATTTGGTCTTGACACCTCGACGTTTCGAAGAATTGTTCAGTCTAGGAAGACGGTCGGGTTAGTCCTTCAATCCCGAAACACCGAAGTTGATACTGTTTGGCTGTGTCTTTACGGACCATGGGCATAACAGCCATCGCCTATACCCTTGAAAATATTGTTTCTCGTCCAGTCAGCAAAGTTTAGCAACAGTTGGGTTTGGTCGGTAGTTAGGTAGGTGACCTCCTGGGAACACCAGATGCTGTTGATGTCTAGGAGTCATCTTTCGCATCTATGGTTAGAATTTTGGGGCTAGTCAGTGCTTGGATGAGTGACCTCCTCGGAACTTCAGATGCTGTTGGTGTCTTGGAGACGTCTTTTGCATCCATGATTCAAGTCTTGGGCCTACGACTTCCCATTGTTCTGCCTGATCCATCAGAAGATCAACAGTGTATGAGCGTTCCATTTATAAGGGCACTAAAGACTACCAAGTGCCCAAATGCCTTTTGCGTTGCCATTTAAGACTTCACCTCCAAACTAGTGCTGACAACTTGTTTTTGGTTCGGACTCAGCTAAGAAGTGTTTTCTAGGAGCTCCATTTCTTTGGACTTTGTGTATAATCAAATGGATGTATTCCACTGCTGACATGGTGGACAACAATATGTTCCGGGCAATATTTCATAAAGTTGGGTATTGGTCTGCCCCCTAGCATTCAGAAAGAGCCCGTCAGACAGGTACTAATGATGTGGTCACAGCAGACCACATTCACCTCCTTTTTACCTTCAGGATGTTGCCCATAGATCCTATAATCCTATAATCTAGCTCTTTTTGGATTAATATATGCAACTCCAGCCCTCTCTCTAGCAAGGGGAGAGAGGGACTGGCAATGAACAGACCCGTTGGTTATCTTCAGCTATATTGTCTCCGACAATACAGGTTCATCCAAGCCTATCTTTGAATCAGTGATGTTACCTTCCATTTATTTGAAGGCCCAGAAGTCATGGGTCTCCTTCCTCTGATCTTACATGACAAGGAAAGAGGCCCCAGGTGAGGCAGACTACTAGTCAGTTCAGACATTTGCTCAGGATCCTCCCACCAAGGAGTAGGCTAAGTCTCTCATATGTAAAGACTGAGGGTTTGTATACATGTAGGAACAAATGGCAAATTTTTAAAGTAATTTGTATTTTTCCTAACTTACAAACCTGAGGTCTTTACATAAATGCCCACCTCTAGCCACCCCTCATTCTGCTGCCTTGGCCAAAAGGTAAAGTAAATGCATACCATCTCGGTGGGAGGGATTCCTCCCCTTCCGTCGGTAGCCGACTACCTTGTTTTAAGTTAAATAGCCGGTTCCATTTCGCTCTGAAAATAAATTCCATATGTAAAGACCTCAAGTTTGTATGTTAGGAAAAATACAAATTACTTTAAAAATTGTACATATTTTTGTTGTCATTCCACCTTTGCAAATAGTTTTACTGATAAGGCCCAGTCTGTATTCTGACACATTTTCAGTCTGAAGATACTTGTTTCCATTGTCCTTGCATTAAACAGGGTCCTTTTGAGGTAGCAAGTCTTTCCCCCTAAACAACTACTCTGGGTAATGTCAAGTAGTTGGGATTTTATGGAACAAATCTAATTTTTTAAACTAGAATTGTTTTAACATAAAAACCCGTTACTTCATGTAATAGGAATTAGCCCTCCTCCTTGCCTGTCATGCCTGCAGCTTGTGGAGACTGTCCTTTGAATGACAAATTTTTTCCACTAGGTCATTCAAGAACCAAGATACATACACTGAAAGGTGGAAAGGAAGATACAGTACTTCTTCCAGAATGTGTCTGTAGACCACTGCAACTGTAGATAAGGCTAGCCTATATTAATGGATTTGTATGTGAAAGATCATTTGTGTTTTAAGAATTAGATATTTTCCTTTCAGATTCACCATATTCGAGTATATGGCCTGTTATTTTTCAGTAATTTATGCTTTTGTTGACTAAAATGTTCTAAATTCATTCTCTGTTTCTTTTCTCTTTACAGGAATGGAACAGATTCATCTGAGCTTTTACCTTACTTCTATATATGACCATAGCATATTTGAAGCTTTTAGTAAAGTTGTACAAAAACTGATACCGCAGCTTCCAACCTTAGAAAATCTCCTTAATATATTTATATCGGTAAGTTCATATGTTAATTTCCTTGTGTTATGCTTGTGTATTATTGTGTGGAGTTCATAGTATATCAGTTTGTACTGTCAGTCAAGTAGGCTGTTGTATTTTACACACTTACATGCTTAAATTAAAGAACATTGACAGTTTGAAGTTATCATTAACTAATGATGTGAAACTGGATCTTGTTTTCAGAGTAAGGGTATGTGAGATATTCTTTTGCCAGTCTTCTTCTACTCTTGAGTTAAAAAATTTCTCTTAATTTTTCTCCCTTTGCTGTTGTTTTTAATTGTTAGTGTTGAAAATGGTCATATGTGTCATCACATTCATGCTGCAAGTGTCCCCAGATGCATATTCTTAGCTTCGTGGACAGAACAGATAGAAGAACTCTAAAGTATCTGTTCATACATGTATCCTTGACATATGGTCAGGGCAACTTTGCCAAGCCTTATTGGTGGTTTTTTCAAATTTGCTGCAATGCCATATTTATTTCTTAGCCTTAGGATGAAGAGTACTTTGCAGATTTGCTCTAATGTTTCTTAGAGGTGACCATGTGAATGAATGAATGAGATGTGTGATAGTCCTTGCCCTTGGGTCACTTACAGACTTTGACAGAGGATTAACCAGATATGGCAGGATGGCTAAAAAATTTTTGCCATATTTACAAGTAAATATTATCTTCAGCATCACTGGATAGTCAAAATATTTTTGCAGCTGGGCTTTTGAATTAAAGTAGATCGGCAGTGAATATCCTGTATTTTGAGACCAATAGTGAAATTCTATAGCGTGCACTATAATGTGAGAAATTTTGGAGAGGCAACGCTGCAATTCGTGATAACCAACATTAGGCTTGGCTGAGGTATAATTATTATCCTCGTCACTTTTCATATGTCTGTGGTATTATTTACATAGCTACAAGAATCTCTCCAGTTTGGGAAGTTCATATTCATTTACATTTGTCTAGAATCATCATTGGCACTTTCTTGTTATGAAGTAATATACAGGTAATTCCTTTTTTTAAATTTTGTTCTCAGAAAGTGTCTTGACTCTTTCATTGCTGTCTTGAGTATACTCAGAAACCACGACCACATACTGTACATTTTTTTTAAAACAATCTCAGGAATACGTGTTCATGACACTAAAGTATCCATACTTATTTATATGATCCCAGTTTTACTCTGTCTTTGATGTATTTCTGTTTTGTCTCCTTCCTCTCCCATTAGTGAGTTTTTAGTGTGCGTTTTCCTCAATAGTGGCTGTCTTGTTTCCTTTTATGATAGAGCTTCAGGGGCAGATGCCCCAAGCACTTGCTGAAATGCATTTTCATATTGGCCATCTCATTACCTTGTACAACTGAAATGATTGACAAAGAAACCAGTAGCAATAATTATGAAGCCCTAAGGAATTCAGGAGTTGAAAATTACAGTGAATATTCATCATCAGATTTTGAGTAAAGTTCAGAAACAGCAATGACATGGAAAGATAAAACAGACTTGTCATTGTGGTCTACCATTCACAATGCACATATACTGGAATTTGACAAACTAGGATATATCAGAAAGAAAGCCAAAGCTGTTATAGATTTTATATAACAAAATGAGTGGAATTCTTTTATTTTTTTGCATGAATAAAGGAATACTGTAAATTTAGAGTGTTACTCATCCATTAAATTCTCTCTCTCTCTCTCTCTCTCTCTCTCTCTCTCTCTCTCTCTCTCTCTCTCTCTCTCTCTCTCTCTCTCTCTCTCTCTCTCAGTCAGTAGAATTTATAATGTTGCATCCATAAGATGATAATGCCCTATCTTTATAATGTTTCATAATTAAAAAACCTTGAAAAGGAAGAAGTTAATTCAGATGTTATAATTATTTCCATACATTTTTTAATTAAATTTTGACATGCTAGTCCCTTTAGATATGCCAGCTACTGAACAAGGTGGATGATAGTAAAAATAGGTTAGTTTGTTGCATGATCTTGTGTTTGTGTGTGAAGCACTAGTGTTAGTTCTTTTACTTCATTGTTTTCTTAGATATAATTTTATGATTGTTGCCTCCCAATTATTTTAGTAAGATAAGAGTAATGCCTTACTCTGCTATCTGTAATTGGTCTGTGCAATATTTTCTTTGTTTTTCAGCAGTAGAGTATTCATGCAAGTTCCATGTTTCTGATCATATACTGTGTATATTTGTGAATAAGAGTGTGTTACTTGTTTAGTGCTTCATGTTGCAGTCTCTTATTAAGTATTGTGATTTTACAGAAATTTACACTAACCATTATTTTTATCAAAGATGTAAAATTTTTATCACATTGTGTTTTACTTAAAACTCCCATGGATGACTGACACTAATTATTAGTAATAATAATAAACAAATAAGAGAGTAAAATGCTATACAGGCAGTCCCCGGTTATCGGCAGCCTCGGTTACCGGCGATCCAGTTTTATGGTGCTTGTCTAGCGACGACGATAACCAAATTTTCGTTGCTGATAACCGGTTATCGGCGCTGATCACCGGTTATCGGCGCCGCTAACCAGGGATCAGTGCTATTATCGCCGATTTTCTGTTAGGGGCGATTTTCGGTTGTCGTCACACCGTCGGGAACGGAACCCCGCCGATAACCGGGGACTGCCTGTAAATCAGTGTCAGTGAAGGCTGGAGAGAGGCACAAACTCAGATAGATAGATAGATAGGTAGATAGATAGATATATATAATGTATTTTATCATAAGTTTTGATAAAAGTAGTATTTCTAGTAAGCTGCTATTAATACTGTATTGTAAATATTTGTTTACATTGTTTCTTAGTTCATTTATCAGTAACATGTCTGGTGCTGCTGCAAAGCAGTTGTACTTTTTCTACTTTTGCATCTTAAGTACTGCTGTATTTTATTGCAAATATTAATGAAATTATACCCTTTAATTAAAAATCAAGTAACATACCTTCAATATCACTGTTAATTTAAATTTACTTGAACTTCTCAATTCAGTTATCAGTAATACATCTGATATTGCTTCCATGCAGTTACCTGTAAATTCAACCTGCCCTTGTGTTATGAAGTTTCCATATTTTTTGGGAAATATAAAGAAAAGGAATATCCCGTAGTTAGATATCAAATAAAGTGTCATCAGTATCTTTACGTTAATCAGTAGATATATTTATACAATCATGTGGTTGTTTGTCTACGTGTCTCCTCTGCTCTCTTTTTATGGTTTCTCTTGTTTTATTGTAATGCTTATTAAGAACTTACTACAGTGCATCAAACATCAAGCATAAAGAAACAATAATAAGAATTGCCCTAATCACTAAAGTGATGGCTAACCTGAAGAATGCTGCAAAGCTTAGCGTGACCATACTGTAATATGTAACTGTTTTTTTCTGATAAAGTTTATAATTATAGGGTATATTAAAAGAAAAATTAAAAGGTGAACAATTCATAACTTTATTAATATTTTAAGTGTAGGTAGTGTAAGGAAGTTTACGATGATGATGCTACTATTGAATATTGTAGCTGAGAGTGGTTACATAGGACTCGGGGTATCAACATCAAACAGAAGATATTGTAGCTTTGGTTGCTGGCAAGGAATACGATGATGAGGGTGATGACAATAAAAGCAGCAACATTGTGTCTAAAGAGCCAGAGGCATAACTGTTGGATATCCATAAGAACCTTGATAGGATCTTGATGTGGTTGGTTTAGATAATAATCATAAGCTTAATAGATATTATATGCAGTTGAGAGACTTAGGAGATATTTTAAATAGGCTCAAATATTCAAGTCTAGGCAAGCAAAAACTCATGACTTCTTCAAATCTAGTAGTAGCAAACAGTCATCTTCATATATGAAGACTTACTTCACTGACAGCAGTGAACATTTATTATATATTTTGGGCACATATTCAACCCTTAAGGGATGGTCTAAATATATATCAAGCACACCCCCAGACCAGGCAAACTTTAAGGTTGGCCAATTTAAGAAAAAACACATCAGTGGAAAGAGGAAGATATGCAAATGCATATGGTGTAAGAAAAAAGTTTTAAAAATTTGTTCCACTTTCCATGGGAAGTTGAAAGTGACTATTTACAACCCTGTGTGGAGCCTCTTTTACAAGACACTTCTAAAAATATATTAATATTACCAAGTTATGCATGTTTTTTCTAATAATTTATTTTATATTATTTTGTAAAATTATAATCACAGCTCATAAAATAACAGATAAGAACTGAAATTAGTAACAAATTCTGAATGTATTTGTAAAAATATTTAAGAGATTTACTGAGATGGGGAGATGCCGTAACTTTTTGTGAGGTATACATGTTTTTTCTAATATTTCTTTGTACTTTTCTTTGCAAAATTACACTTATAGCTGACATACTATCATAAAAGATAAGAAATAAAACCAACAGCAGTCCCTGGGTACATTTATGAGGAAATTAATAAAAAGATGTCCTAGAGCGGCAGAGAGGCAGTACATTCCCCTCTGTAATCTCAAGGCATACTGATCAGTGTCTCTCCCAAGCTGAGTTAAATACTGTACAGTAGTTGCCATAAGTCATTAATGGCCCATTGAAGTGCTATGAACATTTTTCCCTCTAAATTCATCCAAACTGAATGGCTCTTAACATTAATACTCACATGAGGATTCCTGGCCATCACCCTAAACCTGTTATAGATAATCATATGAGGATTCCTGTCCGGGGTTAACAAGTAGTGAATCTTCACTCGGCTGACGGCATTGAAAACCGATTAGTGAATTAACTTTTTATTTACATAATCTTTTCATTTGCTGCTGTTTGTACCTCTTAATTTTCATATATGCTGCTGTTTGTACCTCTTGTAAACAGCAACACCAAGATCTTTATGTTTCGATTATTTTGTTCTTGTCTTCCTCAAATTTACTAGCTGTACTCCCAGGATAGTTTTCCATATCCGTAACTGACTCACAAGGCTAATGTTTGTTTTTTATAATGTAAAAGTTAACCTTATGACGTCAAGCCTCTCACATAAGGAGCATTACAACAGTAATTGCAGTCCTTTCCAGTATTTAGCTTAGGACTGATGTTCTTCACTCTATTGCTATGTTTTGTTATCATAGTGGTAAGTAGCAATTATTGTTTTAAAGGAAAATAAAAGCAAAAATATACCTAATAAATCAGTAGAGCAAAAACATGAAAGTGCTGTAGGATGTCTAGCCACTGACTACCCGACTAGGCCAAAGAGCTCTGGCTAGACTGACTCAGTCAGGTTGCTACATAGTAAATGCTGCTATACAGAGATTTTAGTTTATACCTATTTTTGAGCTTTGTTGCACGTGAAATAAATATGCCTAGGAGAATGTGTTTGGGTCATCCAGGTAAAGTCTGCCATATTAGTGTCTTTGCTGGAGATGGGCCCTTACTTTCTGTGAGAAGAGAATGATTTACAAGGGATTGTTGGAGTACTGGAATGCTTAAAAGACCTCAAGACCAGGAGGGGAGTCCATGGCCGTTAGTTATAGTTGGTCGAATGGTGGGGGACCAGATAACTCCCTAGAGAAGGTGAATACTTCAGCTTGCTGGATGACAAAGAGATGATGGGCTGGTGCAGCTACTTGTAAGCCTGATCTGCAGGATAGGTGATTGTGGTAGGCTTAACTGGTTGATAACAGTGTCCCAAAGATGAGTTGCTAGTGTCCCCCTGAAGATGCCTTGAAGAACTCCATCAATAGTAACTTTTGAAATCATGGCGTGAGTTGTCATTGGCTTTCAAGTTCATAATTGCCAAAATTAAAAATTCATATTTTACTAAGTTTCTGTTAAAGGATTATATAAAAACACAAATATGTACAAGAAACAGCCAAAATCGAGAAGTGAAGGTGGTTACCAGGAATGTGAGAATAATAAAACTATAAACATTGCAATAACTAGGCTAGCAAGGAAGTAAATCACATTATTGCTAAAAACCTCCAGCCTGATAGGAAAGAGAAAATGATGTCTGAAAAGTGAAACTATCCCAGAATGAATTAAAAAAAGCACTGGACAAAGAGGAGAATTCATTGCATATTCATGTTCTCCATAATCCTATTAAGGGAAGGCAGAGAGCCACCTTCTGAAACTCAAACATATTGAAATTATATTTCTCAAAGAAAAGAAAGAACAAACTTGACACATGAATTAAAAGGAGCTCAGAAAATGGAATGAAAAAGAAAATGATAGTACAGTGTTGACAGTGCACAAGCATCTTAATCCTAGGACAGGGACACACAAGAGACATTGCTGTGAAGTTTCCCTAAAGATTGGTGAGTTGAGTGTGTCGGGGTATACACAGTATGGGTTTCTTGATTTTGAATGGTAAAAGTTGGTGGGACTGAGGTCTGTTGCATGGTAGTAAATCAGTTTGTTATTAATGGGTTTTAGGAACAGATATTTGTTTATTATGAACTCTCTAATCATACATTTGTTTATGATGAACTCTCTAATCATACAGTCAATCCGTGCAGTGGCTCTCCATTTGCATGAACTTACAAAACTCTGACAGACAAAGGATACAGTTTGTCTGCCCAAGCCAACTTTGTTCTGTGACTTGGTATTATTTATAATTTACTGTTTGGACCTTGCCTGTGCTGGTGTACTACAAGTTGCTCTGAGGATTTAGCATCTTTTTACCTTTGTGCTGTGCTGTTATTTATTCCATTCATTTATTTACTGGTCACCTTTCCTCATTCATAGGATGATTTTTTATCATAATAGTAAATACAGGCAGTCCCCTGTTACTGGCGGGCTTGGTTATTGGTGATCCGTTTTTTGCTTGTCAAGCGATGAAGATCAGCGATTTTTGGTGCCAATTTCTGCTTATCAGCGCTGATAATCCGATATTGGTACTAATACATACCTAATAGAGGTGCCGATCTCCAGTTATCGGCGCTGAAAATCACTGATTTTTGTTTATTGGCAATTCTCGCTTGTCACACCGTCAGAACAGAACCCTGCCGATAATCAGAGGCTACCTGTATTTATGTTTTTTATTGTTTTATGTTATAACTTCAGTTTAATGTCATAGACTGTTGCTCATGATGTGTAAAAGGTTCATCTACAAGAATTTCTCTTAATATCTGTGGTGAGGATTGTTGATCTGTTACTAGTTTTCTCTGATAGCTAATAAAGAATCTCCTCTTGGAATCTTCTCTAGTAAAAATATACCATGTGGAAGTGTTTTTGTAATTATTAATTTAGCCCCTCAGTTTATTTATCAGATGCTTTGGGATGTAGCCTTCTGATATATAAAATTTGTAAAGTAATAAAGACTACAGTATAGCATACAGTAAACCCCCCGTATTCACATTCTCATGATTCGCGGACTCACACATTCATGGGTTTCTCTGTGGAACATATCTAGCCATTATTCGCAGAAAATTCGCCCATTCACACTATTTTCCACTGAAATATTCACTAATTACTGTATTTTCATATAATTTTCATGAATAAATGCACTTTTTGTGATAAAACTGTTAAAATACTCAGGTATAAGCATTTTTACAGGGTTTTTCTTGTGTTTAAACTATCAAAATGGGCAGTTCTAGGTGTTTTTAGAGGGGTTTTAAGTATTCGCGGATTTTAGCTACTCGCAGGGGGGTGTGGTACGCATCCCCCACGAATACGGGGGGTTCACTGTATACTTAAACATTCAAGAACCCACACCTAACAGTAAATCCATATGACTCCAAACTGTATCATTCAGTTTAACCCTTACTGGATGGGCATGATCATGTGAGGCATAATAAGAGCTCTAGAGTGTGAAGTGGACCACCTCTAGTAAGAATCAGTATTTGTGCCATACAGTTTGAACAAATTTTGCGGGAATAATGTCCACATCACTTCGATAGGCCATAAATGACTTATGGCAACTCTTACAGCAGCACTACTACCTCAGTACAGGGCGGAGGAATATCAGTGTGACTTGAGATTTCATGGGGGAATGTTTTACACCTCCATCCTAGGATGTCTTTTTATATATTTGATCATAAATGTACCCAGGGGTTGCTGTTGGTTTTAATTCTTATGTTTTATGATAGTATGTCAGCTATAATTATAATTTTGCAGACTAAAGTACAAAGAAATACTAGAAAAAATTTGTATACCTAACTAAAAGGTACTGCATCTCCCCATCTAAGTACATCTCATAAATATTTTACCATAAATATACTCAGAAATTATTACTAATTTTAGTTCTTATCTGTTATGATATTGTGTGATCTGTAATGATAAATTTACAAAATAGGATAAAAAAATTATTGAAAAAAGCACGTATAACTTGGTAAAATTAGCATATTTTTACGAGTGTCTTGGAAAAGAGGCCTTGCACAGGGTTAGAAATATGCACTTTCAACTTCCCGTGGAGGGTACAGAAAATTTTTTAAAGATTTTTTCTTATACCAAGTGCATTTGCATTGATTTTTTTTTTAAATTGGCCAATATTTTAGTCCGGCCTGTAAGGGTCAAGAAATCCATCCACAAAATGCAATACTGTACTTTTAAAAAGGTAGGCCAGCAAAAAATCATACTACAATAAACCTCCCGTATTCGCATTCTCATGATTTGCGGACTCACAGATTTGTGGATTTCTCTATGGAACATATACACATTATTCATGGAAAATTTCCCATTCGCAGTATTTTTCGCTGAGAAATATTCACTAATTACTGTATTTTCATATAATTTTCATGAATAAATGCACTTTTTGTGATGAAACTATTAATATACTCAGGTACCCAGGTAGTATTGAGTTACGATAATTCGCCTTACGATTTTTTTGTTTTTGCGATGGGGTAAGCAATTAACACCGATATGACAGTATTTATAAAATATTTTTAAATTTCACACAGGCACAGGCTGCAGAGTACAATCAGGCAGCGAGAGAGACCAAATTACACTAGACCAACTTCTTTTCCTCCATCTCTTTATCCCATATTCTAGTTAAAAAGTAAAAGCGAATGATGAAAGCATTGTTAGTAACCTTATATTCTTGCGTAAATGAGTACAGCCATAAACAACCAAACAAGAAACTGTTGTTTTGCTTATAACTGAATAGGGTAACAATAGCTGTTTTGCTTGTATTTCAACCATTGTACGGTAGCAAACAATTACCATAGTTATGTTAAAAATGACATTAAGTAGAATAGGACTGATATATTTTTACATTATACCCTTATTCGCTATGGATAAAAGGTCAGCAAGGAAATACTGTGTACTGTTAAATTTAAGGTGCAAGTTGTAACTGAAGCTGAGAAAACAATGTTCAAGCTGCTAGTGACTATAAATTATTATGCATTGGCAACATGGATGAAACTCGACCATAAATAAAATTGGAGACAGTATTTTAATCAAAACTACTGGGCATGAAAGAACACATACTACTGCTGTTCTCACGCTGATAAAAGATAGATACGTAAAGCTTGTGTTATGATGAAATCAAGTGAAAATAGCAAATTGAATCTTGATTTTTTCATACAAAACAAACATTCCCCCAAACAGCCAACGTCATCGGTTAATGAAAAAAGCTAAATTAATTTCACTACGAGACGTATTTAAGTTATATTTCGATTTAAAAACACTTCGTATAACAAAAAATAACCTTGTCCCATATGAACAAAGTATCTAGAGATTCATTTTCGCTAACTAAAAGCAAGGAATGCACTCTGAACTGAGGCAAATATGGCGAAATAAACTTACCGCGTAATGTATTTCCAAACCAAAACAATGATTGCTATGATCGCAATTTATAATACAAAAGCAATTTAAGTATTATATATACAATATCATTGGATACAGGTGAAGTAAAGCATAGCATTTTAAAAGATCTATGGAAGAGATGCATATTTGTTACGTTGATGATTATATAATACGATATTAATATGTGAATACAGAGTACTGTTCAGTATAATGTAGGCTAGTCTACCATATATGTATACGATATACCATAGTGTAGGCTAAGCTAATTCTTGTTTGGTATTCAATTTCTCTTTGTATTGAATTATCATAAGTCAATCTGTACGAACCTCCAGAATTAGCTGATATTAATAATCATTATATCGTATATGCATAGAGTATACTTTATAGTGTAGGCTAGGGTACCATATATGTAAATATGTTACTGAATACCCTAGTGTAGGTTACACTATACTGTATCCGAGATACGTTTTTTCCAACAAACGATGGGTACCCATCGTAAGTAGGATAATACCGGTATAAGCATTTTTAGATTTTTTTTGTGTTTGAACTATCAAAATAGGCAGTTCTAAGTGTTTTTAGAAGGGTTTTAAGTATTCACAGATTTTAGCTATTCTCGGGGGTTGGGTGGTACGCATCCCCCGTGAATATGGGGGTTTACTGTACTGCAGATGATGAGTCAGGAAGTCCAAGGAGTCCAGGTCTAATAAGTGGAGGTGTTATCTTCTCTGACAATTTGGTTAGTAAGTGTGGAGAGTGCATTGATAACATTAATTCTTTCTCAGGGAGTTAAACTGTAATACAGTTGAATTTTGACAATACTTGATAGGGTCTTGCTCATCTAGAATTTAGAGGTCCTAAGCAGATAAACAAGGGGAAAATGGTTTGTATGGATAGTGAAAGGAACTCCAAATTGGAAAGGGTGAGATTTTTTCATTACTCATTGCAGTCCAGTGAGTTCCTGTTCAAAGGTAAAATATATAAGCTGTATATTGCTGAATGTCATCAATGTGTAGTCAGTTGTATATTCATTGTGCAGCTGCATGTGACATAAACCTGTGAAAATAGAAGATTCAACATGTAATTCTAAATGATTAGGATAGTCTCCATAATCAGAGAAGGTAAGAACTATCTCTTGTTGGATCTGTTTCAATGTACAGGAAGCAGTTTATGTTACTTCAGTCCATGGTATTTGCTGGTTACTTACCCCACAGTCAGCTGTGATAAAGGTGGTAAATAGAGGGGGGGGAATCCTTAATGATTTATTTTGGAAACCGATAAGAAAACTTCCCAATTCCTATGCAGTTGATTGTTTCGGATAATTTGAATTTTTTTTTATTGTTTTCTTCAGGATTTATTAAGCCATCTGTATTGGTTGTATGCCCAAAAAACTGAGCACTGCCTGGCTAACAGTAATTTATTTGAATTTTGGCAGTAAGTGTTTGGGATTCTGCAAACAACAAAATCTAGGTAATTGTAAGTAATTGGTTTGTATGGAAAAATTAATCAGGTTTTTAGAAGAATTTATTTTGCTGTATAGTACAATATGTTTACCAGTTTCTAGTAGGGTAATAGATTTTAGTGTCAATGAGTTTTGCACAAAGTAAGCATATTTTTTCTTGTATATTCCAGAATTCTGGTATTGAAAAGGCCTTCCTATTTGATGTCCTTTCCAAAATATATATAGCAACAGATTCTTCACCTGTGGACATGCAGAGTTATGAATTATGTTGTGAAATGATAGATGTTGTTATTGATATATCTGATATTTACGGGTGAGTTGTTGACTTGCTTTTTCTTTTATGTCAGTTAGTGTTTCACTCTTCTTGTTTTATTTTTAGTTCATTAGACACTAAAGTGTGATTCATAAATTGAGATTTCTATGAATGTAGTTTTTAATTTTTTGATCATATAGAATAACAGGTAAATAGTCAAAATTTCAAGAGGAAAAATAAAAGAGTATGTTCTTAATACAGTAATAGAAAAAAAAAAAATAATATGTTCAGAATAGTAAAGTCAGTTGAGAAACATGAAATATATTCAAAGAGGCAAAATATATATAAAAAGAAGATATCGAAAAAATAACTGAAAAACGTCCCTAAGATTCCTACCTCCTTGTTATTGGTAGGTGCCATATGAATACAACTATCTGGGTACTCTCTTAACTCAGGTGTGTGTGTTTTCTCTAAACTAAATTTGCTGGGAAAGATGCTTTGAATGATTTTGCTTTGGTATCTTTTTTCCTGGTACTTCTTAAGCTGATGTTTTGTGACCTTGAGCATGTTTTTGATTACATAAATGTAGAGGGTGATTTTGATAGTATTCTCCAGCAGCGTGTGTTCTCTCTAAACTAAATTTGCTAGGAGAGATGCTTTAAACTGACTTTGCTAGGGTATCTTTTTTCCTGTTCTGTTTCTATCTCCTGGTACTTCTTAGGCTGACCTTTTGTGACCTTGAGCATGTTTTTGATTATATAAATGTAAAGTGTGTGATTTTGATAGAATTCTCCACACTTACAGAATCCAGGTACCTGATGTGATTGAGTAGGTGAAATTCTTGTGCCCCCAGAGCTAGATATGGTCTCAGTAGGTTAGTGACCACAAAAGAACTGAAAGTTCTAGGGTAGCCCATAAAATGGGTTCTTGAGTTCTGTTTAAGTGTAAATCATGCTTGGTATGGGAGCATTCTCAGTTGAATGTTAACCCTCTGGTGACCTGATGATGCGAAACCGCGTCAATAAATTTATTGCCGTAAATGCTCCGGTGACACAACATCCGCGTCATCCGTAAGTTATTTTCGGGGGAAGTTCATCAAAAAAAGAAGGAGTCATCCGAAGAACACAAGGACTGCGATATTGCGTGGGCAGATCTTGGACCTACAAGAAAAAACACAGTTTTCACTTTTTCTAGCATTATTTATTACTGAGTAATTACAAAAATGTCAGCTATATATATATATATATATATATATATATATATATATATATATATATATATATATATATATATATATATATATATATATATATATATATATATATATATATGTGTGTATACTGTAGTTAGGGCCGATTTATGCATGCATAGATAATTTTTGTATGTTTGTGCGTCTGTAAATAACTATATGTATATATAAACCCCCGTATATTCTATGGTTTGTGGACTCATACATTCGTATTTCTCTGTAACATATCTAGCCATTTTTCGCGGAAAATATTTCTATATATTTCACTGATATTCACTAATTACTGTATTTTCATATAATTTTCATGAATAAATATTTTTGTATAAAACTATTAAAATACTATATATATATTTACAGGGTTTTATTGGTTTAAGCTATAAATATATATGTTTTTAGAGGGTTTTTAAGCATATATTTGACCTATATATCCCCTATATATCATATATATTATTCAAACAGCCATTCTTTGTACTATATATATATGAACAGCAAAATGTAAAAATATATTTCTATATAATATATATATAGAAAAAAAAAAAAGATTGTCCGTAATATATACAATTGCTCAATTTTATTCTAACAATACAGATATATTTTATAGAAATTTATTCAGCTTTCTAATGCCACCTTTATTTTTATTCTATCTTTATTCCTATATATATATAACATAAGTAGGTTGAAAAATCTGAAAATTGCACTCCGTAAAAAATTAGCATTATTTAATCGGCAACAGCTAATTAGCAAACATATTTTTAGCAAAATGATTGCTTCCATGTGAAAGTTCAAACATTTCCACACAATTTATTTATAAAATAAACTCCCCAAACCTAATTATTATATTTTTCATGATTATTTTAAAAAAAATTACGATTTTCCATAAAAATTTCACGTTCATCACGTCTTTTTTATTATTTCTAAGCCTTGCAAAGATTTTCTGATTGCTTTAGGAAAAATTCAGTCATTCTTTAGGAAAAATTCAATCATTCGCCGACATCATAAAACAAAGCAGAAGTGTATATCAGTTATAGTATGGATGTATCGATTTTTACAAAGAAACTTTTCTGCGCGAAGCCCCACTTTTTCCTCCACGGCATGTCACGCACCGGTTAGTGCTATAAGAACCCCCGTAAGCGCGAGACGGTTAATAATCTTCATTCCAGACAAGTAATCAAATCCCTTGAATGACAATGACCTGTGCTTGGACTTAGACATTTTTCAACTCTTCCACAAAAACTAGATCTAAACCAAAAAGATAAGTCTTACAGCACACTGAAGCTGTGTAGCGTTCACAAAACAAACGAAATGACAAGACCTGACCTTCATCAATTTTGATTCCCTTTTCAGGAATGAAAATTTATTTAAATTCTATTACACTTCCAGAAAGTCAAGAAAATATTCATTAAGAACATTTTTTAATGGAATTATTGTAAATAACGTAAATGCTGTTGTTGTTTATTTTATTATTTGTTTTACTGTTGATTTTTACTATGTTGTTTTGAATTTGTTTATTAGTTTTGCATCTGATTATATGTTGTTAATTTTGATTCTTGTGAGAGACATTGAGCTGAACCCTGTGCCTGCCACTCATTACTGCAAGAGGAATTGCAGAGTACTGTACCCAAATATTTTAGACTTGAAGTCAACTTTTCTTGATCTCCAGAGTTGTACCTGTAACTTCATTTTGATGTTTTTATTTGAGACACTTGTAAGTAGTTACAAGTCAAAGGTTGATTTTTTAATCCGAGGGTTTGATGGCCGTGACTTTGTTTATCATAATACCACGTCACATGTGCATGGTATAGCTGTCTACACTAGGTCTGGACAGCCTATTTATCATCAGAAAAACATGGAGTGTAATTGCCATGATGTTTTTTTTCATTGTTTTCAGTAAGTTCTACAGTGTTTCTGTATTCACTGTTTACCGCAATCCAGATATTGATGATTTTATGTATGACTGTCTCTTGGATAGGATTAATATGGCTCAGTCGTAGGATTCAAGAGCTTCACTCATTATTTGTGGCGACTGCAATGCAAAGCACAGCAAGTGGCTTAATTCAAATTTTACGGATCAACATGGCCAGTCTGCTCTTGGGTTCTTTGTATCCTCTGATTTTGTCCAGCTAATTTAGGAACCCATGCATATTACTGGTAATAGATTAGACTTCGTATTCGCAGATGCTACCATCAAGTCAAGTCAAGGTCTGTGAGTATACAGGCACTTTTGACCAATGTGTCATTGAGATGGACATATCTGTCAATCAGTATGTTCCCATACTGATGGCTATTTTGATAAGGTATGTCCTTAGAAAGGTAATCAAGATTAGGACAAATGATCAGCCATGGTATGATGATTCATGTAGACGAGCTTATCATGACAAGCAGTCCAAATTCAACACATGGAGATGAAACGATTCACATGAAAATTACACCATTTTTGTTGAGTCTTGCCGTGCTACAATAATTCCTTAAAGAGGAAACTTGAAGGAGTTACTCAGCCTCATCTGTGGTGGACCAAATTGGCATCTTCTTTCTTTGGGTCAGGCTCATCTTCCATTCTACCACTACTAATAGATAATGATAGATTGGTTACTGGCCCAAAGGAAAAGACTAAACTGCTTCATGGAGCTTTTGAAGCTAAACAGTCAGTGGAAGATGTCCTCCTCCCTGATACTTGTCATCCTGAACATATTCTTACAAAATTTGCACTTGGTTCTAGGGATGTTAAGAAAACTCTTGATAATCTTGGTAGCTGGGGTGAAGATCCTGATAGTTTATTCCCTTTGTTTTTTAAAAAGTTTTCTACTGTGTTGTCTCCCAAGATTAGTAGATTCTATAGATTTTTACGTTGACGTAGTATCTGTGCAGATGAGCGCAGGCTTAGTAACACAGTGCCCATTCCAAAGAGTTATATCTGCAGACTGCAGTAACTACAGGCCAATTTATGTTCTCCCTGTGCACTCCAAAGTTGTAGTAAAACTTATTTCTAAGCCACTAGTATACAAGTGTGTGGAGTCCAAAGGATTGTCAGCTGACAGTCAATATGCATACAGTCGACCCCCAGTATTCACGGGGATGCGTACCACAACCCCCCACCAATAGCTAAAATCTGCAAATACTTGACACCCCTCTAAAAGTGCTTATAACTGTCTATTTTGATCATTCAAACACCAAAAAAACCCTCTAAAATGCTTTTACCTGAGTATTTTTAGTAATTTTATCACAAAAAATGCATTTAGTCATGAAAATACAGTAATTAGTGAATATTTCTCTATGAGAAATACAGCAAATAGGCAAATATTCCATGAATAATGTGTATATACATTCCATAGAAAAATCTGTGAATAGGTGAGGCAGCGAATCCTGAACCGTGAATAGCAGGAGTCCACTGTATTGGAAGTAGTTAGGTACTTGCAATGCACTTTCAGATTTGACATGCCATTTGCAAGAGACCCTTGACAAGGGTTTTAAGTGTAGAGTAATTCAAGTACATTTTGGTGCTGGTTTCAGTTTAGTAAATCATAAACTTCAGAATCTTGGAGTGGATGGATATGCTTTAGGATTACTTCAAGATTTCCCTACAGGTAGGCAACAGGAAGTTGCTGTTGATGGGATCTTTAGTGAACCAAGACCTGTTGATCTACTGTTATTTTTAGTGTATACAAATGATATGGTTGTTGGCTTAGAAAACAGGGTTGTTCAGTATGCTGATGATGTGACACTTGTGGGGTTAGTAAAGTCTCGACATATGAGAAATGAAGCTGCCCTTAGCCTCAGTCATGATATGAAATGGATTAGTGAATAATGTAGTGTGGATTAGTGAATGGTGTAGTGGCTGGGGCATGAGACTGAACTTCAGTAAAATGAAAATGCTATTGATTAGTAGATCTTGTATTGATTGTCTACCCCATCCTTCCCTTCAGGTGGATGGGACTCTGCTGAATAAGTCTGGAGTTTTAACTACACTTGGTGTAACTTTTGACTCATATCTTACTTTTGAGAAACATCTAGTGAAAGTGTCAGCAAATGACACACACAAGTTAGGTATTGCATGTAAGGCCCTATATATTTAAAACAGTGATAAAATCAATACAACCTGTTTTAAGTCATTTGTCCTTCCTTCACATGAATGCTGTTCTCGGATCTTTCCTAGATAGTGACCCCCAATGAAGTTTGGGGGTTGTTACTTAGGACTACAATAAACCCCCCGAATTCGCAGGGGATGCGTACCGCACTCCCCCACGAATAGCTAAAATCCGCGAATACTTAAAACCCCTCTAAAAATGCGTGTACCAGAGTTTTATCACAAACAGTGCATTTAGTCATGAAAATGATATGAAAATAGAGTAATTAGTGAATATTTCTCAGTGAAAAATACTGCGAATGGGCAAATTTTCCACGAATAATTGGTAGGTACGTTCCGCAAAGAAATCAGCGAATAGTGAGACTGCGAATACAGGGTTTACTGTAATATTTCTTTGGGGTCATTGTCTTAATGATATTTACAGGCTTTTGTTAAAGTTTTCATGGTCATCCCCATTGGGCTTGTACTAAACATGTCGCAGAGGTGGATACATACCGGGTTAAAATCCTTCGGGGTTGTATCTAGGAAAGTCCCTGTTCTCCAGTGTGGTTGTCTGGTTCTGCCGAAGATTTATGTCTTTTAGAGAGAGTGATTCGTGGTGGTAGGTTTCTGTTTCCTAGCATTAGCATTTATGACTTGTACCATCAACAGATGGTCTTTTGTTTGTCAATTTTTCATAAGTTGTATTTTAAGAGAGATGTTTCACATTCGCAATTGATCCGTGATCCTCTCTTGATCCTCCTTTCCTGCCAAGAGTGACCACCTTTTCTGAACAGCAGCACCGATATGCACTGAATGTGTTTTGTTGCCAAACTTTATAATAATAATAAAATAGGTATGTGTAATAGGGAGGGAACTAAAGTGAGAGGTTTCAGTGCTCCATCAAAAAAGCTGTCACATAGAACTGCAGCAAACCTAAAGAATTTTGGTTACAAGAGCAACTCTAGTCTTGGAGAGGCACTGGTCATGGAAGCTGGAGATGCTCTGGTCACTAGAAAAATTCTCATCTCGGTGACACCGGTCAAAGATACTGGAACAACGCTAACCTCAGCTCCAGTTGCTAACACAGTTTTGATTCCTGCTGTGGTCATCAGAGTTATTCTGGTTGTGAAAGTTGGGATGGTGAAAGTTGTTGTTGCTCTGGCAGTGGAGTGGCACTGGTTATGGAAGCTGAAGCAGCTCCTATCCCTTGAAGATGGGGACTCAGTGATGCATGGTGATCCTTCAAAATTCCACAGAGGGGCTTGAAACCTGGTTTTGTATGTGGCTGCACTAAGTGAATATGCCTCACTTGTTCCTACACAAATACATCAGGTCTTTACGTAAGGAATATGCTTCAGCACAGCTGGAAACAGCCGTTTAACTTTTAAACAAGGTGGTTAAGTAGTTGACTACTGTCTGACTGGCGAAAGTCCCACCCACCCAGACAGTAAGCATTCACTTTGCTTTTGGCCATCGTGCTATGAGGTACTGTGATCCTGCTCTCTTCCCTGCTTGCTGTTTCGCTTTGTTTTTTCGTTTTTTTTGTTGTTTTTGAGATGGGATCTCTTGTGTTTTTTGTTTGTTTTTGAGATGCAAACCCATGAATCATCCAGCCCGAGTGGAAGGGTTTCTTGATTGCCCTGGTACCGCCTCTACCATGTCACTATCCCAATTGATGTTGACCCTCATGTCCCCTGCACCAGATGCAGGGGGCATGACTGTAATCAGGACTCCATGTGTGACGAGTGTTGGCTCTGGTCCCCTGTGCAGTGGGTGAAGTTTATGCAGAGGAGGAGATACAAGAAGAAGGCTTCCAAGGCATCTTCTGGTGGTAATACGCCTCTGACGATGCTGTTGGTTGCCAGTCATTCTTCCTCTTTCCTTCCTCCTGCAAAGCTTCCCTGTCTTGCTGTCACTCCTTTGGGAGCAGCCTGCCCTTCTTAGTCTTCACTTGCTTCGCTATGTGAAAATCGGCTTTTGAGGGGTGGGCGATCAGAACGGCCTCTGCTTGGTGGTCTCCTTTCGCTCAGGAGGGGAGATTTCCCCTTTGGAGCGAGAAGAGACTGTCACCCCTAACCCGACCTTTTTTTCATTAGCAGAGACTGAGGAACTCCAGGAGATGTGGCTCTCTTTAGGTCTCTCGGGTGTTCCATCCGTGCAGGGCCTTTTGAGTCACCTGAGATCTTGAGCTCCAGTGATGCCCCAAGTGACTCATGCTATGGTAACTGCCACCACTACGACAGATATGATGACGGCTTTCGCCAAAACCACACCCAGTGTGACAACCCATCCAACCCTGACTACTGTACTCTTGAGGTTGTTGACCAGGTGTCTCCGTATGCCCCTGCACAGGCTTACCAGATTGTAACCCCTCCCTCTGCTGTGTCTGTTGCTGCTGTGCCTGCTGCTCCCCCCTCCATTGGGGTCCAGTTTCTACAGGCTCTCCTGAAGATGTTCTGGAAGAAGAAGTTGAAGAAGAGTCCCAAGGTGTCATCGTCGTCTTCACCATCTGCTGCCTTCTTCTCTGAACCTCCTCAGCGGAAGAAGAAGATTGTGTCCCCCTCCCCCAGAAGAAGTCCCATCATGGGGCTTCCAAGGGGCTAATTCCCTCCACAGGGGAGGCAGAGGGCTCTCTCGTTGGCTCTCCTTGGTCTACGTGTGAGCCGGATAGGAAGGACTCTGATTGGGATGCCTCATCCCAACGTAGCCCTGCCGCTAAAGTTTATGTTCTGGGTTCAGTCCTAGGATTAACTCAAATGTATGCCCAAGTGGTCAAGAAGGGATCCGGGGGTTCTGCCGAGCTTCTCCCTCCTGCAGGAAGAATAGACTGAGAGGACTGTGCCCTGGAAGGACTTGAAGGTCCTCTGCCCCAGGAGTCAGACACCCCCGAGGTACAGAGAACCTTTGCAGAGATCGTGGCACTGATATGTCAGCACAACGATCTCGGGGAAGGGGCCATGGCTACATCTGTAGATCATCCGTTGTGCCTCGAAGCCTTTTGGGGACTGAAGACGGAACACAGGGCTTCGGTGGGCTCGCCATGGTCCACGCTTACCGAAGGGGTTTGGGAGTAGGTGAGCACTTTGGTCTTTGGGCAGGAGAGCTCACTTCGCTCCAACTGTTTGGATAAGCTGCTTCCTCCTCTTCTGCCTCGACAGAAGTGCTACTAACATGCCCTCAGAGGGGTCTCTGCAGACAAAACAAGTGGACCCGGACCAGGTCCGGGTCTCTTGCTACCGCAGCTTGGTGCAGAGAGTATCTCTCTTTTGCAGTGAGAGGCAGTGAGCCTGGAGGTTACCGCCATGGCAGCACTCCAGGCAGTCACCTGGCTGGACCTTTGGTCTTTCACAGTGTCCGGGGTTGCTGCCTCCTCCGGTGCCATCACTCCAGGGGAGGATTCCACTTTCAGGAGACTGTGCCAGATGGCTAACCTGTGGGTAAATTTGGTCCTGAAGAGGAGGGATGCCATCCTTACTTGGATAGCCAAGTTCATGGGCCCTGAGTCGGCTTTGACCCTGCAGAATAGACAGTTGCTGGGTTCTTCCTGTCTCGTCCCTAGAGAGCAGGTAGACGCTGCGGGGAACAAACATCGCATCAAGGATAATGACCGTCTTGTCCTCCAGGCAGTGGCAAAGACCTCCGGGTCTTCGTGTGCCACTGTGGCCGGACCTTTGGGTTAGGCTAGCACTTCCTTGACCCCTAAGAAATCCCAGGCTTCAAAGGGTACCTGAGGAAACACCCAGCCTTCTGCCCCTGACAAGAAAAGTACGCAGCCACTCACCTTTCAACCCACTTTCCAGTCTGGAAAAGGGGGCAAGGGAAAGAAGAAAAGAGGACACTAGGGTCGGTGTTCTCCTCTGCATGCTGCTGTTGGTGGGCAGCGGAGTTACATGTTGAGCAATTAGGCAACATGGCAGCAATATGGAGCCGAAACCTGGGAAGAGGTTTGACTGATGCTGAAGAAAGACTCTGTGGAAGTCGTGACAGATCAGTCCCCAGGCTTTTACAGCTGAGTCTTTCTTATAGAGAAAGTGACAGGGGTGTTGGAGACTGGTCATAGATCTTTCTCCCCTAAACTGCTTTGTTTGCCAGACTCGATTCAAGATGGAAATGACATTGTCCATGCTCGCGGCCATCAGGGAGTCCAAATTCATGCGTACGATAGACCTGAAGAATGTGTGTCTTCTAATACCCATCCATCTGCCTTCTCGCAAGTACCTACGCTTTATCCTTGGGGAGATGGTACTCCAGGTCAGGGCACTGTTTCAGGCTCTCAACCACTCCCCAGGTGTTCAAGTGAGTGTTCACCCTTCTGTCAGCTTGGGCCCATTCGCATGGGATACATCTGTTGAGATATCTCGATGATTGGCTAGTCCTGGCAAGCTCCAATCACAGTTGCTCTGGGACAGGGATCGGCTCCTTGAGAAGTCCGATCTCACCCCCAAATAGACGATAAAGTAAATGGGCATGCAGATAGACATGGCAGCAGTAAGAGTGTCCCCTCAGACTCACTTATCAGCAGGTCCAGGAGCTCAATGCAGCCTTTCTGGCTCTCCAAGAGTTTCAGGATCAAGTGATGGGACACTTGGTGGTGTTGAGCGACAACACCACAGTAGTGGCATATGTCAACAAGCAGGAGGCCTAGTTTCTCTTCCAAACATAGTTAGGTATATATATATATATATATATATATATATATATATATATATATATATATATATATATATATATATATATATATATATATATATATATATATATATATATATATATATATATATATATATATAATATTTATAATATATATATATATATATATATATATATATATATATATATATATATATATATATATATATATATATACACACAGTATATATATACAGTATATATATGTATATATATAATATATACAGTATATGTATATGTATATATAGATATATGTATATGTATATATATAATATATATATATGTGTGTATATATATAATATATATATATGAAGCCTTGGTGGCTCAGTCGGTAGAGCAGCGGCCTAGGACTTTGTAGAGGTCCGTGGCGCGGGTTCAAATCCGCAGTCGACTGGTCAGTGAAGGCGGACACTTTGCTATCCATGTAGACACCCCAGGATTACGTATGTAATCAACGGATAGGTTTGCTGAAAAGCAAATGGGTGTTACAGACTAAAACACACATAAACAAAGCCACTCCAACATCTAAAAACATAACAGACACCTCACACGTCTCGAACTGTCGACCTACCTGCCCAGTTCTCCTCGCTGCTTGGGAGAAAGGGAGCTGGGGATTGACACGATACACGTACACATCGTTACCGGGGTCTAGGCGATGTCAGGCAGGGCAGCCGATCGAGGCTACGGCCTACCCCAACGCCAAATCAAAGTCCTTTGTAAAGAAGGCATCGTGCTTACCTCATATAGAAAATGGGAAAAAGCCCGTTAAAACGGAGAAGAATATAAGAATATATATATATATATATATATATATATATATATATATATATATATATATATTTATATATATATATTAT
>NC_089791.1:7543763-7633763 GCF_040412425.1 Macrobrachium rosenbergii
TTCCACCAACACTACATCGATCATCACAATTGAAAACCAACAACTCAGGAATTAGTGGAGAATACCAGCGTCATCTGTATGGACCAAAATTTCCACCAACTAATCACAGCAGAATCGGTCTGCATTTTATTACAGAGACCGACCCAGAACCGCCAACTGGAAGCAGAAAGATTGCTCCCAGGAGCACAGAAGGAAGTGCTCAAAATATATGGTTGCAATGTTCATACAGTGTTTATGGGTCTTTTTATCTTCGTATATGTGTACAGTCATACTCCGAACTTACGCAAGGTTAGGTTCCAGAACCCCTCGCGCAGGGTGAATTTTCGTGTAAGTTTGACATGGTCTCTAAAAATGCTAATAAATGCTTATTTCTAAAGTTTAAACAATAAATATGACCCTAATTATGCTCCCAAATTATTAAGTTAACTTTTAAGGGAAATTAAAGTTACTGTAATTTCATTTAAAAGTTAGCTTAATGCATTACCCTTAAAAAAGAGAAATAAATGGTTGACATAAAAATTGAGAGTTGGAAGAGAATTTCTCTCTCTCTCTCTCTCTCTCTCTCTCTCTCTCTCTCTCTCTCTCTCTCTCTCTCTCTCTCTCTCTCTCTCTCTCTCTCTCTCTCTCTCTCCTTCCAACCGATCTATTTTTAGAAGTCTCAAACTCATTTTAATAACTTCTTTATTCTGCGTCTCTTTCTCTATGTTCTGAAATGCTTTTTCATGAACAAATATGTTTTATATATTGACTAATACAACTCTTTAGTTATTACATCTCTGTGTTTTAGAATGTATTTGCAACACTAGGGCATTTACACTTCGTAGACGATTCAGGTCAAATTAGATCAATTTAAACTATCTACTGTACAGGTAAAGACATACAGAGAATTAATAAGTTGTTAAAATGTGTGAGCGCTAACTATGAGAGAGAGAGAGAGAGAGAGAGAGAGAGAGAGAGAGAGAGAGAGAGAGAGAGAGAGAGAGAGAGAGAGAATAGAGAGAGAGAGAGAGAGATTGTCCTTACTTGAAATATCAAGTTATATTATTTATGAATTATTACGGAGAGAGAGAGAGAGAGTTAGAGTTATTCTTAAGTTAGATATCAAAAGATGGAAATTAAGTATTAAACTAACTTTAAATGAAATTAAAGTTACTGTATTTTCATTTAAAAGTTAGCTTAATACATTACCCTTAAAAAAAGAAATAAATGGTTGACTTAAGAATATAGGAGTGTGTGACTCTCTCCCCCATTCCACCGATATATTTTTAGAAGTCTTCTCAAACTCGTTTTTAAAAACTTCTTTATTCTGTCACTTTCTCTTTGTTCTGAAATGCTCTATGTCTCTGTGTTTTAGAACAGCGCATTTACAGTTTGTAAACGGTACAGGTGAAATTAGATCAATTCAATATTATCTACTGTACAGTTAGAGACATACAGAGAAACAGTGCTGTAATACGTAGGTTGGCTAACTTCAAACGAGAGAGAGAGAGAGAGAGAGAGAGAGAGAGAGAGAGAGAGAGAGAGAGAGAGAGAGAGATAACAGTTGTCCTTACTTAAGAGAGTGAAATTTTTTATGAATTATTTGGACACACACACACACACACACACACACACACACAATTACAAGAAAAATTTGACCACTGATTAGCAACACTCCCCTTCTTGTCATGTTAAATGACATGTCTGACAGCTTTGGCTTCACCTTCTTACAAATGACGAGGGAAGAATTTGTTCAAAATAATGCAAATTTTGTAATTACAGTTTTATTATTATTATTATTATTATTATTATTATTATTATTTAATTTTATTAATCTTATTAATATTTGAAAATTAGTACTTATTATTAGGTAAAAAGTTTATTTATCGTACAAATAAACATACATGTATATATGTAACATAAAAATTCATCTCACTAAAAGAGAGAGAGAGAGAAATTATTACTTTTAATAATATTTAATGTTATTTAATTTACACATAAAAGCTTGAAAATTTATAAATTGCATAAAAAATTAAACAAACACTTTTGCAGGGTTTCTCAGTGTTCGCAAATGTTCGCGTGTCTGTGAAAAACTTGTTTATGACCATTAGTTAGGTTCCAATGAAAAATTCGTGTGGCTGTGAATTTGTGCAACTCAATCGCACAAGTTTGAGTATTACTGTATATATATATATATATATATATATATATATATATATATATATATATATATATATATATATATATATATATATATATATATATATACATATATATATATATATACATATATATATATATATATATATATATATATATATATATATATATATATATATATATATATATATATATATATATACACATTTCTGGGCTCGACCTGTGTCACCCAGTGAAATGGTTCCAATAGCACACATTTCTAGGTATAAATATTGCTAAATATACCAGAGAAAAAGCTATCCATAATGCCAGGGTTACTACCCCTGGATCGATCACCACAATGGTGTCGGGTATGCACTAAGGGGTGAGTGGTAGCCACTATCACAGATGCTTTGCCCAACAGATCTCTCCCATTCTCAAAGTCCCCAACATGGGTGAGCCATTCCAACCACTACCTTCCGCTCGCTGCCACCTACCACTCGTGCCTGCCATCTTCATTCCAAAATCTAGCACAAACACGTGAACACCGTGTCTTTTTTCTTTCGTGAATTCAATCCAATTACGGCTTTAATCATGTCATCCCACGAGGATTTCACACCATCTAAGTTGAGTACTATATCTGGTTGGTTTGTTAAACGTGAGAGGCACACTATTTATGAACTGTACATAAAATATGTTTACCAGGTGCACAGCCGAAAGTAGGCTATGCTTGCCTCTGTTGCGTTTTCGACCCTCAGTCTCCGCATTATCGTTAGCAGAACGAAATTCTGCTAGATACTTTCCATTTACTCCATTTCGGTTTTTGGAGCATATTTTGGAGAAATTACCATGTCGCTGGTGTAGAGGCACAGGAACCTTTGTATCATGGCTTGAGCTAGGCTCAACTATTTCTGATCATAGATTTTGAGTCTTTTTATTAATTTCCTTTCCTCCACCAGCAAGTTGGTGCCTTCTCAATGGTGTTATTATTATTATCATGATTATAGCTAATGTGTATAAGGATGGATGACATGTCCATTCCTGGATTAGTTTATGCATGTGATTCGGCATCAGAGGTAGGCCATCTTGGTACCTAATGTTACCTACGAATGATTTTCGGGTTCCTTCTCTGCCACCGAATCATTTATGTTTATATATATATAATCTTTAGGCTAACCCACATCATGGGTGGTTAACATTATATCATATATTATTTGCTCTGATAACAAGGTTGGTTTTTAATTCTATCAATTTGGTAGCCTAGCCTACCTGACCAGGCCGTGATATGGTTTTGGAGGGTTAGGCTAGGCATGACATGCGCTCTTACACGATGCTCAGGCTTCCTAGCTCACCTGACCAGGCCGTTTTACGGTTTTGGAGGGTGAAGTTAGGCTAGTGAGAGAGTTCCTCATTCACACTTAGCCCACCTGACCAGGCCGTTAGGTTTTGGAGGGTGAGGTTAGGCTAGTGAGAGAGTTCCTCATTCACACTTAGCCCACCTAGCCAGGCCGTTAGGTCTTGGAGGTGAGGTTAGAATAGTGAGAGGGCTCCTCAATTCATACTTTGCCACCTGACCAGGCCGATTCAGTTTTGGAGGGTGAGGCTAGATTAGTACGAAGGTTCTTCTCTCCCCACACCTGTAGCACTCATCCTAGCCTTCCTGACCAGGCCAAAAAGTTTTGGTTTTGGAAGGTAGGCTAGGAACAGGAGGTTATCCTCCGGCTTTTTCGTGTATATATCCTAGTCCTTCTTTACCTGAACAATTAGAATCTGGTGACGTTGCCTGGGCGACATCCTCGTAAGAGGAAAGCCGATCGCTTGCGCTCGTCACCTCCTTATAGGAGGTTGTACTCGGCTTCTCGGAGGGTGCATCCACCTGACCAGTCGCTGTTCCGTTGGGTTTCCGCCACTCATCTACCTTTCCCGTGAAAGCAAATAAGAGTTACGATATGATAGATTTAGTTGTTTTAAAAGTACTTTGTGTTTACCGTCTGCTTAAGACGGTGGAGTCTCCGCCAGACTAGTCGGATCTCTCATTTGTTATTGTCCATTTAACCACTCCGGTGGGTATGGTATCCTGCATATTTTACAGTTTCCATTATTTGGGTACTGCCGTGGGCGATTTGAGAGATGGGCTATATGCGAACACTCTATTTCGCTCACTTTACGCCGATTCCATATTATGTGACACAATAAGATTTCAGTGACAAGTCACGGCGGAGTAACATAGAGTGCTTGCTTATAACATAAATATTAGTTAACCATTCCATAGCATAAATCTATTTTAAATAGACTTTTGCTGCCAGACTCAGTTCCGGCGGGTCTTGCCTTGATGATACTCATGTACCATCATCCATAATCTTGTTAAGATAGACTTTTGCCGCGGACTTAGTTCCGGCGGTCTTGCCTTGATGATACTCATGTACCGTCATTCCACTTACAGATGGTACGTTGTCAGGAGCAGGGTGCATGGCCGTCCTCCAACAACCCTGCGGACACGAGGGTGTGCCGCTCGCACTCCAGCTGCGCAGTGCAAGTTGGAGACCTGGTCGTTTGGCACCCGGACGGCTGTGAGATTTGTTACGCTCTTTACGAGCTGGTAACAGATGAGTCGGTAAGTGACGAGACTGCTAACCTTTAGTCCCTTTTGACTTTAATGGCTCATATGGATATATGCGATAAAAAATTGGAGAATATTTTTAGCAAGTCCTATCTTCTCTTCCAGTCTAACCAAGCAATCCGAGCCTCTTCGCTGTCGACCACGAAGACCTGGGTCGGCGGATTTGGAAGAAATGTTGCGTCTGGCCGCCCCTATGAACTGTCGGAGATTTGCAATCTCCTCTATCCGAATGCTCGGATCTCCGCCGCAGTACCGAAGGACGTGGCCGCCCCACTCATTGCGAGGATCAGGGAGGAGACACAGCCCCCCAAGACGAAAATCTGTGCGAAGAGGTGGCGGAAGAGGTAGTGGCCATCAACATCCACATCGAACCGATGAGCGTAGATGACTATCAGGTAGAAGGTAGGGCGGTAAGTGAGGCAGGTGGAAGTAGCGGAATTAGATCACTTTTAGTTAGTTCACCATCTTCGTCCTCTTCTTTTCAAGGATTTTCCAAGTCAGCTAACCTTGGGGACAGATCTCGGTCTGTTATCCCCAAGGTGAAATCTCTGAAGAAGAAGGACTTACCCAAGTCTTCTAGACCTCAAAGGTCTAATCCGCCAGCTCCCTCTAGGTTGTCACTGGCTCCCAAACCAGTGACGTCCTTAAAAAAGGCTACTCCCCATCTAAGGGGTCGAGGACCAGAGTTTGAAGGCTAAGCCCCAGCCTAGCTTCGACTCTGAGGCTTTCTACGTCGACCTGCTGATGCAGAGGATCGACTCTTAAGGTTGAAGCTTGGCTACAAGATCTCTCGTCTCAGCTTGTCACAAGCTTAGAGACCTCCGGACAGTCAGTGGTGTCATTGGCACAGAGGATGCAGGCCCAGGAAAGCTTGCTCTCCGGATTCATTCGATCCGGAGCAGTACAGCATTCACATGTTGTCCCGGATGCTTCCAGACTGCCCCCCTTTGATAAGGGGAACCCGTGGCGGCTGGCCCTGCATGCCCCCCTGCATAATGGCACACTGACCATAGAGGGATTGGGCACTCGTCGTCTGGAAGAACTAGAGTTCTTTCCGGGCAACCTAGTGCCTCCCTATCCAGGCTTTGCCAGGTTAACTGAGGAAGCCTGGATTAGATCCGATAAGGTCCCTAAGGAAACGGTCATCTTTCCTAGGGACCAAGCTCAATCCACCCTGATGCGCGCTCTCACTGACTGGGAGTGCGAGAACACGAAACTTACTCCCTTTAGAGGAAGTTTCATGATGTTCTCTTTAGGGGACTCTATCCCGACCCCCTGCACTACTAAGATTGCAGAGCTGACCCTTCAGGCTGGGATAGATGGCAAACCCATACCTCAACTCCGGGAGACAGATCCTACTTCTCTTCTCTTCCCCGGAGATTCGGAATGTTGGGTGGGAGCTCCGGCAACGTTCACGGTGGGGAAACTCGATCCCGAGTGTGCCTCCACCCTGTTCAGCGAGCAACTTCCCAGGATTCCAGATGCTCTGCTGAAGACGGAGTTTGAGACTAGATGCAGGTTGAGTCGCTCCCTTCATTCCGTCACCATCTCAGAGGTAACTGCATTAGTCTATACAGACGAACCTCTGTTTCAGGTCCTCACAAAGTCATCATTGGCATCCTTCCATTCGGACCTTTATGACTTTGTGGTCGCGAGGCAGAACTGCCGAAAGCACATCTTTGCTGATGCCACCATCAGGCATGAGCCCAATAGACTCATGAAGAGCTCTATCTGGGGACCTAACCTCTTCCCAGAGGATGAGGTCAATAATGTCCTGGCAGAGGCAACTAGAGCGAACCAGAGTCTTCACTCTCGCTGGGGTCTTCCTTTCAAAAGGAAGTCCTCTGAGACCTCCGGACCTCAACCTAAGGAAAGGAAGAGGTTCAGGAGATTCCAGAACTATCGGAAGCCTCAGGCTCTGACTGTGCTTCAGGCGGTACCGGTCTCACAGATCGGACAGCCTTCCACATCCAAGGCACAGCCTCAGCCGCAGTACATACTAATGCAGCCGGCTCAGCAAGCTTCGGCTCCACCAGCCTTCGTGACGTCCCCAGCTTTCAACGCCTTGTTTGAAAACCAAGGGGCGTTTCGGGGATACAATAGACATGCAAGGGGTAGTAGAGCCAGAGCCGCCTACAGAGGTAGAGCAGCGTCCAGACCTCTCTCGCGTGGAAGAGGATCCCGAGGAGGCAGAGGGAGTAAGACCTCTTCCAATCAATGAGCCTCCTCAGGTAGGCGGGAGATTGTATCTCTTCCGGGACCATTGGACCTTCAGTCCATGGGCCCATAGCATAATTTCAAAAGGTCTGGGATTGAGCTGGAGCAGAGGGCCTCCTCTGCCAGTCAGATTCCATCAACCTCCATCCAAAGAATTACTGGACTATGCAAAAGACCTTCTGCAAAAGAAGGCAATAAAGAAAGTCAGGCACTTGAAATTTCAAGGCCGTCTGTTCAGTGTCCCAAAGAAAGACTCAGACAAGCAAAGAGTAATTCTAGACTTGTCTCGTCTCAACTTATACATTCAATGCGACAAGTTTCGCATGCTTACAATCTCGCAGGTACGGACCCTACTTCCCCGTGGGGCCGTCACCACCTCTATAGATCTTTCAGACGCTTATTATCACGTCCCGATTGTGAGAAACTTCTCTCCTTACCTAGGGTTCAGACTAGGGAAACAAGCATACTCGTTCAGAGTCATGCCATTCGGGCTCAACATAGCGCCCAGGATTTTTACCAAACTGGCAGAGACAGTAGTTCAACAGCTACGGGCCCAAGGGATTATGTTAGCCGCATACCTGGACGATTGGATAATTTGGGCATCCAACGCCAAGGAATGTCGAAAAGCAACATTCATAGTGATCAGCTTCCTGGAATCCTTAGGTTTTCAAATAAACAGGAAGAAATCCCGTCTAGTTCCGGAGGCTCAGTTTCAGTGGTTAGGAATCCAATGGGATCTAAACACACACAAACTGTCACTTCCGCCAGCCAAAAGGAGGGAAATAGCCAAAGCTACCAGGCAGTTCCTCAAAAACAAAAGAGCCTCTTGTCGTACCCAGGAAAGAGTCCTGGGTTCTCTTCAGTTCGCGTCAGTGACAGATTTGCTGCTGAAAGCCAAACTGAAGGATATAAACAGAGTATGGCGGAGACGAGCCAACAGCAGGAACAGAGACAAGATGTCTCTAATTCCGCCGGTGTTGAGGAAGAGGCTTCGACCGTGGTCAACAGTTAAGAGTTTGTCAAGGTCAGTGCCTCTCAATTTCCCCCTCCATCATTAGTGATCCATACGGATGCTTCCTGAGCGGGTGGGGAGGATACTCCCAACACAAGAAAGTTCAAGGAACGTGGTCAACTGTATTCCGCCAGTTCCATATCAACATTCTAGAAGCAATGGCAGTATTTCTAACACTAAAGAAGCTACGTCCAACCAGACAGATTCATATCAGACTGGTACTGGACAGTGCAGTAGTTGTGCATTGTGTAAACAGAGGGGGCTCCAAGTCGAGCCATATCAATCAGGTAATGATTGCAATTTTCTCTCTGGCAAGGAAACATCTTTGGCACCTGTCAGCTACCCACCTGGCAGGTGTTCGAAATGTCATTGCAGATTCTCTATCCAGGACAACTCCGCTGGAGTCGGAATGGTCCTTGGACAAGACATCGTTCGAGTGGATTTGTCTTCAGGTCCCGGGTCTCCAGATAGACCTGTTTGCCACAGAGAGCAACCACAAGCTTCCGTGTTACGTTGCTCCCAATCTAGACCCTCTAGCTCATTCCATAGATGCGATGTCAATTGACTGGAACAGATGGCAAAGGATCTATCTGTTTCCACCAATAAACCTACTGATGAAAGTTTTACACAAACTCAGATCATTCAGAGGTCAAGTAGCACTTGTGGCACCCAACTGGCCGAAGAGCAATTGGTTTCCTCTTCTACTGGAGTTGAAGCTCCCTGCACAAACAGATTCCCAATCCAAGATTGACACAAGTAGTGCAAACTCGGACTGTGTCAGCTTCCTCAAGAATTCTGAGTGCCCTAGCTTTATGGACTTCATGAAGTTTTCAGCTCAGAAAGATGCTAACATTGACCCTCTTAATACACTGTTCATAGAATCAGATAAGAGGGAATCTACACTTAGACAATATGACTCAGTAGTTAAAAAGTTAGCATTATTTCTAAGGGAATCTGAAGCTCAGAAAATGACCACGAATCTAGCAATCTCTTTCTTCAGATCATTATTTGAGAAAGGACTGGCCACTAGTACTATTACTACAACAAAATCTGCTTTAAGAAAAATATTTTTACATGGCTTTAATATTAACCTTACAGACTCATATTTTTCGTCAATTCCTAAAGCATGTGCTCGTCTTAGACCAGCAATCCGTCCACACACGGTTTCCTGGTTCTTAAATGACGTACTTAAATTGGCATCAGACACTGATAACGAATTATGTACATACCCAAATCTGTTAAGGAAGATGTTATTTTTAGTAAGTCTAGCCTCAGGGGCTAGAATTTCTGAACTATCTGCTCTCTTTAGAGAACCGAATCATGCTGATTTCCTCCCGTCAGCAGAAGTTCTGGTGTCTCCAGATCCCAGATTTCTAGCAAAGAATGAGGATCCACAAAATAGATGGTCTCCTTGGAAGATTATTCCCCTTCCACAGGATCTATCTTTATGTCCAGTTAACACTTTAAAAGCTTATTTAAATAGAACTTCTAAAAGAACTTCAGGCCCTCTTTTTGTTAGGGAAAATGGGGGTACCATTTCCTTAAAGGCCATCAGGCAACAAATTCTTTATTTTATTAAACAGGCTAACCCGGATTCAGTACCTCGGGTACATGATATTCGGGCAGTAGCCACCTCAGCTAATTATTTTCACAATATAAATTTTGATGACCTTAAAAAGTATACGGGCTGGAAATCACCAACAGTATTTAAACACCACTATCTTCAGTCCTTAGAGGCTCTTAAATATTCCACTGTAGCTGCAGGAAGTATTGTTCCTCCAGGCCCAGCTCAAGACTAGTATATAACTCTTGTTTATCCTTGTTGTAATGTAATTCTTGATTAAATTACCTATTGGTATATTCTCTCGCCTACCTGCCTCGCTTGCTTACCCTGCTTTCTAGTCTTTTAGGTCAGGTCTGCTTCACAGCCTGACTCCTGCCTGTAACATTGATATCCTGTTTTTAAGACATAATCTGTTTAGCATTAAGTATCTTGGTGTTGGTTATTTGGTATTTCTAGGCTTTGTGCCTTATAGTTTTTTAATTATATTTTGAATTTTATAATTTGGGTTATTAAACTCAGTATTGTGCTCTTAGTTTTATTTAGCTCCATTAACCCTTAAACGCCTACTGGACGTATCATACATCGACTAAAATTGTCTGTTGGGTGCCAAGTGGACATACCGTACGTCGACTACAAAAAATTTCAACCTTCGGTCAACTTTGACTCGACCGAAATGGTCGAAAAACGCAATTGTAAGCTAAAACTGTTACATTCTAGTAATATTCAATCATGTACCTTCATTTTGCAACAAATTGGAAGTCTCTAGCACAATATTTTGATTTATGGTGAATTTTGAAAAAAATTTTTCTTACGCCCAAGACGTAACTCTGCCGAAAATTTCAGAAATTCTTTCGTCATTTTGTTGTAATTTTTACACTGTTCTATATTAGCCGTTACATAAAGTTTTATATATGAAAATATGCGCAATTTCATGTACAATACAACAGAAAATAACTCATGGTTGTAGCTTTTATCAGTTTTGAAATATTTTCATATAAATCACGATAACTGCCAAAATTTCAACCTTCGGTCAACTTTGACTCGACCGAAATGGTCAAAAACGCAATTTTAAGCTAAAACTCTTACATTCTAGTAATATTCAATCATTTACCTTCATTTTGCAACCAATTGGAAGTCTCTAGCACAATATTTCGATTTATGGTGAATTTTTGAAAAAACTTTTTCCCTTACGTCCGCGCCAGAAATTCTTTTCGTCATGTTGTCGTAATGTTTGCACTGTTTTATATTAGTCGTTACATAAAGTTTTATATATGGAAATGTGCGCAATTTCATGTAGAATACAACAGAAAATAACTCATGGTTGTAGCTTTTATCAGTTTTGAAATATTTTCATATAAATCACGATAACTGCCAAAATTTCAAGCTTCGGTCAACTTTAACTTTCGACCGAAATGGTAAAAAACGCAATTATAAGCTAAAACTCATACATTCTAGTAATATTCAATCATGTACCTTCATTTTGCAACAAACTGGAAGTCTCTAGCACAATATTTTGATTTATGGTGAATTTCTGAAAAAAACTTTTTCCTTACATCTGCCGTAACTCGGCGAACATCTCAGAAATTCTTTCGTCATGTTGTCGTAATGTTTGCATCGTTTTACATTAGTCGTTACATAGACTTTTATATATGAAAATGTGCACAATTTCATGTAGAATACAACAGAAGATAGCTCATGGTTGTAGCTTTTATCAGTTTTGAAATATTTTCACATAAATCACGATAACTGCCAAAATTTTAACCTTTGGTCAACTTTAACTCGACCGAAATGGTAAAAAAAACGCAATTGTAAGCTAAAACTCTTACATTCTAGTAATATTCAATCGTTTACCTTCATTTTGCAATAAATTGGAAGTCTCTAGCACAATATTTCGATTTATGGTGAATTTTGAAAAAACATTTTCCTTACGCGTCTGCGCTTGTAACTCAGCGAACATCTCAGAAATTCTTTCGTCTCGTTGTCGTAATATTTGCACCGTTTTATATTAGTTGTTACATAAAGTTTTATATATGAAAATGTGCGCAATTTCATGTACAATACAACAGAAAATAACTCATGGTTGTAGCTTTTATCAGTTTTGAAATATTTTCATATAAGTCACGATAAATAGAAAGAATTCAACTTTCGGTCAACTTTAACTCGACCGAAATGGTCGAAAACTACAATTGTAAGCTAAAACACTTACAGTCTAGTAATATTCAATCAGTTAGCTTCATTTTTCAACAAACGGGAAGTCTCTAGCACAATATTTTTTTGAAAAAACATTTTTTACGCCTGTGCGGCGTTCACTTAATTCATGCATCATTTTGTGATAATATTTTCTCTGTGTTGCTTTGATCGTTTTACAATTTGTTATATACCAGAATCATTGCAATTTAGTGTACAATACAACTAAAAAAATTAACTCATTAGCTTTAACCGTTGTGCTTACAGCGATTTGTATACAATTATATGAGTTTTTTTTCGCTGTCATATATTCCAATATTTATATATGATAATGATATTTTTTCATTTCTGATGGTTGCATACTAAACTTCAGGCAATGACAAAAAAAAAGGAGCCAAAATGAACTCTTAATCTTAAAAACTAAGGGTGCTGTGATTTTTGAAAAAACTTTTTTCAGCTTCGGCGCTAACTCACCGAACGCCGCCGGCATACGGGAGACGTTTTTGTAAATAGAGGCTCGGCGTTTAAGGGTTAAGGTAATCCTTTAGATGGTACCACCAAGCTATTGTATGGCTGATTCTCTGTTACTATTTCACTGGGTGACACAGGTCGAGCCCAGAAAAGGATTTTGACAACGGAAAATCTATTTCTGGGGGAAGACCTGTCACCCAGTGACCCATCCCTATTCTTCCTTTCCCACCCGGATAGCATACCTAGCTTGGAGGGTGCTAATTTTGGGATGAAGATGGTGGGCGCGAGTGGTAGGTGGCAGCGAGTGGAAGGTAGTGGTTGGAACGGCTCACCCATGTTGGGGACTTTGAGAATGGAGAGATCTGTTGGGCAAAGCATCTGTGATAGTGGCTACCACTCACCCCTTAGTGCATACCGACACCATTGTGGTGATCGATCCAGGGGTAGTAACCCTGGCATTATGGATAGCTTTTTCTCTGGTATATTTAGCAATATTTATACCTAGAAATGTGTGCTACTGGAATCATTTCACTGGGTGACACAGGTCTTCCCCCAGAAATAGATTTTTCCTTTGTCAAAATTCTTTATTATGTATTGTACTTTATACGATACATTAATGTATTGTATTCTTCAGTACTGTATGTGTGTTTGCTCTCTCTCTCTCTCTCTCTCTCTCTCTCTCTCTCTCTCTCTCTCTCTCTCTCTCTCTCTCTCTCTCTCTCTCTCTCTCTCTCTCTCTCTCTCTCTCAAGTTTTTTGTTATAAATAATATAGGGTAATTATGTTGGAAAAACAATGTTTATGTTCTATTTATGTTGTATGGGTTTTGTACATAGTACCATACTCATCTTAGAAGTGTAAGTAGGTACAGGTATGAACACACATTGTTAGATGCAATTCATTTTGTAGGTGCAGTATTGTATATCTGTAGAATGATAAGGAATTCAGTTCATTAAAGTGAATGATAATTAGAAAATACCAGTTAGGATAGGCTGTTGAATACTTTATTTAGAATTGTACAAGACTATAAGCTATGAAAATTAGCCTGGGGTAACCCACAAGCTGCTTCATCAGTCATGCTGATAAATTCCTCTCTGCTTGCTTCTCTTGTTACCTGAAGAATTTCTTAACTTCTGTGTTGAAAACTTGTTCGTGAGAGCTCCTTTCTCCTTGCTAAACCTAATTTTCCAGGAATCTAATTTTCTCACTCGCTGGGAATACTTTCCAGACTTTCTTTTTTGTCGGTAGAATTGCTAGTATCACTGATTTTATGCTTTGGAACCATTATTAGCAAAAAGCAAAGTTACATTGTATAGCAAGATTAATATCAATACTCCTATTCTTTGATAAATCTCTTGACAGCATTACTCACCATGTGCAGGATTGGAGGCTGGGTAGGAGTAGGCAAAGAGATGAAACACATGGCTGCTAGAGCAGGTATACTGTATTGCAAAACGAAAGCTGTTCCATGATTATTGTAATTGGGTTGCTCTTTCTCATATTTAAAATTAATTTTTTCTTTCTCTCATCATTGGTAAAGTAATTGTTCATCCAGGTGTTTTATAGTACAGTATTAGGAAAAAAATTTGTAAAAGTATGAAAATACACACACACACACACTTCTGTCCTGTGTGGCATGTTGAAAAGGATGCCGTGTCCTGTCACTTTGCAAACTCATGGTTATAAAAATGCACTACGTAATACATGTAATGTATATTTGTGGACTGTTGTATAGGGAATGCAAAGGGCTATTTAGTATTTTTATTGTATAGTCTTTTGAGAGAGATTTTTGAGTATATCATTTTCATTAATTCTGAGAGGCTAAGGGTGAAATATCGCAGGTAATAGGTACACTGTTCTCAAACAGGTGTGTTTGCACATAATCCACATCAAATACTTAATAGAGTAGACAATAACAAAATTGTTACCTTCTGTGACATTTTTGTTACTTGGTTAAGAAACCAGAGATTATACAGAGAAAAAAAGATGGAGCAGAAACTGTTGTATATAGCAAACTTGAATAAACAGGTCAGTGTAAATTTAGCACTGCATTTCAGTAAAAATGTCTAGTACAGTATTAATGCTAAACTGTTAAGATATGGTAAAAGCTTGGGCAGGCTAATGTGTAAACTTGGTAGAAAACTCAGAAAATACAGTAAATTATAGTAGTAACTTCATTGGGAGATAACCAAACATAAATAGTCTATAATTTTATTGTAGGCAAGTAAACTACAAGCTGTCATCATCATCATCTTAAAGGTGATACATTAGATATGTGCAGCAGTGAGTTCTTTCTACTCTCCTCTGTCATGTAGCTTTCTTCCTGAACTTCCATCAGTTATAGGTCTTCATTAGTCTTCATTTGATTCCCTTGGTCTTCCTACAGGCCTTCTTATTGATACTACTTCCCTGTCTACTGCATTTTTACTTAGTTTTTTTCATACCTTCTCATCTCTTGTCCAAATCATCGTAATCTTTGAGATCTCTGTCTGCTTTCCAGTAGTCTGTAAGCAACCCTATTACAGAACTGCAAAGATTTACATCTTTCCAAAATCTCAGTAGCTTCCCAACTCCTAACCTCCTCTCCCCATGTGCATTGAGTACTGTATAGTCCATTTTTAATTAATAAATTCCTGTATCGATTTAAAATTTTTATTTTAAAAGAAACATGTCTCTTATTTACAGGAAAGATGAAGGTGTTCAAGTGCCATTTGATAAGGAAAGCTCTAGTATAATAAAGTTGAACAATGCCACCATATTGTACTTAAGAGAAGTCAGTCGGTATTTGGCACTAGTGTGTATCCTCAGGGAGGACAACTTTGAGAGACAAGGTATTTACCAATTTTTGCTGTGTAATCAAATGAAATATTATACATCAGGGATTTATTGTTGCCTTGGTGGTGTTTTCATTTTACTGGAAGCAATTTTTCCCCATTGTGTTCCCTGCAGAGTTGTAGCAAGCACAATCCCTCATATTTTGCATAAGGATAAACCTCCTGGAATTTTGAACTTGGATGATAATGATAAACTGTTTTGTTTGCCAGGAGCTACTTGTCCTGTAGTCATTAAGCTAGCCGTATATCCATCGTTCTTACATTTGTTATAGTATTTCCTTGGGAGTGTGGAAATATGCCAGGGAGTTGGGATATGGTGTTATGCTGGTTACTCATAGGACTTAACAGCTTAACCAATAAATATTTGATGAATGATAACCAGCCTTTTTGCAAAGGTTGCTTGGTCCCTTTGACTGTGAGGTATTTGCTGGATGAATGGCTCAGTTTTGGGAATCTGTTGAATCAATACCTCTCTGAGGCTCATGGTTTATCCTTGCTGGGGTTCTCAGAGAGGATTTTACATATGATGCAAGTGACATTTCCAGCTATATCTCAGCAGCTGGTCTCCAGGAAGAAATGTATTCTTAATTCTCTTGTTTCTGTTTTTATGAGCTTTAAATTGCTTTAAATTGACTGTGCATTTATTTGTAGTTTTTAAGAAGTGATACAGGTGTCAGTGACCCTGGTAGTCATGATGCCAGTTAACTTCTAGTCATTCATTCATTCTTCTCCTAGACAGATTATTTTGATAAGAAAAATATACAGTAATTAGATAAGATACATAGCAAAAAAGGCAATTCCAAAAGTGGCTGGTGGTAAACTTTTATCCTATAAAATATTTTTGCAGTTTGATTTTTATGTTGCTTTTCAGAAAGTTTTCCATGTAGCAGTTACAGAACCATTGTTTGGTTTTACATTGCAAAGAATAAAAAAAATCATGGATACAGTAATTCGTATATGGTACATATTAATAATAGAAAAAATTTCAAATAATCATCACCTTGGAAGTATGGGAATGTTGTGAGTGCTTTCTGTGATGAGTGTTTGGTCCCAATGACAGTGAGGTACTTGCTGGCTGAATTCCCCAGCCTTGGGAATCTTAGAAATTGACACCTCTTTGAGGCTCGTGTCAGTGATGGTAGTAGGTTCAGCCTAGGTCAGGTTCACCCTTGCCAAGATCTTGGAGAGGATATGGTTTAAGATGCCCCTGGCATTTTTAGGTTTATTGAAGAAGCAGGCCTTCCATAGAATTCTACTTTAGTATCTAAATATTTTTTTCGAGATGAAACTTCCCTGTATCATTTGCTTTATCTAAGACTACTGGGCACAGATTAGACAAGTGTTAAAATTGAAACAGCCATTAATGAATGCTCCCAGTACTTGCCCCCACTCTTTGGAGGGTGGCCATTCTTTCTAGTCAATAAAGCTGGCCAGTTGTGTAGACAAGTGCTCTGAAATTTGGGTGTCTTTTCGGTGGTTAACGAATTGGATCATCTGTATTATGGTTTGTATTTGGCAATATGGATTCTTCTTCTCAATCTTACCCACAGAAGTCTGTTAGATTATGTAAGGTAAGTGGTTGTAAGACCAGATTGGGTTAAGTGAAGTACGATACTCACAAATATGCATTGATCATCGAAGGGTGAATTGTGATCCAGACGACTGTTGTGATCATTGCAAGGATTGATCTTGGGAAGAAATAGAGATGATAAGTTAATAAAATAGAAAAGAGAAGGATAGACTTGAAAGATAGTACATAAAGAGAACAGCTAGTCTTGAATCTATCTTTAGAATTAATACCTGGCTAAGAAGATAGAGTTGACCCCCAGTATTCGCGGGGGGACAGGGACCACAACCACTTCCAAATAGCTAAAATCTGTGAATAATTGATGCTTCTTCCAAAAACAGTTACAGCTGCTTATTTAAATGGTTCAAACACCAAAGACCCCCCCTCTCAAAATGCTTATAATTGCCAATTTTAATAGTTCAAACACCAAATATACCTTAAACTATCATCCTAAAACACTTTAGTATTATTTTAATATTTCAATATCATTAATATTAATATCTTTTCAATATTACTATCATATCATTTCAGTAACATTTTACCCCTATCAACTTCCTCATACCCTTCTCTTCACACAGAAAAGTTCAGAGTTTGGAAGGGTAGTTTGAACAGTTGTAATGCAACAAGGCCATCAAGCCATGGGCATGTCCTGTCTCAAGTTTATTCATATTATACTCCCTGTCATTCAGTTTGGTCCTGGTAGCTTTTTGGAAGGACAAAAGATAAGTTCTGTAGACATTAGGACACATACTTCCATTTCCTGGTACTCATTCAGTCGAAGTAAAGTATTCTCCTGTGAGTTGAAGTTTAAGCAGTATGGATTCATCTGCCTGGCATCAGAGTACTGTAGATCTCCAATATTTGGATGACTAGTTTGTTTCTCACCAGTTTGTTTATGATGAGAATTGTTTTATGCCTAACCTTAGGAGTGGAAATTTGGTCAGTGTTGACTATCTGTGCTTTTCTGACTCAGTCAGTTGTTTATCTGGAGATGAGGATCAGCTATCTCTTGTTAAAGCTTTTCCCTACAAATAGAAGGGTAACAGTTTTCTACCTCTGTTGAGAACTATATGTAGACCTCAAGAATCTTTGCACTGTCCTCAGATGTCTTGGAGGCAGATGTAGGGGCTATTCTGAGTAACATTTTATGTCAGGAAGTGGAATTGTAAATATCCTACAGTTCTTGGCAGTTTAAAACAGTCTTGTGCAAGTCTCATTTCTTATGTAAGACAACAAGGAGACAAATCAAGAAATTTGTTCAGGCTAGCAAAGAAACTCCCTTATCCTTTGGGCAGAGTTCAGCAACATCGTTCCTTTCCCTGTTTTGTCCTAAGGCAAGGTATCCAGCCAGATAGTCTCCTTTTCCTCATGTTTGCCAGAAGTTGTGGAACCTTTAGGGAAACCCAGACACCCATCTGTTCACAACTGCCCAAAGCACTGCACTACCAGTATACTGCCCTTCATGCTAGGATCCTCAGGCAGGGGCAGTTGATGCCTTCCTTCTAGAATGGTCAAATCTAGACTTTTAGGCTTTTCCTCTGTTGACTGTTTTTGAGGAAATACTCAACAAGTTGTGAACTTTTCAGATCACTGATGATTTTGTTAATGCATCCTTGGCCCTAAAGGGAATGGTTCTCCTAAATTTCTTCCCTGGAGGTAGATGTTCTTCATCTTCTTCCTTTCAGGAAGGATCTTTTCAGACAGTCTTATTCGAGAAGATTCCTTCAAACCTCCACACACTTCATTTAACTGAGTGGAGAATGTCAGTATCCTGTTACTAACTAAGGGCATTTCTAGAATGGCTAAGGAAGCAATCCTTAAATCTAGAAGGTCCTCCACTGTTAGACTTGTGGTTATTTTTTTGTTATCTTGGTGATTGTCCTGAGTGATATCCAGCACCTGTTCCACTAGGTATTTTGATTTAAGCTCTACCAGTATCTCGGATATGTAAAGCAGTTTCCTGTTATAGCAATCAAGGATCCCACTTTTCTTTGCTTTCAGTTTTACAGCATGCTGACTAGAATATTACTCCCAATTTAAAGTTTGAAGAGGTTTTTAATCTTTTGTTCTGGAGATTTCTTCCTCCAATCAAGATTTACAATGAAATTTAGACGTAAGCCTTCAGATGTTGATATAACCTCAGTTAAGCCCTTTTATAGGGCATCACTTAAGAATTTTGAAGACACTTTTCTTTTAGCTCTTGTTGCAGCAAAGTGTATTACGAATGACCTTCAAGCCCTTTCTTGCAGGGGCTTTGTTCTAGTGGCAACCCCTCTTTTCTTTCATAACTTAGAGAAGAGATATAGAGGAATAAGCCCTTCCCAGTTTTGGTTACAGTGCCTAATTTAACTGCTTTAGTCCATTTGCCACTCTTATGATTTCCATTAGGAACCTATGACTCTTTTATAGTACAAGGTATTATGGTATATATCTAATATCCTGGTTTTGCTGAAGTATTTTAACTGTGTTGTCCTCTTGACAACTTTGGGCAGATCCTGAAATATGCAAATCTTGGTCGCCATTATATAAAATTCAATTTTTTTCAATATCTCTGTAAATTTGTAAGATAATATGTCATATGGGATGTCTATACCCATGTTTTCATGGTCAAGAATTAATATTATGTCACAAAAACCAATATAACATGTGCAGTTTTATTTGTACAGACATTATGACAAATAAACTTATAAAAATCTTACAACAGTACATGAAATTCGACATATTTATTATTGCAAACTGTTCTTACAAATTAAACTTATGCTTTTGTGTGTATTTTTAACTGCCAAGATACACAGCTTCTTGCATCATGTACATATATGTGCTCCTAATAATTATATAAAAATTGTGTGTTTAGTTGTGCACTGAAGAAGTAAGGCAACATTCGTTCCAAGCATACTTGTTGAAATAACATGTGCAAGCAGTGTTGGTTTTATGAGATTATCCACCCTGTGCTTGCCTGTTGGATGCTGCCGTGCTTCCTCCATGTGTGCAGATATTTCATCAAAGTTCTTTTCACCATCTTGAAAAAGGTGCTGCAGCAGGACAACATTTATCATGCGGAATGCTCTCATAGCCCTTACCCATTCCTTTCCGCTCATAATTCCTGTAAGATGTCCAAACACTGCTCCAACTAGAACATCAAGACCTGTCCCTTCATTAGTGTCCCTATGCATCCCAAGAAAGACATGATTATGTGCATTGCTCCGGGATGAAGTATAGCATCTCTGAACCTTTCTGATTCCCCCCACTTGATCTGCTGAGCCACCATTTACAGCTGCATATCAATGGACAGGTTGGCATAAGTCATTCCCTGCTCAGCCAGTGACTTTTTCATGTAGATAAGTGATGTAAGCACTGTATCTGGATGAGAGGGTGAAGAATCTATCAGATGCCCAATTAGATACACTGTGGCAGCTTTGGGTGAAGGTGGACCTTGCTCTCTGGCAGCTCGACTATTAAATCCACCCCACTCCATGGAACAGTGTATTTAGCCACTGGGCATCTTTTTGCTGAGCAGACTGAAGGCTCTTCTCCTTGGCACATACACCTCTGTATGGGATTCCTTCTGTTATTGAGACAGCAGGAGGTTAACTTTCTTTGGACCAGTGTAGTGCTGCAGTACAATAGGCTGTGTAATGTTGGGAGATTTGTTTTTACTATTTTGCGCAGGCGAGGAATACTAAGGTTCATGACTCCAATCTCAGTACTTCCCGTCTCAATGATGCCAGCAGGATTCATCTGAAAATCATGAGCCATGACATGGGTTTCTCGACGCCTATTTGGATTGGAGTTGGGACCTGGAGCTCAAAATTATCAGACCATCCAAACACCAGACCCACTCTCAGAGTCATGCCCATAGCCTGATGTAGAAGACTGCTGTTGCCTCCCACAAATTTTGCAGCTGAATTTTGGAAGCGTATCACCTCATCATATGAAACAATGAAACCATGGTCATGCAGTAGCTTGATTAATTCAGAACTCCCGTACTTGTGGTGCAGCTTCACAGCTAGGCTAGTGTTGTTTGGTTTCTAGTACCTGTAATGTGACTCTGCACTGCTTGAGCTAAACTCAGGGATTTTTGAGTCTCTTGGCCATTTGATACTAGTTCTGAAATTATTTTAAGTAATGTTTCACTTGTATGTTTAAGTATGTTGTTGTAGGTGAACTATGTAAGATCATAAACTGCATTATTACACTGCACAGATTTTGCTTCATGTCTGACCTGCCTAATCACTGCTTCAATAGTGAATCTGCTCTGACTATCTTCAAAGCCTTACCCACAAAATGTCTAAACCCAACAACTGAGGCACAACCCTCCATATTTACAACAACAATATCATCTTCTAAATAGCGTGTAAGTTTTGTAAACATATGTTGGCGAGACAGAAGACCTACAAAACCACAGTATGTATCATGTAGTTCAATAGATGTCCACATGCGTAGATACTGATTGGCATACGTGTCATCAATTACCATCTTTAGTGCATCGTCATCCAATACTAGGGACGGGTTGCCAAATCAGTGTATTTCGGAATTACCATGAATTCATCGTAATACTTTTTATGGTATTGTGCATCAGCAGCAGGTAAATCAGAAATAGCCCTTTTCATACGGATTTCAGCTTGTCTGCCCCATTCCTCATTTCTCTGCTCACAGACATCCAAAAGTACATCTTTAAATGCAGGAAGTCCAGGGCGATCCTTGGTCTCTCATCTCACAACTCGTTCCCAGCGGTCAGGGTGTTTTGGATCTTTTGGAACACAATCTTTGCCACAGATCAGGCAATGTTGTAGGAATTGAAAGATGGAAAGCTTAGACCTTCTGACCCTGGAGGTACTTGGCTCTTCACTCTCAGAAGTTGAAAAGCCTTGTTTTCTTTTCTTAGATATATATTTTGCTACATTTTGCTTACAGGTGTATGCACAATAACATGTTTTGTGACATTCAACAGTTGCATTTTGTCCAGTTGTATCAAGAATAGCTTGCAACTTTAAATGGAAATTATCACCTCTCTCTTTACTACGTTGAATCATTGTGTTGATACCTTGTATCTTGAAGGCTTGAAGAGCTCCCTCCGTACGACAGGATGGAATCAGACAGGATTCACCAGCCATCTGAGGAAAAAGTACCAGCACCATGTAAAATACCACAAGAGTGATTGCACTAAAAGTTAGCACTTTATATTACCCAACATCACCTTGCTAAAAATAGTAATTGCTGACTAAGGCTACATTACATCATTACAAGGCATATATACAAGCATGTGCTATATAGATAATGGATTATGCAAGCAGTGACTACATCTAGACATAACATAAATCCAGACCTTTCATGTTCGGCAGTCCAAATTCTTAAACATCTTTTTTAATTACTATATAATTAAAAATAAAGATCTGGTTAACCTGAAAGTTAGGTGCATTACCTCTGTGGTTCTCCATTCATGCAGGATCCAAAGCAAACTAGTTTAAGCCACTAGATAAACATGCAGGAACTACTTCATACAGTATTGGTATGAATAGTAATAGTAATAGTAAAAATAGTAAAAATCCTGTAAATAGACATCTTTATGTTAGTATTCAAGGACAAACAAAGATGATTTCACATTGGTACACAGTGCCAGTACACTAAAGAAAGAGTTGCACTTGCTGATTTATTTAAAGTTTTTGTTGTACAAATTCACATAAGGAATTATATCACCTCTTTTAATTCAGCTTCTAGCATTGTCACATGTTATTCTTATGTAATGGTACAATGCAATTCATGCATAATGACTAATAATAAATAGAGCTGCCTTGACTCTGAGTACTACATTTTTACAATAATGAAAGTGTATGAATTGTCTTGGGTGAAGTTTTGACCATATCTTTTACACAAATTAGCTGTTCACTTACATTTTTGGGTACCGTGAAGAAGGGTATTATCATAGCTTAGCATCTGGTGTGTATTATTGTCACCTATCAATATGTTAATGAAATCAAACTATAAAATAAAGGCCTCAAAAGTTTATTATCGTCCTGATTGGACGATAATAAACGCAGGTCAATAATACCCTCATCGATGGTATCCCATATTGCATTTAGGCATAATATATACCTGCAACAAAATATTTAATGAGTTTATCATGTTCTTTGACCTTAAAAACATAGGTATAGACACCATATTATTTATATTATCATGTGTAGAAACAAAGATATAGAGGAAACTAGATTTTTTAGTAATGGCGGCCATTATTTACATATAACATGAGTTGCCCAAAGTTGTCATGAGGACAACTAAGTTGAAAAACCTAAAAAACACCTTAGGATAGCAAATCTATCAAGAAACCTTGTACTATAGAACATTCAAAGGTTACCCATTTTGGCTAATGGACTACTTTGGTAGGCAATGAAGAAGTGGCTGCCTTAATGTCCAGATTAGACTTAAGAGATTATATTAGCGAGCTTCTAGCCCTATCTTGTTCTTTGGCTTTGCTCTAATGGCAACCTCTCTTTTCTTTTCCTTCATTGCTTAGAGAGAAGACTTAGAATTGCAAGCCCTCCCCAGATTTGTGACAGTACCTAATTTATCTGCTTAAGTAGCAATGGGATAATGGCTGTCATATGTCCAGTTAGAACTCTTAAGGGTTTACCTGGGCAGATATAAACCTGTAAGAGAAGGCCAAACACTCCTATGTCCAGATGGTTAAAGTGTATGCACACAGTTGATTTCTGAGTGTTTTATCTTTTTCAGGGATATCCTCATGGCTCCCATACCATAAAGATGTCTTTATTGCCTTGAAAATCTTCTTCAAGAGAAGGTTGTCTTGCAGCTCAGGGGAGTTATAACTATTTTTGTCTCATTTTTTGCAATTGTTCAATTTCAGCATGAGTGTTAAGCCCTTAGTCCTATTGTTGCGGCAGAGACACTTTCTCCTGAACCAAATACTATGATAGTAACCTTGCATTCTATCTTATCGTTAGTTGTTGAGAATCCTGCTATTGAATTTTGGGAGCATGAAGGCACACATTGGTGTATAGGCGCGCACCTTCATATACGAAGGTAGTAATTGTCTTTAGTTTTGGACTGTTGGTTTTGGGCTTTCGACTCAGGCACAGGAGTCACCAGTACTCTACAAGATAGAATCCTCTTTTCCTTGTAAGAATCTTCAGGCACGAGTTTTGAGAAGCTATTTCTCTCCATTAAAAAAGATTTTAGTTCTCCTGGCTGAACTCTGTTTCTCTGGCTGCACTAACCCACCATCTTCATTCAATGTGGTAACCAGCCATCTTTAAGAGTAGGTAAGATTCATTCCAAATAATGATAATTTTCATGATAAAATTTTTTATGATAATTCATGATCAAATTAATTATTTGGATACTTACTATGAAAGTGGAAACCACCCAGCCTCCCCACATCTTAGTGGGTGGTCATGAAGAAATAATATGACAGAATGTAAACATTCCAGCACCACCTGGTGGGAAACAGGTGAATACAAAGACAGTCCTAGCGAGTTAGCCAAGCGTATTTTGATTTTTTTAAATGTTGATCGCACCAAACAGCATGAAGATAAAGCTTACTTTAACAGTAGATAAGCATCCAAATAGTTAATTTTATCATGAAAATTATAATTTCTTGATGTGGTAGGGGAACTGTCTCATGTCGCTAGCAGCCTCAAAGTTAACGCGAGAGATCAACTATGCTCTCATCTGGTTCCTTCGGTCTTTAACCGCCATGGAGAAAGGTACATGGATGATTACGGTGAACATGAAAGGCGTGCACTTTCATGTCCCCACTCACCAACTTTTAAGGAAGTTCCTACTCTTTGTCTTTGAGGGAAAGACATCAATGTTGAGTTCTTTGTTTCAGGCTGAATTCTGCGCCCTAAGTTTTCACTAGGTGCTGTCCCCTTTGTGAATAGCTTCACTTATTAGGAGTAAAGATATGTGTGTACCTGGAAGATTGGATTATCTTTGCAAAATTTAGAGAGGATTGCCTGAGGGCAAGAAATTTGAAATGGGCTTGGCAAAAACCCTAGGCTTCCTAATAAATGTTGCAAAGTCATATCTGGAACCTACACAAAGATTAACCTATCTGGGTATGGCGATTGATTCAGTTCCTTTCAAGTTTTTTCTAACACAAGCTCGAGTAGACCATCTGTTATTAATCATGAGAGATTTCTCCTCCTCAGTGCTGGTTGTATCTCTTTGACCACATCTTCTGTGGAGAAGCTAGTTCTGAGTGCTCAACTTTGGATGATACCTCTTCAGTTGCACATGAGAGGCACTGGCACAGAGAGAGATTCAGCCAGACAATGAGTTGGAGCCAAGATCTGATCCCTTCCCTTTGTTGGTGGATGCGTATAGTAGTGCTTCTTGCAGGGAAGTTCTTAGAGTCCCTAAGCCCAGACCCCTCACTGTATTCAGCTGCCTCAGATGAGGATTGGGGTGTGGTTATCGGGAACCAAGTCGCTTCAAGGGTGTGGTTGCCAGAAGAAGCAAGTCTTCACATTATCTGCAAGGCATTGTTTGCTATCCAAAAGGGATTTAAGACCTGGATGAGCACTGTCCAATGAGTAATTTCTATCTTCTCGAGCGTGTCTTCTCTGGCTTATCAAAGATGGTAGAGGGGTATGAAATCAGAAACCTTGGTAGCCATCACCAGGGATTTAGCCTCAGGACAGTGTAGGGGAATTTGCCCATATGCCCCAGTTTGTGCCTGGTTGACTGAATGTTTTGGTGGACATGTTAAGTTGTCCAGGACAGGTACTCTCCCGTGATTGATCTTTAACCCTGTAGTTTGCGAGTTGATTTGGAGCGTGTTTGGCCAACCCCTCACTGATTTCTTTGCAACAAAGCTGAATCATCAGCTCCAGCTCCAGCTGTATGTCTCCCCAGTTCCATACCCTCAAGCATGGGCAGTAGAAGTTATGGTTCAAAGTTGGACAAATCTATTCGTGTATACTTTCCCTATGTTTTTGCTGTTGAAGGGGGTACTCAAGAATTGAGAGCTATTGGGAACACTACCACGATTCTAATCACACCTTGGGGGCCAAGAGGGCATTGGTTCCCAGTCCTTCTATAAATGTTGGTAGAAGTTCCCAAACAATTACCTCCATAGACAAATCTGCTTCGTCAGACGAGAACAGGGAAGCTTCACAGTAATATTGAAATGCTTCATCTGACTTCTGACTGCATGGAAACTGTTGACAAGCTCCTCAGCTCCAGAGACTTTGCTAAGCCATATAGGGACTTTTCTAATGGCAAAGGTAAAGTCCACTAAGTTCTTGTTCCGTACAGTGGGAGCTTTATAGATCATGGTGCAAGTCCAGGGTTATTTCCTGTCTTTGCACCGACATTAACAATGTAAGAATGTTGCTTTGTTTGTTTTTTCTTGAGAGATGCCAATGGTCTGTCCATTTCCTCCATCAAGCCTATAAATCCATGCTGGCTTACATGTTAAGGCATTCTGGATTGGGTATATCAAAAGAGATTGACTTATGGGAAGCTATTTGTTCATTTTAATTGGAATGCTGAAGGTTCTGCCAAAGCCACTTTTATTGAACATAGTCGTTGGCATAAGACACCTTATAGGGTGTAAGACACCTTATAGATCCTCCTTTCAAACCTCTGAGAGAGGTCTCTCACAAGGCTTTATTTTCAGACTTTTTTTGGTGGCATAGGTTTCAGCCAAAAGAGTAAGTGAATTTACAAGGAATATTATCGTTAGTAGGGTGTTCATGTACTGAAGTAGAACTATATTTTTTTGGCATCCTTTCATGCTATGAATGATACAGTATCAAGACCAAATCTCTTCCAAGAGTTTACTCTATCTCCTCTCTGGAAACTTTAACTCCTGAGGAAGAAGAGGTACTTTTATGTCCTGCTGGGGCTGTAAGGGTGTATACATTCCATCTTAACCATTAAGGAAGCAGTGTAGGAACCTGTGCAGTGTCAGGAATCCTGAGGTTCCTATGTTTGAGAATGCCATGGCTTTCATTATTTAATCCTTAATCCTGGAAGCACACCATGCATTGTCTCAGAGGATTGCCTCCTTTTGACGATGAAGTTACATGATGTCAGCGCCTCTTTCTAGACTGTCAAGTTTTGGTGTCACAGTAGGAAGACTGCCATACACTAGCACTTATAGTTTTGGTATAGGAGATTTCTTTTATTCTTCCCCTTATGTGTTACAAACAGGTATAGGTTCTCGCTATCAACCCCCATCCTGGGTAAGTGGGGAACCGCATGTATTGCAGTTTGTACATGGTAGTATCTTACTCTACTTTTGTTTTGATTATGGTACAGTGCTCCCCCATTTTTACACAGGAATAGGTTCCAGAACTACCACGGAAATGCAAAAATCCCCTCTAAAAAAAGCTTATACTGTAACTGCCAAATACTTTGTACCCCTTAAACTAAAACACTTATAACTGCCTATTTTAACATTTCACTGCTTAATTTGATAGTTCAAACAAAATATACCTTAAATTATATTAAAACAATTTAATATCTCAAGCAAAAATACACCCCAAATCATCCGAAAACACCCAAAGTAACCTCATATTACAGTACTCTCCTACCACTGTTACTCTTAAGTAGGCTATATACACCCCTAAAACACTTATAACTGCCTATTTTAACAGTTCATAGCCAAATTTGACAGTTCAAACAAAAATATCATTTCAAAGTCATGTTGCAAAATTAAGTATACCGGCCTACAACTGTTACTCTTAAGTATCCCCTATCATTCAGACACACATTTTCTTTGGCGTACATAACTTTGTGGATTGTTCTGTCTGTACTGTAATGCAGTGGGCGTACATTTTACGTATACTGTATTGATATTTTCCTGTGTTGTAAAATGATTTTGAAATTATATTTATGGTATATATACATATTTTAGGATAGTACTAGTTCTTTATAGAGCATCTAAAATACGTGAGTAGTTTAGAACAACAGGACACGTACCACCAAACAGAATGCTAGGTTTGTTACATCATTTTAGTATTTTCGTGATCATGTACAAATACATATACGATAAAAAAAATTTAAATACAATAAGTTCTTGGTTTACGTAGTTTTGTGGATAGCCCTCATCATCTCCCATAAATTTATTGAAAAATTCTTGTGCCATCATTCTCTCTCTCTCTCTCTCTCTCTCTCTCTCTCTCTCTCTCTCTCTCTCTCTCTCTCTCTCTCTCTCTCTCTCTCTCTCTCTTTCTCAGTATACATATACTGAGAAACCACAGCAAAATATCTATAACACGTTATTTCTTTTACAGAATTTTTTTACAGGGTATACAGTATTGATCTAATCACCATAAAAATATTTAAAATCCAGTAGCAATTTTTCTGAGACAACGTAATCTCTTCTCACTCTCTCTCTCTTGTATATCAGCTGTACTGTACTGTACGTATTCTTTAATGAAAATCATATCAATTACTGCACCATAAGCAAAAAAACGGTATACTGTATTGCTCTAATCACCATAAAAATATTTAAAATCCAAATTTCATATGTAGGTTCCAGCAGCAATTTTTCTGAGACAACGTCTCTCTCTCTCTCTCTCTCTCTCTCTCTCTCTCTCTCTCTCTCTCTCTCTCTCTCTTGTATATTAGTAGTGTACTGTACATATTCTTTAATGAAAATCATATCAATTACTACACCATAAGCAAAAAAAACACAAAAATAAACAAATCCAGCAAGTTCACAACAGATCAACTTAGGTCGCGTTGCCATATTTTTTGCTTTATCTAATTTATTGTACCGTATTTCATTACAAGTTTAGTTGACTATGATTATCATACATATTATAATAATATTACACAAGAGAATGTTTTATCACTGTTGATGTTTTGTCTCTAATCACCATAAAAATATTTAAAATCAGAATTTTATACATAGGCAACTCTCAACATTCTCACCCCAGCCAAAGTTTAAGTGCCTCTGAATTCGTGTCCCTAGCAAGTTCGTGTGCCTCGATAAACACAGCAGTCTCTCTCTCTCTCTCTCTCTCTCTCTCTCTCTCTCTCTCTCTCTCTCTCTCTCTCTCTCTCTCAAACAGTAAAATATTTATTTTGATGGAAAAAATACAAAATATCAATGAAATATTATTTCACTTACAGAATCCATTTATACTGTGCTGAGACTTAGATTTAAAAACCACAGTCTCTCTCTCTCTCTCTCTTCTCTGAAATCTCTCTCTCTCTATCTTTCTCTCTTCTCTCTCTCTCTCAACACTATATCCTTTAATAAAAACAGCAAAATATCAATGAACATTGTTTTACTTAGAGGCCAATTTATTTATACTGTACATAGACTTCAACTATAAAAACACAGTTTTCTCTCCAACTCTCTCTCTCTCAATGTCTCAAACAGTATAATATCCTTTAATAAAAACAGCAAAATATCAGTGAAGATGAACGTTCAGCTCAAGAACATCATCTCAGAATAATGTCAGCCCAGTTTACCCCAATAAGAACTATTCATCTGGTCATTTCTTTCAAGAGCAAAACATGAGCAGTCTGGTTGATGCGTTCAACAACAAGCCCCCTCAGCAGGACCCCTTAAGAAAACCAACGAGGGTGTACTGGGTATCAACATGCCCCAAGGCAGTCCGAGAATGCCTTGGTTCTTAAATTGTTAGACCACCATACGTTTTTCCAGGAATTTCCTGCCAGCCCAAGAGGAGCCATCTTTTAACCATGCCAGGACAGCTATCTCCATAGAATTGCAAGAAAGATATAATCACGAATATGGAAATAATTGACTGAACCATAACCACCTGTACAGACAATCTAAAGCATTGCACATTGGGAAGGAGAAATTCAACCCTCAACATTACTAAAAACAGGGAAACCTTTGTTCTCCCCAGGGAACCACCTGTACCCTGCACCCTGTGACCCTCATGGTGAACGATGCAAAAAAATAAGATCTGAGGATCAAATGTCTCCCATTCATCCCCAGCACTACATTGCCTGCGCTACGCAAGATGGCCCAAGGTCCAACATGGGAGAGAAGCCCATTCATGATTACCTGCCCTGGGTGGCCATTTACAGGATTCAGCATCAATCAAGACCCTATTAAACACCGACCCAAGAGCTTTGTTTCTCAGATCTTTTTCAAAGAAATAGAGGATGACCAACTAGATAATTAAGTAACATGTCAAGGACTGTAACCAGAAGTACAACCTGATAACAAAAAATAAAACTGAATGGTTCACTATTTCTGATTGGATATTTCAATAATAGACTTCTTGCATTCCACACACTATCCATTTTTCCAATATAATATAACCAAGTTGCTGACCAACATCTAGTGAGCAACTGGATAATAATTATAAGGAAAACTAGAAAAGATACTGTAAATATAAATTTGCATAATGACAGCTACACTTTCTGTCAATAATAATAGTAAATAATAAATAATAAACTGAAATTAAAAATTTGGTAAAACTGAAATAATAAATTATAAAAATTTAAATAATGAAACAGGTCAAATCTTTTCCAAAGCTCTAGAGGGGAGGTTGAAATAATGAAATCAGAAATCCAACAGCAAAGTGAAGAAAGAAAAATGACAAAAAATGAGAACAACCTCCCTGGGTACATGATATTTGGAAAGATTTGGATCATCATGATGGAATTTTAATGACATCATAATTTCACTATAGAAATGAATAAATTTTATTATTATTATTACTACCATTACAAAAAGGGGTTGTACATGTAATAAATATTCACATATGAGTAAAAACAACGACATTAAAACTTTTGTACTTTTGGATACTAAAACTAAGACTTCCAACTAGGGGCTACTTATATATAAATATCTCTCTCTGCCTCTATAAGTATGTCTTCAGTATATAAAAATTTTTTATGTGACAAAATGGTTAAAAATGATTTTGAAATGATATCTCCCAATTAGCATGTTTCATTTTAAATCTTGCATGTAGTAAATCATTTTTTTAAATTAATTAACATGTGCAAATACATGGCAAAAAAAAACAAACAAATGTTTTAATAAAGATTAAAATAAAATAATTTTTAAAATTTCATAACAACCACTAAAGAAATAAAATAAATTTTATTAATATTAATTTTATTTTATTATTAAATACAGTAACAATAACTAAACTTTGAATATTAATAAAGTGCCATTTGGTAAAATAAAATAAAAATGAATTCTTCAGGCTCGTGAAAAAGCAAGACTCTCTCTCTCTCTCTCTCAGTGTAAAATGTTTAAGATGATTTTCAATGTATGAAAAATATCATATGAATAACGAATAGGATTAGCAATCTAGGAAATTCCTTCTATCTTCAACGTTTTTCCCACCAAAGCACAAAATACTGGAAAAATTAACAAACCCAAATTCATGATTAACCAAAGTTCAATCATCACCAAATTTTAAGAAAATTAAACATGTTGTAATGAATCATATCTTAAAATATTATCTCTTACAGTAAATTTTGATAATTTCAAAATAACATATATTAACTTACCAGTAAAATGTATGAAAAATATGAACCCATGATGTGATTACAACAATTGTGCAACTACTTCATTTCTTTGTCATCTACTGGGCTTGTCATCACTGCATGTATGAATAATGAAGGCATCATGCAATCATTCTTTATAGTGTGCTGAAACAAAAAAGCCCATTAATAACTAAAAGCTGCAGACTTTATCATCATTAAAAAGACAACGTTGAACCTCTACGGCATTGTTTAAAATATAAAAATCTTCAAAATGCTTATACCTGAGTATTTTGTAGTTTTATCACAAGAGTGCATTTAGTCATGAAAATGATATCTGTGGATACAGTAATTAGTAAAATATTTCTCTGAAAAATACTGCGACCATCCTCTGACTAATTTTTCCTATAAAATGGGGTAGTGCAGTCATTCTGAAGAGAAATCTAAAAACATTAACCACTGAAACAGGGATTTTCATTGTATTTTTGTTGAGATGATATTAAATTATTAAAATTAGTGAATTTAAAGATTGTTTTTGTTTGAACTCTCAAATTATAATAAATTTTAAAATAGGCATTTTATAAACATTTAATTTAAGGAAAATACAAGGTATTTTGGCAGTAAAAGAATAGTTATAACATTTTATATTCTGATTTTATTTGCCATAACCTAGGTTCTGGAACCTATTCCCTTAATAAAAATGGGAAGCCTGTATTATTTTATATTAAAACAAGAGTACCCCTGTTGAGATTCCACTGTCTAAACAGCTAAATATGCCTCATATACTTCTTTGAAAACAAAAATTGCTGTTAGATAATCATGGCATACAAGGCAGCAAAAGAACCTTTGGTTTATGGACAGAAAGATTCTGGTATAAAACCTTGTCACTTCCAAACCGGGAATTTGCCCTGAATAGACCCAAGTGGAAAAAGGCTGTCATGTACTTGAGCTGCCTGTCACAATCCAAGAATCGTTCCAGGTTCTTTCAAACTCTAAACAATTTTTCAACACCAGCAGTTGAAATATGGGAAATGAATATAAAAAGAAACTCTCACAACACTACAACGCATTTAATCACAACCTTATGTACAAAGAAAACGAATTGTTTGTTTCCTCCTTGCTCTCATTCAATGTAACACTAAACAAAACAAATGTAAGCAGTTAGATAGGGGAAACAGGTTTCAAGGTAGAGCAGTCTTAATACTTAAATGGTGAGTTGGTGAGTTATCCTTTGTGGTTGGGGTTTCAGCTGAAGAGATGATGCTGGCATGATGACCTCGGTCTTGAAGACGTCACAGAAAGGCGGCTGGGAACTTAGCAGAGATGTTGCTGGTACGATGACCAACCGGGCTTGTAGACGTCACAAAAGGGATTTCTTCAGGATGAGGCAGTAAATGCTGTTTCTCCAAGAATGCGGAGATTGTGCAAATGGAGGGCAGGAAGGGCTGGCTACTCGTCCTCGCTACAGGCAGGAAGGGCTGGCTACTTCTCCTTGTCACAGGCAGGGAGGGCTTAGCGACTTCTCCTCCACACAAGCAGGAAGGGCTGACTACTTTTCTTTGTCACTGGTATGTAGGGCTTGCTACTTCGCCTCGTCTTGAACATGGAGTAGGGACTTGTCATTACAAGCAGAAGGGCTGGCTGTCTCTCTTCGTTTCGGGCAGAACAAGATTTTTATGGAGAAGGGTAAGAGTCATCTGAAGGGGATACTCCTGTCGGAACCTTGCTTTGCCCAACCTCTGATTGCCCTCTCTGGAACCTTGCTTTGTCTGACCTCTGATTGCCCTCTCTGTCTGTCTATATCTGTCCTGGGAAGTCTCTTCTTGAAGGTTATATACCACTGTATGGGCGGAGCTAATGATGACAGACAATTGTCATTCCCATATAAGGAGTTATTTTTATTTTCTGCATACCGTAATGATTGGTTCCTTAATAACCGCCCCTTTCCAGTCACACCATAGAAGCTTCCAGAACAACTTTTCTGACTGCAATGTGGATTGAATATTGCGCCATGTTACAAAGGCATGGCATGAGATGCCACAAAAAGGGTTTTTCTTGAATCGCTAATTGTCCATGAGGCATTGACAATAGTAACTGACTGGTGAGCAAACATTGGAAGCAGTCACGTCTTGGAAAAGAGATATTTCTTTTTTCAATATATTTCAACATTGCTGCATCTACCCATGATAGTCCCTGAACAAGGTGCTTAGACTTACGTTAGTCCCTCAATTCAGCGGACCCAATACAGCCACAACTCACATGCTACCAAAGGCGATCTTCTTAGTTGCATTAGCATCGGGAGCTCGTATTAGTGAACTGGGCGCTCTTTGGTGGGGACGATACATCACGCAAACAGCTGACCATCAGTCATTATTGTCCCCTGGCCCATCATTCCTGGCCAAGAATGAGGATCCTTTAAGAAGGAAATCTCCTGTTCTGGTAAGAAAACAAAATTCAGCAGCCAAGACATTATGCCCAGTTCAAGCACTTAGGATTTACCTAGAAGTTATGGCAAACATCCCAGAGAGTCTGATTCTCCTACACCCTAGCACAAACTAACCACTCTCTCTACAAGGGCTGAGAATGATTGTAGTATCTCATTAAAAAGGCAAATCCACACTCCTTTCCAAGGTCTCATGATATTAGGAAAGTAAGTACGTCATAGGTTTTCTTCAGAAATGTCTCTTTTGAAGAAGTCTCCGAATGTACAGGGTGGTCATCAGAGACAGTATTTTTTAAAAACATTATTGCCATGAGCTTGAATAAATTCAACTGCACTGCGTATCAGTAAGTGGCATGATTAGTCCTAACCCCTAGGTGCTACAGTAGAAAACCAGGGGTCTTATTGACGGTGAGTATGCTAACTATCTCTGGGAGAAGAGCGACAGTACTGCAGACAAACCCAGTATGCTTAGGTAAGCTACTGTAGAACTACATCCTAAGACATAAGTTTGTGCATAGTTTCTTGTTCTTTGGTACTAAAACCTGAAGAGTATTTGGAATAAAGAATGGGGCTTGAAATCTGTGACTTGACCTCGGACCAGATATGTTTTTCCTTTTGGGGTGTTGGGATTAAAATTTGAGAGCTTAAACCTTTTTTGTCACTTGTCATTTTCTTTATAAAGCTCCATGAGGAAGAAACAAGAGACTTCACTGTCATAAAACAGGTTTTGACCTAGGAAAAGCCTATTTTTGGTAGTTGCTGTTGATTCTGCAAAACCTCCCACTTCCCTGATGAAAAGGTATGGGATTTGGGCAAGGGATCACCCTGCATTGACCAACGGAAAGTAATGGGTCTTGGTCCCCGCGATGGGTCTGTTGTTGACACTACGGCAGACTGCGCATGCGCATTAATCATTTCCTCTTCTAAGCAGGTTTTGACGATGGAAGAACCTAGGTATAGAGCCTCGCTGTAAAGATTTTGGAAAGTGCCCCCCTTAACTTTGAGTCCATTATATACTCATCAAGTGTTCCAGTGTTTATCACTACAACACAATACCCGGCTGTGAGACCAGCAGTAAGAGAATTCTTTGACATTAGTTTCATCACCCTTGGAGCTCTGGTAGACCATGGAGGGTAACTCCTTGAGGATTCAACAGCAACTACCAAAAATAGGTTTTTCCTATGTCAAAACCTGTTTTTACCTTCCATACACCATGGGCTCATTTCTGTGATTTCATTTTCTGTGAATTCATACAGGTCTTTATCAAAGGTTACCCCTCTTCCCCTAGGAGTAGTTCATGAGGGGTCTGATCTCTTTCAACATTTCATTATCCTTAACCTGCATCAATCTCAACATCTGTGCTTGAGTCTTTGATTTTGCTTGAATAAGAATCTTTTCTTTAAGAAATCAAGTTATCTCACCGCTCATTATGCTTCTTACCTTCTTTTTGGAGTGTATCTACTGAATTTATAATAGTTATATTTTACTTCACTCTTACTGCCAGCCACACAGGAGGTTTGGGGGTCCTTGTGGAATGTTCAACATTTCATTATCCTTAACCTGCATCAAACTCAACATCTGTGCTTGAGTCTTTGATTTTGCTTGAATAAGAATCTTTTCTTTAAGAAATCAAGTTATCTCACCGCTCATTATGCTTCTTACCTTCTTTTGGAGGTATCTACTGAATTTATAATAGTTATATTTCTACTTCACTCTTACTGCCAGCCACACAGGAGGTTTGGGGGTCCTTGTGGAATGTTCTTCTGTTGGTTCTAATGTCTATTCTACAGCCCATTCAGAAGGTATATAGACATCCATATTCCTAGGGTTTTGTCAGTCTGACTTCCTCTAATGACAGATTGGTATAGTTTTAGTGTCTCAATATTGCAACTACCTTTGAATGTATCTTCATGCTTTTTAAAAGTAGCCCACTTCACTTCCATTTCAAGATAGCTCATTATAATTTCTGTTAAGGGGCCTTTAATGGAGCCAAAGATACTCAAATTAGTAGGGTTGTTTTCATAGTTCTGGAAGTTGACCCCCACCTATTGATGGCTTCACCTATTTGCAGATTTTTCTGTGGAACTTATCCCTGAATTATTCAGTAATTTGTGGATTTTTTCCTCAAGAAATGTTCACTAATTACTGTATTTTCATGTTATTTTTGTGACTAAATACATTGTTTATGATAAAAATGATTTACTAATTTTCAAGTAAATATTAATATTAATGTAAACATAGCAAAATATAGATAAATGTATTTTCACTTATACAACTTACCCGGTAGTTGCATATAGCTGTCGTCTTTGACGTCACGGCAGTATTCAAATTTCGCGCTAGCGCTATCGTTACGAAAGGTGATCCTCTACCCCGCCCCATCGGGTATCGGGAACCGTCCCAAGAACACGCCATTAGTTTTTGCCGTACAACCGCAATACGGTTCTGCTGCTGGTAGTATTTAACAATTCGAACCGAGTTCCTTTTTGGTATACTGGTTTGTTGCTCTGCTACCAGTTATTGCTTTCTGAGCGTTATTAATAGTTAGACTCATTATGTCTGATTCCTGGTTCTAAGCAGGTCCGGTTTTGCAGCAAAGGCTGCAAAATCAGGTTTGCTAAGCTTAGTTTAGATCCGCGACACTTCGTGCTTTTCGCGCAGGGGCAAAATGTTCTGCCGATTTGACTTTGTAACGAGTGTGAACCAATAACTTTGTCTGACTGGAGTGCTGGGGAAGTTAATAGCTTAGAAAGAGATAGGATTAGGAAGGCCTCTTCAGGTCTTCGAGTTCAGGAGGTAATGTCAAGAGGTTTTTGTAAACCCTTTTAACCCTGCTCCCCTGTAGTTCCTGTAGTTTTACTGCCCCGACACCGGCTTTCTCCCAATCCTGATACCGTGTCAGTCCTTAATGCGTTTATGTCTTCCATGGCAGAAATGGGTGATGAATTTGCAGCTAAGTTAGTAGACCGCAGTGATAATGTGTGTTGTGCCTTGTGTAAGTGTTGTGGAGGAGGTAGCTTCTGGCCCATTCACGCCCCAGGCTCAGGCCCTGTCAGGCTCCCAGGTTCCAGGAGAAGCAGGCCGAAGTCGAAGGAGGTGAGGACCTGCCTCGCAGTAGTTGCCCTCAAGCAGTCCTGTTGGCCGCTCCCAGGCTGCTGGCCCTCGCCACCGGGAAAGGTGAGGAGCGATAGTGTCGTAGTGATCCAGTTGGAGTTCCTCCCGCTAGGTTGGCGTTATGCACGCTTTCAGACCTTTGAAGAGGTCTCTGGCTTGCTTTCACCATTGAAGATTCCTAAGAAGAAGGTTCTTCTGGAGTGATCCTACTCCCTTCCTGCAGAAGCGGGCAGAACCGAGAGGCTTTTTCAAGCCGGACTTTGGCGTATTCGCTGGGCTGAGCCTCCTATAAGACGATTGCATCTGAGAGGTCTGCCTTGGCGCCAGCGAATTCGTGACTCCTGTTCCTTGTGGCGCCTGCTCCAGCATTCGATGGACCTCAACAGCTTGTGATTGACTTGAATCAACACACCTACCTACAACTTTGTCTAAAAGTCAAGTTTCTTCTTGGCTCCTCCTTCGATGCAGCGGCGCCACCAACCTCTTCTGTCGCCCGGACACGCTCCTGCGCCTGCTGGCGCCACCTTTGGCTGCTGTGCTGACAGCCCTTTGGCGCTCCCAGATCTCCAGCGCGCCCGCCGACTACTCTGTCTGCCGTCCGTAGCTGCCGCTTGCGCCTCTTCATTACGCCACTTGTCGCGTGGTACTGACGCCTCTGGCGCCACTCGCTGTATCAACTGCGCCTTGGCGCTCCGATGGCTCCTCAACAGGCTCAAATCGGTGACACAGCAAGAATATGTCACGCCGCAGCCTTCCAGCCTCGCCGTAACTCCGTTTCAGTTCAAGGAGACTTGGATGAAGACTGTCCAGCTGGACTTATCCCCAGTTTCTGACGAACTCCTCTCTGGCTTAGAGGAGCAGTGTGAAGGAGTGAGAATTCTCCAACTCTCTTTCAGTTGGGGCAGTTTCCTGGCCTCTTGCTGGAGAACTTCCTGATTCGTTCTCGCTGCGGCTCCTCCAAGGTCTCCTGGGTCCCAGTACAAGAGTGGACAAGGCTTCTGTTTCTTCTTCTCGGATCCTTACCAAACTTGCTCTGTCCGCTCCCGCAAGAAAGGCCTTAAGAAGATGGATGCTTGGTCATTTAGAAGAGGGGAAATTGGAAAGAACGCCTTTCTGTCTTCCCTCTCCTCGCCGCTCCTTCCGTGAACCGGAGTTGGTACGAGACTGGGGAAAATGTTTTCCTGGGTGTGCTGCTCTCCGCAATGTGGATTCTCCAGTCTCATGGATGCCTGTGGTGAGGACCGCACTTAATTCTGCCGGGCGTTTTCATGTCCTCCGAACTGGATCAAGTTTTCAAGAGCGTGAGCCAACTCTTCTTGAAATAGTGAGCTTCCTGGACTGGGCAATTAGTGGCCTGTGCTCAGGAAATTAAGGATTTTAATCTTCCTTCCATTTTGGATGATGTGGTAGAGTAGTGGACTGCATTGATAGGGGCATCTGCACGGTGTAGTAGAACTGGCCTCTTTATTTACTATTAGGGGTTCTCAAAAAAGAGTGGGCAACTTAAAAGTTTCTTCTTAGCAAAAGGTGTTTTCAACCTAAGTCGCTCTTGTTTTCCTTTTTGAACAAGGCACTTGCTCGCAAGAGTTGGCTGTTGCTATTTCCCAGGCAAGTAGCCCAGAAGTCAACCCAGGATCTTTGTCGCAGTCTGCCAAGAAAGCGAAAGACCTGTGCTTTTCTACCGCTTCTGTGCATGTGTTCTGTCCTCGTTTCTCGTTTGGACACTATAAAGGAAGATCCTCTAGGACGATGCAGGGCCAGAGGAAAAGGCAAAGCTACGCCAGAACTCGATGGCCCCAGAGAAGAAATGAACCTTTGTCCTCCATTCAGCTGTAGGAGCCAGGGATCAAAAGGTTCTGGCAGACGCAATGCATCTCGCAGACCTGATTTTATCTGCTTTAAAGGAAGGATATGCCATCCCTTTCCTTTCCAAACCTCTTTAGTGGAGGCTCCACTTTCTTTACAGGCGCATTTCCACACAACTCACAAACTAGCGCCTTCGCCAGAAGTCCGAGCCATGCTGAGAAGGAAGCCATAGAACTAAGCTTCATGCCCTCATTCCAGGTTTCTACACCAGCTGTCTTCGTTACGAAGCACTGGTGTGGATGGAGAATTCGCCCTGACGTGAGAGTGTGTTGAATGTCTTCGCTCAGAAGACAAAAATTTCCATGGAGACAACTCAGCTGTCTTTGGTGTCTTTACATCAGGGGATTGGATGTAGGTTTCGATAGACCTCCAAGACGCTTTATTTTCACGTCTCCGATACACCCAGATTCAAGGAAGTTCCTGAGGTTCGCCCTCAGGACAGGTGTATCGAAGTTCCGTTCTCTGCTCGGTCTTTCACAGCCCGCAGCTTTCACAAGGGTCCTGCTGTCAGCAGCCAGACATCTTCATCTGGAAGGAATTGGAGTTTCCAAGTGCACTCGACGATTGGCTGCTCAAAGCTGCTTCGAGGAGAGTTGTTTGGAGGACCTGTCAAAGACTCTTCAATTAACGGGAAGTCTCTAGGCCTCATTATCAACAAGAAGAAGTCTTGCTTACTCCCAGTCAGCAGATCGTCTATTTGGGAGTGAGTCTGGGACTCAGACTTTTCAGGCTTTTCTGTCCAGCCAACTGATACTTCTCATGCCTGCAGAAGATCGACAACTTTCTGCAGAGGAAGATTTGCTCCAAGGAACGAATGGATGAGCCCCGTGAAACCTTTTTTTAATCTCAGTAGAGAAGTTTGTAAGATCAGCGCTTGAACCTGAGACCACTGCAGTTTTACCTGCAAGAGAAGTGCCCAGGAACAGTTCCCTGGACCTCTCACATTTGCCATTTCGGAAAAGATAAAGGAGTGCCTCCGTTGGTGGAGGTCAGAAGGAAGGCTGTCACAGATCTCCTCTTCAGCCTGAACTCAGACCTAACTCTCTGTTCTCCGGACGCTTGACAAAGGGCTGGGAGCGACTTTGGGACAAAAGAAGCCTCAAAGCCAGTGGCAAAGAGAAGAGAGAAGCTGGCATATCAATCGAAGCGAATTAAAAGCGGTTCACTTATTCTGTTAGCCTTTCAAAAGAAATGGAAGGCAATGCGTTCTGTCCAGCGGACAACACGACCCGCTTCTACATTCGGACAGGGGCATTTAGCTGGTCCTCATTTATCTCTCGAGGGAGCTACTAGTTTGGGCGGAGGAGATCGGGACCAGACTAGTAACGAGATTCATTCAAGGGGAGAGAAATGTAGCAGCGGACCTTCTCAGCAGAAAGAACCAGGTCCTATCCAACGAGTGGACTTTACATCCCCTAGTTTCATGAGGAGCTATGGAAGATATGGGGACGCCCGTCATAGATCTCTTTGCAACCAACAAAACGACTCGGCTGCCCTCCTTTACTGCTCTCCAGTTCCAGACAACAGCGGTTTTCGGGATGCAATGTTCATGGACTGGTCGGACCTGATTCCATGCCTTTCCCCCTGCTCAAGATCCTGCGGCAAGTCATCTCGGGTTCTCAAGCCATCGAAACGTAAGGATGACTCTGGTGGCTCCATTCTGGCCGTCCAGGGAGTGGTTCCTGGACCTTCTAAACCTACTGTCAGACTTTCCGAGACTTCTGCCAGAGAGACCAGATTTACTCAGACAGCCGCACTTTCAGAGGTTCCACCAAAACTTGTCCGCTCTTCATCTTGTCGCTGCAGACTGTCAGGAGACTATCAGAAAGAGAGGTTGGAGAGAGGTCGGAAGCCATCGCAAGGGCCAAGAAGAGAACTTCTGACAATAAGCTTACCAGGCTTATGGACACAGTTTAGTCCTGTGTCGAAGAGAAGGCGGTTCTCTTCTCGACGCCTATAGCCCAGGGATGGCCGGATTTTCTTGTTCCTCCACAGAGAGAAAAGCTTGCTGTACCTACCTATTAAAGGGCATAGGAGCCATGTTAGCTTCTGGTCTTTCGACATAGGGGTCTTGAAGTGTCTTTTGAGTCAAGACCTTTCAGGACCTGATTAGACTCATTTAATACAGTCAAAAAGAGACCAGAAGAGACCAGTGGCGTAGGAATCTGACGAGTACTGAGATAGTTACGGTTCCCAGTCCTTGAACCGATGGCTAACATCTCCTTGAAGGATCTCACGAAAGACTTGGTAGCTCTGCCACACAGGAGAGTAAGTGAGCTACATGCGATTGACAAAAGAGTAGGTGGCTTTGCTAAGGGGAAGCAGTATGTGTTCACTCTTTTGGCTTCCTAGCCAAGAATGAAGACCCGTCTGTGACCTTGGCCAAGAGAGTTTGGAAATTGCTGACCTTTCCCAATTGGTCGGTCCCGAAGAAACTGAGAGGTACCTCTGCTCCTGTAGCTTCCTCAAGTTCTAATGCTCAGAGAAACTAAGAAGCTCAGAGGTCCCAGTGACCACCTCTGTGCTCGGTTAGAGATCCTTTCTTTCTTTTGAGCTCATAAAAGAAGCCTTCCAGGAGCAGGTGTGCTGACTCTGAGATGAGTATTCTTAAGGTGTGTCATGCATTTAGATTAGAGCGGCTTTGGACTTCTGTAGCCTTTAGCAGAAACTTATCTGTGAAAGACTTGGTTAAGTCCACCTTTTGAGATAGTCAGTGTTTACTGCAGATTATTTAGTGGATCGTGCAAACTGTTTTCAAGAGTGTGCAGTACGCTGGGGCTCTTATTGCGACTGACATGGTGTGTTGGGGGGAGGTGAAAAGGGAGTCCGCTCCTAACTAACATTTTCACCTTGGTGTTAGTTGTTGTTTTGCTAAGCTGCTCTGAGATACATGATGTGTTAGTATCTTCCAGTTTTTAATCTTTTGTATTAGTTTATGGTAATGTTAGGTGATCCTCATTTTGTTGTTCGCTGTACTGCGCCTCTCTAATCAAGGGTATCAGACTGTCCTGCACGTTAGCCAAGGGGCCTCCCTTCGTACGGCAGGCAATGTTTTTATTGTGTCCGGCCATTAATGGACCCTTTATGGTCCTCTTGGCACAATATAAAAGCCAGCAGACTACAGAGGCAGTAACCACTGAGTCAGCTACCTTAAAGGTAAGGAACCGCGTCTAACTTGTTGCAAGTAGATAATTCCAAGAATTTTATTAGCTGCCAGTGCCCCACCTCAAGGTGCCAATCAGCCATATGTAATTACCGGGCAGCATACAAGTGAAAACATACATTTTATGATAAATAACGTCACTTATACTTACCCGGCAGTTACATAATCATAACCTCCCTCCTCCTCACCTGCAGTTGGGCAAAAACTATGACGTGTTCTTGGCCGGCACCCCGACACCTCGATAGAGTGGCAGGCAGGATCACCAGAACGACATACTAGCGAATTTGAATATCAGCTGACGTCAAAGATGACAGCTATATGTAACTACCAGGTAAGTATAAGTGAAACGTTTATTTTATCATAAAATGTCATTTTTTTTAATGCATATTAAAAATATTTAGGTACTATACAGTATTTAACTCTGCTTGTGAATTCCCAGTGTTTTTCCCCCTATGTCATAAAAAAGAAAACGGAACAGCTTCAATACTATATGAGAAAATGGATGTTCCTGGATATAGGGGTAACTTGAATAGTTTTCACACTTGGCTGTAAGCCATATATTTTTAAGGGTAATGTTGTAAGATGGCTTTGAAATGATGTTGAAAAGCTTGAAGATAGTTTAATGTATATTTGGTGTAGGATGATGGTTTAAGGTATACAGTAAACCCCCCCATATTTGTGGGGGATGCATACCATACCCCCCCCTCGAGTAGCTAAAATCCGCGAATACTTAAAATACTTAGAACTGCCTATTTTGATAGTTCAAACAAAAGGAAACTAAAAATCCTTATACAGATATTTTCCTACTTATGATGGGGGTTTAGGTTCCAAAAAAGGGATTTTGACCAAGGAAAAATCTATTTCTTGGGGAAGACCTGTGTCACCCAGTGAAATGGTTCCATTAGTTAACATTTCTAGGTATGTCTATTGCTAAATATACCAGAGAAAAGCTATCCACAAAGGCGGGTCATTACTCCTGATCGAAGCACCATAATATGCTGTGGTATGCACCAGGGGTGAGTGGACACCACTATCAGATCTTCATCCTATAGATCTCTCACTCAAAGCCCAACGGTGAGCGCACTGCTGGGATTGCCTCCCGCCCACCCACGCTAGGCATGCCCTAGCGACCCATCTTCATCCTAATATTAGCACCTACCAAGCTTGGTATCACCCGTTGGGAAAGGAAGTAGGGATGGAAACACAGTGACACAGGTCTTCTCAGAAATAATAGATTTTTCCTTTGTCAAAATCCTTTTCTGCTCGGGACCAACACCCAGTGAAATAGTAACAGAGAATCAGCCATACAAGAGCTTGGGTGGTACGCCTCAGATACCTTAATGGAGCTAAATAAAACTAAGAGAAAATTACTGTGTTTTAATACTCCCAAATTATAAGATCAACATAATCAAAACTATAAGGTACATAGTCTAAAATTATAAAATAAATCCAATACCAAGACACTTAAGGCTACCAAGGTGATTAGAAAACATATTATCCACGGTACGGGTAGGAGTCAGGCTGTGAAGCAGGCCTGACCTAAAGTACTAGAAGCAGGGCAAGGCGAGGCAGGTAGGCTGTGAGAATATACCAATAGGTAAACGAGCACATAAACCAAAAGGACAAAGAAGTTACATAAACTAGTCTTGAACTGGACCAGGAGGAACAATACTTCCTGTAGCTACTGTGAATATTTATATTTCTCAGGGACTTAAGATAGTGGCGTTTAAATACTGTTGGTATCGTCTTATAATTTTTAAGGTCATCAAAATTCATGTTATAAAGAGTTAGCTGAGGTGCCACTGTCAATATCATGTACCGGTAATTGAACTGGGTTTGCCTGTTTAATAAAATAAAGAATTTGTTGCCTGATGGCCTTTAAGGAAATGGTACTTCCATTTTCCTAACAAAGAGGGCCTGAAATTCTTAGAAATTCATTTAAATAAGCTTTTTACATTGACTGACATAAAGACAGATCCTGTGGAAGGGGAATAATCTTCCCAAGGAGACCATCTATTTTGTGGATCTCATTCTTTGGTTGTAGAAAACTGGAGGTCTGAGACAACAGAACTTCACCTGACAGGAGTGAAATCAACATGATTCGCCTCAGAGGAGTAGACAGTTCAGAAATCTAGCTCCTGAGGCTAGGACTTACTAGGAATAACTGCTTCTTAACAGTGACCATATGAAATATAATTCAAGTATCAGTGTCTGACAATTTAAGTACGTCATTTGAAGGCTCAGAAACTGTGTGGACGGGTTGCTGGTCTAAGACGAGCGGCATGTTGAGGAATTGACTTAAAATATGAGTCTGCATGTTAATATTAAAGCCATGTAAAAATATTTTTTCTTAAAGTGATTTGTTGTAGTAATAGTATTTGGTGGCCAATCCTTTTCTCAAATAATGATTCAAGAAAGAGATCGCTAGGTTCGTACAAGGTCATTTCGTGAGCTTCAGATTCTTCGGAAATAATGCTAAACTTTAACTGCTGAGTCATACCATTCAGAGTAGATTCTCTATCTGATCTTCTATGAACAGTATTAAGAGTAATAATGTTAGCATCTTTCTGTTGCAAACTTCATGAAGTCCATGTGCTTAGGGCATAAGAATTTTGAGGAAGCTGACACAGTCCGGAAGCCAACACTAGTCGTAATCTTGGATTGGGGATCTGCTTGTGCCGGAGCTTCAACTCTAGCAGTAAAGGAAACCAACTGCTCTTTCTCGGCTTCTGCTGGGTGCCATGCTACTTGACCTTTGAATGATCCTATTGTAAAACTTTCATCAACAGGTTTATTGGTGGAAACAGATAGATTCTTTGCCACTGTTCCAGTCGATTGACATCGTGATCTGTGGAATGAGCTAGAGGATCTAGATTGGGAGCAACGTAACATCGTGAAGCTTGTGGCTGCTCTCTGTGCAACAGGTCTACTTGGAGACCTGGTACCTGAAGACAAATCCACTCAACAATCAAAGCCTGTCCAAGGACCATTCCCGACTCCAGTGGTTGTCCTGGACAGTGAATCTGCAATGATATTATCTGAACACCTGCCAGGGTGGGTAGCTGACAGGTGCCAAAGATGTTTTGCCAGAGAGAAATTGCAATCATTACTTGATTACAGTGGCTCGATTTAGGCCCTCTGTTTAGCAATGCACCACTCACTGCACTGTCCAGCACCAGTCTGATGCGAATCTGTCTGGCTGGACGCAGTCTCTTTAATGTTAGAAATACTGCTAATACCTCTAGAATGTTGATATGGAACTGGGTGAATACTGTCGCACCATGTTCCCTGAACTTTCTTTTGTGTTGTGAGTATCCTCCCCATCCGCTTAGGAAGCCATCCGATGGGATCACTAGCAATGGAGTGGGGAAATTGAAGAGTAATTGACCTTGCCAAACTCTTGACTGTCAACCATGGTCGAAGCCTCTTCCTCAACATCATGAATCAGAGACAGCTTGTCTCTGTTTCTGCTGCTGCCTCGCTTCCGCCTATACTCTGTTTATATCTCCTTCAGTCTTTAGTAGCAAGTCTGTTACTGAAGCTAACTGAAGAGAGCCCAGAACTCTTTCCTGGGTAATGACAAGAGGTTCTTTTTGTTTTTGAGGAACTGTCTGGTAGTTTTGGCTATTTCCCCTTCCTTTTGGCTGGCGAGGACAGTTTGTGTGTGTTTAGGAACCCACTGATTCTCAAATCACTGAAATTGAGCTGCCGGAACTAGACGTGATTTCTTCCTGTTTATTTGGAAACCCAAGTATTCCAAGTTGATTACTGTGAAAGTTAAGCTGGTCTCCTGACGGATGCCTAAATTATCCAATTGTCCAGATATGCGTGCCAGCATAATCCCTTGGGCCTGAGTTTTGACTACTGTCTCTTCTGCCAGTTTGGTAAAGATTCTGGGCGCCTATGTTGAGTCTGAATACAAGTGACTCTGAACGAGCATGCTTGTTTTCCTAGTCTGAACTCTAGGGAAGGGAGAGTTTCAATCGGGATGTGATAATAAGCGCCTGAAAGATTTATAGAGGTGGTGACGGCCCCATCGGGAAGTAGGGTCCGCACCTGCAGATTGTGGGCATGCGAAACTTGCTGCATTGAATGTATGTTGAGATCAGACAGGTCCAGAATTACTCTTTGCTTGTCTGAGTCTTTCTTTGGGACACTGAACAGATGGCCTGAGTCTTCAAGCGGTCTGACTTTCTTTATTGCCTTCTTTTGCAGAAGTTCTTTTGCAAAGTCCAGTAAGTCTTTGGATGGATGTTGATGGAATCTGACTGGCGGAGGAGGCCCCTTGCTCCAGCTCCATCCCAGACCTTTGGAGATTATGCTGTGGGCCCAATGGTCCCTGAAGAGATATAATCTCCCGCCACCTGTGGGGTCTCATTGATTGGGAGAGGCCTTACTTCCTCTGTCACTGCCTCCTCTTCCACGTGAGAGAGGTGCCCATGTTGATGCTGTTTCACTCTTCTGTAGGCGGCCTAGCCCTGCTTCCCTTGCATGCCTATTAGCCCCGAAACGCCCCTTGGCTTTCAAACGAGGCATTGAAAGCTGGGGACGTCATGAAGGCTGGCGGAGCAGAAGCTTGCTGAGCCGGTTGCATCAGTACGAACTGCTGCTGAGGTTGTGACTTGGATGTAGAAGGCTGGCCGATCTGTGAGACCAGTACCGCTCAAAGCACTGTTTCTGAGCCTGAGGCTTCTTATAGCCCTCTGGAATCTTCCTGGAACCTTTTCCTTTCCTAGGCTGAGGTCCTGGAGGTCTCAGAGAACTTCCTTGAAAGGAAGTACAGCGAGGTTTAAGACTCTGACGCCTAGCTGCTTCTTGCCATAACATTGTTGGACCTCATCCTCTGGGAAGAGGTTAGTCCTTGTGATAGAGCTTCCTCTTTCTTGAGTCCATTGGGCTCATGCCTGATGGCGGGCAAGCTCATAAGATGTGTTTCCGCAGTTCTGTCTGCAACCACAAAGTGTCAAGTAAAGGTCCCATTGAAGGACGCCAACACCCACTTCTTGAGACTCTGGGAAACAGAGTGTCTGCCATTATAAGCTAATGCCGTTACTCTCTGAGATGCAGGACAGAATGCAGGGGAGGACTCAACTCCACACTTAGCCCTCAACCTGCCTGAGCAGAGCCTCCGAATTCTGGGAAGATGCTCATTGAACAGGGTGGAGGCACACACTGATCGTAGTTTCCCCACCAGAGTTGCCGGAGCCCGCAACCGCCTCACCCGACCGGGAAGAGAAGGGAAGTAGGATCTGTTCTCGGAGCTGAGGCACAGGCTTACTTCATCTATCCTGTCTGGAGGGTCAGCCCTGCAATCTTAGTGCAGTGCAGGGGTAGGGATGGCGTCACTTACTTGAGAACATCGTGGAAACTTCCCCTAAAGGGAGTAAGTCGCTTTCTCGTGACTCCCAGTCAGAGAGCGCATTAGGGTGGATTGGAGCTTGGTCCCTGGGAAAAATGACTGTTTCCTTAGGGACCCATCAGGACCTAACCAGGCTTCCTCAGTTAACCTGGCAAAGTTTTCTGGATAGGGAGGCACTAGTGGGCTGGAAAGAACTCCAGTTCTTCCAGGCGACGAGTGCCCAAAACCTCAATGGTCAGTGTGCCATTGGCGCAGGGGAGCATGCAGGGCCAGCCGCCACGGGGTTTCCCTATCAAAGGGGGGGTTGAGGCATCCGACAAATATGTGATTGTTGTGCTGCTCCTCGATCGAATGAACTGAGAGCAAGCTTTCGCTCACTTTGTGCCAGTGGACAGCATTGGGACTTCCTCCGGGAGGTCTGCAAGCTTGTGACAAGCTGAGTCAAAGATCTTGTAGCCTGGGCTTCTACCTTTGAGTTTATCTCTGTATCAGTAGTTCATTGTAAAGGCCCAGAGTCAAAGCTAGCTCTGGGCTTAGCTTTGAATATCTGGACCTTGACCTTTAGAAGGGAGTAGTTTTACTTGAGGATCGCCACTGTTGGGAGCCAGTGACTAATTAGAGGGAGTTGGCGGATTAGACCTTGAGGTTCAGAGGATCTTGCAAGTCCTTCTTTTTCAGAGATTTCACCTTGGGCATAACAGACTGAGATCTGTCCCCAAGGTTAGCTGACTTCTGAAATCCCTGGAAGGAAGAGGAAGAAGAAGAAGGTGAACTAAATAGGGTTCTATTTAAACTAACCTCACCTGCCCATTTAGCAATTCCTACCTTTCACTGCTATCCACGCTCATGTCCAGGTGGATGTTAATAGCTGCCACCCTTCTGCCACCTCTCCGCACAGGTTGTCGCCTTGGGAGGGCCGCGCTTGCCTGATCTTCTTGATGAGGGGCGCCAATCCCTCGCGGTAATGCTGCTGAGATCCGGGCATTCTGGATAGAGAGATTACAGATCTCCTCCGACAGCACGTAGGGGTTGCCAGATCTAACGTTTCTGCAACCGCCGCCACCCAGGTCTTTCAGGGTCATTAGCGAAGAGGCAATGGATTGCTGGGTTAGATCAAGAGAAGGTAGGACTTACTGAAAATAGCTTCAATTTTCGTATATATCCATATGAGCCATCAGAAATCAAAAAGGAGACTAAAGGTTAGCAGTCTCCTGGTCACTTACCGACTATCGGACACTAGCTCAGAAAGAGCGAGTAAATTCACAGCCATCCGTTGCCAAACGTGTCAGGTCCCCAACATGCAATGTACAGTTGAGTGCAAGCGCACACCTCGGTGCCGCAGGGTTGTTGTAACATGCCGCCGTGCCGAGGCACCCTGGCTCCTGACAACGCATCTTTCACCTGTAAAGTCCACAGCCACAAAGCCATCTTGTAATATAGATTATGTGTGATGATACATGTGAATCAACACAGAAACCGCCGAACTGAGTCCGGCAGCAAAGTCTAAAACATAGATTATACTAATGTAATGGTTAATCTACTATATATGTTATAAACAGGCATTTATGATACCCGCCGTGATTAGTCACTGAAATCTCTATTGTGTCTCTCATAATATGGGATCAAGTGGAGTAGAGAGGGGTCGCATATAGCCCCTTTCTCAAACGCCCAGGGCGAAACCATAATGGAAAACCGCCAAACAACTGCGGAACCATATCCACCGGAGTGGTTAAATGGACAAAAAAACAACGAAGATCAGACTAAATTCCGGCGGAGAAGTGAATTAACATATCATAACTGTTATTATATCCACAGACAATGTTCGACGCCCAGTTACCAACTACTGCAATAGGAAGCGAGCCAACTAAACACCGCCTAGGGGAAAGCGTAGCGAGTGGCGAAACCCGCGACAGCGACCGGTCAGGTGTGGGTAGCACTCCTCCGAAGCCGACCATAACCTTTACGGGTTGCCGAACGAAGCTAACGTTTTCCTCTTACGGTGATGTCGTCAGGGCAACGCCACACCCTAATCGTAAGCAGTTGCAAAAAGCCGGGACCAGGCTACACACACTAAAAATACGTGGAGTTAACTGATCCTAGCCTACCCTCCAAAAAAAAACCAAAGTTTGCCCGGTCAGGAAGGCCAGGATTAATGCCACTGTGTGGGAGAAGGACCCACGCCCTAACCTCAGCCACACTCCCCAAAACCGATAGCTTGGTCAGGTGGCAAACATGAAGTGAGGAGCCCTCTCCACCACCCACCTACCTTCCAAAACCTATCGCCTGGCCAGGTGGGCTAAATGTGAATGAGGAACTCGCCACTAGCCTCCAACCTCACCTTCAAAAACCCAACGCCTGGTCAATGGCTAAGTGAACTGGGAATTCCTCACTAGCCTAACTCTCCCAAAACCGTAAGACGGCCTGGTCGGGAGAGCTAGGTAGCCTGAACATCGTGTAAGAGCACTGTCATGCCTAGCCTCGGTAGGTTAGGCTAGTTAACTACCTTATATTAGAATTAAAACTACCTAGTATGAACAACAAAAATATATAAGTCAACCATTCGTGATGTTAGCCTAAAGACAATATAACAAAGATACGGACTCGGCAGCAGAGAAGGTCCAGAAACATGGGCACATAATGCGTAACAAATGGCCTCCTGACGCCGTAATCATATACAATTAATCCAGGAAATGGACATGTCATCCATCCTTGTACATACTCAGCCATCATCGTGATCAAATAATTTACGCTATTGAGAAGCAGGTGGCTCAGCTCGGCTGGTGGAGGAGACCGATAAAGACTCAAATTTATTATCAAAAAGGAGCTCTAGTTCTGCCATGATACCCGGATCCTCATCTCCTACCAGCCACATGGCACTCCTCCAATTAAGTCTAAAACTGAATGGAGTATAGATAAAAACTAGGAGAATTCGTTTCTTTAATAGAGTGCTGAGATTGAAGGTCGAAACGTAAGAGGCACACATATGCTCCACGCTGGCTGCAGAACAGAACTGTTTACACTGGTAAACAGTATTTACGACAATTCATAATTACAATGCCTCTTGCATTAAAACAAAACCAATCATGAAATAGTACTCAACTTAGATGGCAGGAAACTCTCGGTGGAGGACATGATGAGCTGCCAAAAAACAGAACACAATCACAAAGCAAAAAGTTTACGTGTTCGCGTGGCTTGTGCTAAAATTGGAATGAAGATGGCGGTCGCGTAGGGCACCTAGTGGGTGAGCGGGAGGCAATCCTTGGTACGGCTCACCCAAAATTTGGGGCTTTGAGAATAGAGAGATCTATAGGATGAAGACCTGTGTTAGTGGTGTCCACTCACCCCTAGTGCATACTGACACCATTATGGTGCTCGATCCGGGGGTAGTAACCCTGGCATTGTGGATAGCTTTTTCTCTGGTATATTTAGCAATAGTTATACCTAGAAATGTGTGCTATTGGAACCATTTCACTGGGTGATACAGGTCGAGCCCAGAAAACCCAACGTTTGTTGGAAAAACATATCTCGAATATAGTCTAGCCTACACTAGGGTATTCAGTACCATGTAGACATATATGGTAGCCTAGCCTACAATATAAAGTATACTCTATACATATACAATATAGTAATTATGAATATCAGCTAATTTTGGAGTTAATGCAGATTGACTTATGATAATTCAATACAAAGAGAAATTGAATAGGAAACAAGAATTAGCTTAGCCTACACTATAGTATATCGTATACATACATGGTAGCCTAGTCTACATTATACTGTACTCTATATTCACATATTAATATCGTATTGTGCAAACATCAACATAACAAATATTCATCTTTTCATTGGATATTTCAAATGTTATGCTTTACTTCACTGTATTCAATAATATTGTATATATTCGTATATTGCTTCTGTAATTGTGATCATAGCGATCATTGTTTTGGTTTGAAAATCAAGTACTCAGTAAGTTTATTTCGCTGTATTCAACTCAGTTTAGAGCGCTTTTCTTGCTTCTAGTTAGCATAAATGAATTTCTAGATACTTTATTTATATGGGGCAAGGTTATTTTTTTGTTATACAGTGTTTTTAGGTCAAAATATAACTTAAATACTTCTGGTTGTGAAATTAATTTAGCCATTTTTTCGTTAATAGATGACGTTGGCCGTTTGGGGGCATATTTGTTTTGTGTAAAAAAGATTGATTCTGTTTGCTATTTTCACTTTATTTCATCATAATATGAGCTTTACGTATTCATCTTTTATCGGTGTGAAAACAGCAGTAATATGTCTTCTTTCATGCCCAGTAGTTTTGATTCAAATACTTTCTCTCCAGTTTTATTTACAGTCGAGTCATCCATGTTGCCGTTGCACGATAATTTATAGCCATTAGCAGCTTGAACATTGTTTTCTCAGCTTCAACTACAACTTGCAGCTCAAATTTAGTAGTATGTTTCCTTGCCAATCTTTTATCCATAGCATATAAGGGTATAGTATAATGTAAAAATATATCAGTCATACTCTACTTAACGTCATTTGTAACATAACTCCGTTAATTTTTTACTACCGTACGATGGTTGAAATACAAGCAAAACAGCTGTTGTGATCCGATTTGCTTTTAAGAAAAACAACAGTTTCTCGTTCAGCTGTTTATGGCTGTACGCATTTATGTTTCTCGTTCAGTTGTTTATGGCTGTACTCATTTACACAAGAGTATATAACGTTACTAACAATACTTTTATCATTCTCTTTTACTTTCTAACTAGAAGATGGGATAAAGAGGTGGAGGAAAAGAAGTTGGTCTATTTTAATTTGGTCTCTCTCACTGCCTGATTGTACGCTGCTGCCTGCACCTGCATGAAATTTAAAAATATTTCATAAATATTGCCGTATCGCTATTAATTGCTTACCCCATTGCAAAATCGAATTATCGTAACTCGAGCACTACATGGGTACTTGAGTTTTATCACAAAAAGTGCATTTAATCATGAAAATGATAAGAAAATACAGTAATTAGTGTATATTTCTCAGTGAAAAATACCGCAAATGGGCAAATTTTCCCTGAATAATATGTAAATATGTTCCATAGAGAATTCTGCAAATAGGTGAGTTCGTGAATCGTGAGAACGTGAATACAGGGGGTTTACTGTATGTTTGATGTTTGAACTGTTAAAAGAGACAGTTATAAGCGTTTTTAGAGAGGTTTCTGTATTCGTGGCTGGGTATGGTACACATTCCCCGCGAATACCGAGGGATGACTGGTACCTTGGTATGCTCGGATCTTTAACATTCACTGATTTGATATTACTGCATTGTGTTGATTTATTCTTGAAGTCATTTGCATAATCTTTTGGAGAGCCAAGTGTAGAGGATGGGCTTTGGCTATCAGGTGGAGGATCAATTGGTGGGACAGGGGGAATAGAAGGACCTGGAGGGTTAGTTAATAACAGAATTAATTTTTCCTGTAGTTGTAGCCACACTCACAGAATTAGATGATTGGGTGTGCATGGGAAAAGAAACTATGGCCTTACAATTCCTTGGGAGGGAAGGTAAAAAGTCCCCATAGGACCAGAAATGCCCAGACTAGTGGTCATGTGCACATGACAGGCCTCGAAACCAAGCTAAGGACTTGGACAACCTGGCGACTTTTGTCCCTTTCAGAATGGGGTCAGCATAATCACCCTGCATGTGCGCTGGAAGAGGAGATAAGTCAGCAACCCGCCACATCCCCTAATATTGCATACCCACCAGACATCAAGCTTTTGTCCCTCGCAACAAGTAGGAGCCTTGTGGTATATCCCACCTCTTGGCTGGTTTCAAATACAATGCCAGAGAAGCACTAATTTACTAGCACCCTGCTGAAATGCAAGATAGAATACTTAGAAGTGTAGATTAAGGTAGGCAATAAAGAAGGGTATGGGTGTCAGGTGGGTCCACTAAGATAGTAGGGTTGGAGATTACCTATCTACTACCCACCCTAAATTAGGGCATCATGTTAAAGGTACAGCCATTTTCAAAGTCAATGGCATACCCATGTCGTCAACAAAAGAAGATGGAAACTGGACAGTTTTCAGGAGGAGAAGTGAAAGAGAAGCACAGTTCCCAATGTTTTGTTGAACCCACAGCAGAGGTAGTAGGCACCATTGCACATTCAATGCTGCAGCTGGTTCCCAAGCCCCCAACCTCACCAAAGAGTGGGATCAAGGGGTGTCCATTACTGTGTAAGATTTAGTCAGGTAAGGCACCTCATATCAACTATGCATCCCTCATAATACAGAAGCTCCACCTTAATAGTGGTTGTCAGAAAAATTTGATTTTTCTGTCTGGAGTCTCCAGTTGCAGCATTTCTAATTTCGTTAACAGCTGGCGGAAAGCTTCCTTGTATGTTCATTTCCATTGCACCCTCTTTTGTTATTCAAATCTTTGGAGCCTGCCTTGTCTGTGTGGAATGTCAGATTTAGAATCTTTGGAAGGAATCCATAACATTTATCCCAATGCTGTCTCAGTTATAATTCTCATCCCAAACTAACGTAGCATATTTGTCACCAGGGACCATTTCTGAGGTGGCTCAGTGCCTTTACCCAAATATGTATGGGACTGTGAAAGGTGTAGGAACCTGTGTCATATATAAAAGCTTGCTATTCTTTGCAATCTTCTGATACTGTAATCCATTTGAATTACCATGGCAAGGTTTCCTGTTTCCTGTAATTCATCTTTATTGTAGGGTTACTGTTGCTCTCGAAAACTTTCTTTACTACACAAATTCAAGTAGAACATTATAATTACTGTCTTCTATGTGTTGGCCTTCTTTGTGTTTGTTACAATTTCATAAGCATTCATTGTGTTGGCTAAAATTGTTCTAAGGCATTCTGGTTTTTTCCTGATGAATTGATACATACTAGACTTTCCATGTTTGACAGGTGAGAGGAGTGTTTGTTTCAGGTTCAAATGTAATTTTTATATTGCTGATACAGGTGTTTCCAATATACCTGGAGGTTTTAAACTAACAGGTGATTCTTCATTGTCTACACTCTCTTGATGTATGCAGAAATGTATGTGTGCAGTATGAGCCTGTGCTGTCAAGGTGGCTTGCCATTACCCGTGCCAGACTCCGACTGTTTTTTTTCTAGCTAAACATTTTCTTGAACTACGGAAGTGTTTTTAATATATTAACATTGGCATTTACAGTTGATTCAAGCAGCATTGTTCATAAATCTTATTCTGTGAACTTGTATTGATTTCCAGGTGTTAGCCAAAACTTATGAATCCGTGGATTTCCATGTGTTAGCCAAAACTTATAAATCCGTGGTTGCTTTCCACAAAATGGATTACTGGCCATTTGTTAAATAATGTTTTGATGTATTTTTTACAGTGTGAATTTGACTTGAAAATTTGTAGTCAGTAGCTATATCATTCTCATTAGCATTTGTTTGATACCATATTGTAACAAACTTCAACGCTGCATTATTTCTTTTTGGTCACTGTAGAAATTTTGAACTTGCAGATAGCTGAAATAAGATAAAAAATAATGTGTATTTTATGCATTTTTTACTCTTTATACCATGAAATAAAATGTCATTTATGAACTGCTATAGTGGAAAAATAACTTATACCAGTAAAATTTGTTGTGATAGCTTCATGATCTGTGCTCTTCCTTTGGACTAAACCTTTCAGGTCTCATAGACTACAACTTCCTATGCTTCCGAAATGCAATCCAAGAGGTGTTTGATGTCAGAACAAATCAGTTACAGCAAATGAACTGCAGTTCTTCTCCCCATCTTCAAACAAACCATGTAAATGGTCCTACATCCTAGTATAAATTTTATTGTTAGTTATTGTTCATCGCTGGTCATCTTCGCTCATATGTACTATATTTACTTAGGCTGTGCTCAAGACTTGCTTCTCTAACCTTTTTGGCTGTCTAGAAATGCCAGAGGTTTTGAAGATTGTACATGAAATTATTATTTAGGCTCAGTTCCTCCTTTTTAATCTGTTATGGATGTATATATATATATTAAGAGTGTATGTGTAATTCAACAGCATTTCTTAAATATTTGTTTTTATGTTACATCAGGGTAAGTAAATATTGCTAAATAGTTTTTGAAAAATTTAGCTTATTCAACTAAAATTTATAGTACATTTCATGTTCTTCATGTTGTTTAACATATACAAACTGCTGTGCCTAAGGACCATTATTTATACAGTTTGAATATTTCTAAGTTACTAAGTTGTAGATATACAAAGCATCATTCATGTACAACCTGTGAAGCAAATTTCTTTGTAAACTAGTATTGTGAGTTTGACTAATTATAATACATAAACAGTATATATATATGGTTTTTCAGTAGTTTGCAGAAATAAAATTTAAGATATTTTTTCAGCATTTTTAGTTACTGTGATTGACATAAATAATTATATAATTAGATTGAGCTACCCACCCTTAATTTGGCATTTAAAGTAAAAGAGGGCTCCAAAAATGTTATTTTGTTGAAGTACACAGCAAAAAGTGTTATAATAATTGCCAAGAAGTAATTATCACAGTAAGTTCAAATATAGTCTTTACAAAACAGGATATCCCAGTTATGGAGAATTGGGTTTTATTTTTTTTAATGTGTACAAAACAGTATCCAACTCTGTAACTGCACATTTTGAATGCTTAGAAACTTTCAGGTAAGTTCACAAATGGTCTGTTTAAAAAAAAAAAAGGGGGTCTTCAAATTTAAGTTTGTCAAAATCAAAGTGACCAGGTAGCCTGTGGACTCCTTGAAGTCTATAGATCTTTTTTCCTAATGGGCTACTTTTATATTTTTACCAGTAAACATATTTCAGATCAAAATGAAAAATATATTTTTCGTAAGTATACAAAGGCTATTACAATATGGAAATAAGTCCTCTAATTAACAAACAATATTGTACCTTGCTAGTTGCATATCATTTTTGACTGTATTTTTGTTTTGATACTGGTTTATCTTCTTTCATCATTTTTAATCATTATTAAAAGGATCTAATTTAGAATATAATATGTTGAGACTTTAAGACCCATAAGAATAATTTTTGGGGACAAAACATTAACAATGGAAAGCATAAAAGCATTAAATGTAGATGAAAGTCCTGGAAGCTAATCGATTGACAGCATTTGCCGCATTCAAAAATTACATTGGTCTCTAAAACCATTAGCTGGCTCTGATGTCATCCAAGTTTGGTGGTTGATGCCCACTTGCTGCAAGCTCCCATCCTTCCCCATGCATTTTGGCCCAAAATTTCTTTCATAAGGTGTTCATATATGAGAGGAGAGGTTATTGAAGGAGAGGGAACATGTTACTGTGTCAACCACTGCCAGTGATTTGATGTTTAAAATGTAAATAATGATGAACACAGGGCTGGTTTTCTTACAGATTAACATAGCTAAGAATTAACTCTGGAATTGGAGCTGCGTTTTCACCGTTATGTAATTTCTTGATGGTTGCACAGAATACACCACACGTTTCAACTCTCAGACCTGGTAAAAAGAGTGTGTTCAAGAATTTCATGGGACGATGCCAGAAGACTTGGAACCAGTTGTGGCATTACTTTTGAACTAAGAATCCTCTCTGGAAGCCCTTCCAGTTTTGGAAATAAAATAGGTTTTGACTAGGAAAACTTATTTTTGATAACCACTGTGAGTCCTCAGTGGAGTTCCTCTCATGATTCCTAGTGGGTCTCCATAAGATAGACCAACCAATTTCAAAGAATTCTCTTCTAGTTGGTCTTGGCCAGTACATAGTGCACATTGACACTGATAGAGTATAGGACTGAAGACAAGAGGGCTCTTTCTCTCGTCTACAGTGACTGCCAAGGTTCTTCCTTGTTTTAACCTGCAGACGTGGCAACTGTGCATTGCACGTTGTCCACTATTGTGACAACAACACACTCTGCACTAGACCAACTGCTCATTATTCTTTTCAGGTCTGCTCATTATTCTTTTTAGGTCTATGCACAAAAATTATTCACCCAAATCCCGTGTCATTTCGTCAGGGAAAGTGGGTGAGTTTGAGGACCCAGAGCGGCTGCCAAAAATAGGTTTTTCCTATGTCAAAACCAGTTTTTTGATGAAGTAGCCAATGTTCGCCCTCAAGGGAGCTTGCCAAGGAAATTGACAGATGACGTAATGGCTAAGCTCTTAAAATTTAATCCCAATCTATTCCAGATACCCATAGGGTTTGGCAACAAAGAGCGTGAAACTAAACATGAACTTACAATTATTAAGATGTAGTTCTAAAGTGACTTACCCAAATATGCTGAGTCCGGTCACAGTATTGTTGCACCTTTCCCAGCAATATCTTAGCATACCAACCACGTCAAGAAGACCCCTAGTTTTCCGCTCTAGCACCTATAGGGTCAGGACTTACTATACAACCTACTGATACACAGTGTAGTTGAATTTGTTCGAGTTCTTGGCAATAATGTTTTAGGAATACTGTTTCTGATGACCACCCTGTACACTCAAAGACTTCTTTGAAAAAAAAAATTCCAAATAAAACTAATGATGTACTTACTACCTTCCAAATGTCATACGACGTAGGAAGGGAGTGGGGGTCTGCCTTTTTTAGTAAGGCGCTCCACAATTATTCTCAGCCCATGTAGATGGAGTGGTTTGTTGTGCCTGGGTGTAGGAAAATCTGGGATGTTTGTTGTGATCTCTAGGAAGACTTACGCCCAGTTCAAGTGCTTGAACTGGGCGTAAGTTTCATTTGACAAATTGAGTTCCCTTCATCAGAATAGGAGATTTTCTCTTTAAAGGGTTTTCTTTCTTGGCCAGGAATGATGGGCCAGGAGACAGTAATAAATGACGGTTAGCTGTATGAGTAATGTGGTATTGTCCCCGTCTAAGAGAGCTCAGTTTACTAGTGTGAGCTCCTGATGCAAAAGCAGTCAAGATCACCTTTTGCAGCATATATGTTGTAGTTTTATTGGGCCCATTGAATTGAGGGGTTGACAGAAGACTAAACACCTTATTCAGGGACCCAGTAATGGGAAGCCTTGCAGGAGCAGGTCTTTGCAATGCAAAAGACCAGAGAAGGGAAGTAACAATTTGTATGTTAGAATCAATTCCGAATCCATAAAGCAAGGGTTCTGACAATGCTGCCTTGTATGCTGTGATTGTTGTAACAGCAAGGCACTTGTTTTCAAAAAGATATATAAGAAAATGTAGAAGTATTTCAAGAGAGATCTTAACTGGGCTTTTAGCATGAATATACTCTAACCATACTTTCCATACAGACTAGTATTGTCGAAGAGGTGATGTCCATAGTTTCTGCACTTGGCACCTAGAAATGTTGGGTAGGTAATTTCCGCGGTAGACTAAGATTTTTAAATCAACAAGTGAAGGTCTCGGCTCAGCAAGGAGGATGCATAGACGACTTTCCTTTCTACTGTCTGGGATAGAACAACGGACAGTAATGGAACAGAGTTCTTTGCCCGTTGTTGAAACAATAGGAACCAATGCCTATACAGCTAATTTGGGGCTTTTAAGTAAACAGTTCTGTTGAAAGTTAGAAGTTTGTTCAAAAACCTTCAAAATCTGGAACAATGGAGGAAAAATGTATATTGTCCTCCATTTGCTCCAGTCTTGTAAGAATGCATCTCTTGCTATTGCTTGATTTTCCAGGTTTGGAGACACATACACTGGAAGTTGATGGTTTTCACATGTGGCAAGCAGGTCCACTACTGGATGTGGCAGCATGTTGGCAATTAATTGAAAGGAGTGACTGTCTAACATCCACTCGGTAGAGGCTGTTGTATCCGCTGATAGAGAGGGTCTGCTATTACATTGAAAGACACTGTCAGGTGAATTGCAAACAAGTGCCACTTCTTTGCTTGTACCATGAGAAGGATGGATAGCAATACTGCATTGAGAGGAGATGAACGTGAACCTAACCTCTTTATGCAGAACATTGCAGTCCTGTTATCTAGGACCAACAAAATATGAGTCCCTTTTTGGAAGTTTCAGTTTTCTAAGAGGTAGGAAGACAGCCATTTGGTATGACACTTCCTCATAGTAGTTGACCACCTCCCTGCTACCTGACAATCCTTCCAATGGCCTCTCAACCTGTCAAGCAGGCATCTGTGCATATTATCACTTGTACAGTCGGAGGAGTTGGGGCGACCTGTTTTGCCAGAAACCCCTTCCAGGTCCACAGCCGGAGTATTTCCCCAACTTTTTGACTCCCTCTGATGAAGTCGATCACAAATCTTTTTTCTTGCATTCGATAGTCAGAATTTGTGTACATTTTTTAGTTGCAGTATGAGGACTGGTATACCACAGATGCAAACTGTAACAGGCCCATCATATTCAACTGATGTCTGGAAATGCTAGGCTGTTCAAGAAACCTTTTCAATTCCTTCTTTATTCTGTTTTGAGTATTGGTGGGAAAGACAACTGGCCATGAAGAGTATCCCAACAAAGTCCCTGCCACTGAAAGTGTCTGGAGGGTGTAAGTTGGGATTTGTTCCAATATATTAGAAAGCCTTTTGCTTGGAGCCTGTCAAATACCACTCTTAGGCTTTGTAAGCACTCATCTCTGGTGGGCCTCTAGATTAGCCAATCATTACCTTTCCCTATCTGGAACCCTAAGAGGGGGCAGAAGAGAATGGCGATAGGGACATGTCAGTATGCGTCTTTCAGATCTATAGAAATGGTCCAGGTCCCTTGCGAAATGATTGAATGTACTTGGGCAACAGTAGCCATCTGAAAACTGTGGCAAACAATGTGTTTGTTCAATTTTGATATGTCAAGGATCACCCTCCGTTCGGAGGAATCCTTCTTGGGGACACTGAAGAGACATGCTTGGTGGCGAATATACATATGTTTCTCTGTGGCTCCCTTTAAAAGTCTTCTGCACTTAATCTTCCAAAGAGGGGTCTGGTTCTTGGAAAACCCTCTATGAAGGTATGGGGTGAGGATGAGACCATTTCCACCCTAGCTCGTTTAGGATAATACTCTGTCCCCAATGGGAAGACTTCCATTGCATGTGATGTTGTAAAAGACAACTCCCGACCATACCCTTCTTATTGTGCTCCACCTTTTCCTCCACCTTTTCTCTTGCCTTTAATAGGCATTCCAGGAGTTGCTTTTCCTTTTCCCTGTATGAGTGTCTTTGCACACTTTGAAAGGGATGCCTTTGCTGCTGTTGTCCCTTCTGTTGTTGTTGAAAGGATCCTTTAGGGGTGACTGTAGGCTTGTATGACTCAGTCATAGTGACCCTTCTTTGGTTTAGGAAGAGGAAACTTCCAAGTCTGTTGCTTCCCAGATTCCACTTTTCCAAGGATAGCGTAGAACTGTCAGGCTCATTCATTGACTTGAGCCACAACAGACTTCTCAAAAAGGTCCTTACAGAAGGGGTTAGAATGTAATAAAGGAGATACATTGGGGAGTGACTATTGGAGCCTGCCATTGTTTCCATTCTGGCCTTTATGCGACACTAGAAAATCATAGAGTGCTCCCCATAGGGTATGCATAAGTGTTTTGGCTACAGCAGCAAACATTGTTCTAGAGGAGTCTGGAAGTCTTCTAATAGAAATTTGCAGCATACTAGTAGAGGTTATGGAGCCTCGATGGCTCGGTTGGTAGAAGCAGCAACCTCAGACTTCATAGAAGTCTATGGCGAGGGTTCAATCCCCGCAGCCGACCGGTCAGAGAGGTGGACACTTTGCTATCCGTGTAGACACCCCGGGATTACGTACGTAATCAACGGATAGGTTTGCTGAAAGCAAATGGGTGTTACAGACTAATACACACATAAACAAAGCCACTCCAACACCTTCTAAAACATAACAGACACCTCACACGTCTCGAACTGTCAACCTACCCGCCCAGTTCTCCTCGCTGCTGGGAGAAAGGGAGCTGGGGATTTGGTAACATGTACACATTCGCTACCAGGGTCTAAGCGATGTCAGGCAGGGCAGCCGATCGAGGCTACGGCCTACCCCACCGCCAAATCCAAGTCCTTCAAAAGAAGGCATCGTGCTTACCCCATATAATAATGGGAAAAAAATGCACGTTAAAAACGAAGAAGACTAGTAGAGGTTATGGTATTGAGGAGGTGGAGCCTACCATGAAATTCAGCCAAGGCTGTTCCCTCTGAGATTTTTCTCATAGGGGTCCCAAACTGTTGAGTAGCCACATCCAGAGGGAGCTTTTTCCTTTCAAAAGGAAGGACAAGTGTTGTCCATTCCTTAGAGAATTATCAGACGCCAGGATGACTTAGACAAATGGCTTTAATTCTACCATTGGCTCTCATTTCCCAGTTACCACAAAACTCTGAAAATTTGCCTTTGTGTGATTAATTGTTTTAAAAGTGAAGGGACAGAAGTCTGGGGCTACCCGGTGAGCCTATTGGGTCTTAGCTAAAATAGATGTAAAATACCATTTTCCATTAACCTGATAAAAGGTCTCTTCTATGGCTTTCAATGCTATATTCGTAGATAGGATAACTGTCTCCTTCAGCAGTTTCTCAGTGCCTACTGAAGAAGGGACTAAGCTCCATTCAGTATTAGGAAATGCTGCCCTGTCCTGAAATTCTACATGTTCAACTTCAGTCATGGTTTTCATTTCATTAATAAGGCATATACCATCAAGAGAGAAGACTCGCATCGAGGCGTCAAGCCAAGGGGTATCAGTGTCATCAGGGGCAGCTACTGGAGCCCCTACTATCCTTTGATTTGAAGTTCCGTAGCCTGAACTGGCCTTATTGTTGCTACCAGTTGGAGCTCTAAACCCAGACTCTGCCCGGGCAAGCTGTGCCACTTTATATTTTTGTTTAAAGGCTGAGAATTTCTTACATCTTGTATCTTATCCAGCATCCAGGACTGGCCTGAATTCCTGTTTGGAATCATGGATAATGTCTCTGGTATATTGATGCTCAGTATTAAGGACATCCTTGATACTGTTAGGGGAGCTCGTGTTATTTGATTGTGCCCAGGCAGCTGTGTTGTAAGTGCCCAGCAACAAAACATCAGCAGCCCTTGATGAATCACTATACCCCACATAAGATACAGACACTTCAGATGGAGTTAGATGGACCCTATTAGGATCTCTTTCATTATCTGATTGCTACGTGGGAGATAGATTCTCTTCTGAGGTACCTCTCTCATGTACAGCAGAAGGCTGTGTTTCTGGTCTTTCTGGGTTCAGCAGGGTAGTTTCAGTGGCGATATCCACTTCATATCAGATCATATGGACATCTCCCCCATGTAAAAACTCCTCTTCGCCATCGGAGTTTACCTGGGAGGTACTAGGAACCAATGCTTTCAGGTATTGGCCCAAACATGGGTTCTGGTCGGAGAGGGAGGGAAATACTCTGTACCGGAGTTTTACCGGAAAGATGTAATCTCCTCCCTCCGCACTCTTACTGAAACTTAGGACCCAGCAAGACAGCTTAAAGCGAGCGGTTTCCTTTTTAAAACTTGTTGCCAGGAGCATGTTACAAATTTCACACGTCTAGTGACCAACCATATTTCCCTTTATTCTTACAGAACTATGTTCATGGCAGGTGGTATAGGCTGTACCCACTGGCAAAAAGCAGACCAAGCAGTTTGCTGCGGCACACGTAATCAATGGGTCTTGCATAATAACGGCCCTGTAGTGATATAATGAACAAGTATTTATTAGAAACTACTTGGTACTAACCATCTATAATCACTATATGAACAATATGCTGAAGATACTACAGGTCAGCTTGGTCACAAGTGTGTAGTTATAGTATAATTTTATGATGATGGTTATCCATAAGGTAGTAGTAAATATAATCATGTTCATAGATACTACCATAATTTTGTCTTAAATGTCTGTATTTTGCACAAATGTTAGATGTGCTAAGTATTTGTAATAACTTAGGTAGTATAACTATCATGAATAGGTTAACTTGGGCACAAGTATGTAGCCATATTGCTGTATATTGTTAACCATCATAACAATGGGTTTTTTCGTTTAAGATAGTAGTTATGTATTCAGTTATATTGTTACTACATAAAATTTTGCCTTAAAAGTAAATTCCATCAAGTCAAAACTAACTGTATACCATAAATTTAATTTGCAAATTTATGATTTGTTTACCGGGCCTAGGCTACTCACAAGCTGCTGTTAAAGCTATATGCTACATAAGAAGGTACTTCAGTGAAAATATTTTGCCAAAGGAAAAGATTTTTTAAATAAGCTAGCTGCATATAAATTAAGTACAATTTCAATGCCCGTTGTAGATAATGTAAAAGTTTAATCATCACATGGGAAACCAGATGTCACAAACGTTTTCCTAGTGACATCATCATAGGCAAAACAGCACTTACTAGAAATAGGTCAATGATGGAAAACATCATATAATCTGATACAAATTCCCTAATATTGATGCTAATTGGGGACCATTATCACAAAGCTATTCAGTTTGGTAATTAATCATTAGAATCAACTAATTTTTTCTTAACATCAAGGTTTGGAAGTTGAGCCCTAGTGAGTCGTTAGGCTACTAATCAAACAGAAGTAATCCAGCATATCTACTAAATAGCCAAAGGTAACTACTTAAGATGAAGGTCATCTCTACAAATGATCTTCAGTGACGACACAGTTTAAAGTATTACTACTTAAATGTAATTAAACATTGTTTGCCAGCTAATCAAAACCAACCTAATTGGCATCTCATCTTGTTGGAGATACATCTCCCAAATTTTAACAAAATAAGCTACCAGCTAAAAAAATTTTTAAACTAAAATTTTCCACTGGTACTTAAAACCATGCACTTAACTTGTTTTGATGACCAAGTTCTTCCAAGGAGCAATTTATAAACAGACATCTATCTTGTCATGTCTTAACTGTGCAGAGACCTAGAGAATAATGAGCAGTTGGTCTAGCGCAGAGTGCATTGTTGCCATGATAGTGGAGGACATGCGATGCGCAGTTGCCATGTCTGCAGGTTCAGACGAGGAAAAACCTAGGCTGTTGCTGTAGACAAGAGAAAGAGCCCTCTTGTCAACATGCACAATGCTGGACAAGACCAACTAGAAGGGATTATGAGAGTAACTCCTTTGAGGACGAACAGCAGCTATGCTATCAAAAAGGAATCTTTTGAGACTGAACCAAAACTTGATGAAAAGTCTTTGGCAGTACTGAGCAGCTGGCAATCTTTGTATTAGGCTTCTACCCTTGTGCCATACCCATCTGGAAATTGGGTCATAAAAAGCAGGCAGAAAGTTCCACCTGTTGAGCTGCTCATTGATTTTCTTGAGGAAATTTCTCTAGTGGGTTTGTAACCCATGGTTTCATATTTCTAACATCATTCTTATTATTGTCTGCTAGAAATCTTGAGTCTGGAGTTAAACACTTAGAGTCCTAGACACTGACTTCGGTATTATGTCTAACCTCATAATGGTAAAATGTCTATGAAGTATGCAAATGTGTGCTAGTTTTACTTATATTGGTTGTTTGGATGCTGTAAACATAAAAACTTGCATAATTTAAACAGCATTCTCAGCCTCCATGTAGGGAAGATGAAACCCCTGCTTACTGAATATTCTAGCCTCATTTAACATTGTTCTTTTAATTAGAATTTGCGTATTTATTTGGAAACTGCAATTGTACCATCACAACTGTCTGACCTAAGTAGGCATTTCCCTTAAAGTTCTCCAACTTGAAGTATTGTAGTATTTCCACAATAATTATTTTAGGCCTGGCTGAAAGCATCCACAGACACACATGACAGGGTTGTTCTTGTTCTTAAATGACTGTTCATCCAGCAAACATTGTTTAAACTAATAACATTATGCTCATAATTTGCTGAGGTGTTGTGTACTCCACAATCAGGCCAATAACCATGTTAGTTTTTTCTTTTAGTTTGCAAGCAGACTTGCAACATTCCTTATCATAAGGATTAACTTTAAGGCCACTGAACAGGCAGATCAGTTATATGAAATTTATGAAGCTCTTTCCTAGAGCTGGACATTGTCAATCAAGGAGTATTTGGGAAAATTCCTTGCCCAACTTGGAATTGTCTCTTCTGTTGAGTGGGAAATGGATATAGCCCGTGGATATGATGCTCTTACATATAAAATAGACAAGTTATACATCAGTATTCAGCAGCGCTCCATGTATGTTTGATAAGCTGACTAGGCTTCAGCCTTGTTTCATACATGCATACTGACTCCTTTATGGAAGCAGTCATCAGTTTTCATGGCGTCTACTCCTAATGCCATGTATGGAACATACTCCTGAGGATTATGTTAACATCTCAATTGGTGAGAGATTATTTTGGCTAGCTGGGAAATCATGGCAAGGTATTGACTGCATTTTAGATCCCTCTGCTCTGAAACCCAGGTATGGCTCATGTGAACTTCATGATAATTAAGCTCAGACCTAGGATGAAGGCTTTGATCCAATCATGAGGCTTTTATTATCTATCCTTACTCAGGTAAACCAGTTGTCCACAAAGACGAACTCTTGGCTTTTGCACAGCCAGTTTCTTTATGGGCTGCTCTATGATCAAGAGATTGTGCAGGCATATTGCCAGCGTAATCATAAGCAACAAGCCAGTTTCATGAGTCTGGTGAAAATCAGAGTATTATCAATTCCAAATGGGAAAACCTAGTGCTAGTAACTCTGCGATCTGATGTAGAAGTTGTGTATTTCTGAAATGCAATGTTATGGGAGATATCCTGTATGTACTTTTTAGGTTACGTCCTTTAATATATTATCAAGCATCCTTTATCGGGTATAACGCTATTGTTTTCATCTTGGGCTACAACATGAATCTGTTCAGGACTGAGACTGTACTTAATTTCTTTCTTCAAAGGCAGGAGTAGAATATCAAGAACTGACACAGAAAAATTTATAATCATATGGACCCAGTTTTTGGGGGAGGGGGCCGGGGCTTGGCAGGTTTTGGATAAAAATGATTAAGGCAGACATGCATGGGCACATTTTTAGTGGAGAACCTAGGTGCCATTCATAGAACCTAATTGGCATACATGGCTCTGAACAGTATCAGAGTTCTTCCCAATAGGAGATTATTTGCAACCCTGTCAATTGGCATCATCTTGCCAGTTTCTTTTCTTAGCTCCAGTGATCCTACTGCCATATGTTTATAGTTGACTTATTTTTTTGTGGCAAGACACATTTTGCTTGGCATTTAAAACCAAATTCCCCATGAAGAAAGTAATGGGTAGAAAGTTTCCAATTTACTTAGCAGAATCTTGGACAGCCTGCAAAACAGGTAAAGTTACAGGCCATAAGTTTTCTGGAATTCAGTATATTACAGTAGCATTATTGTTCAGCACACTGCAGTGGCAAACACAGTTTAGCACATTCCAGGAGCAGCACAGTACAGTACAGTGTAGTGCACTGCATTGCAGTAGTTGGCATTTGGCTCACTGAACTTTAGGATAAGACAATGTGTGGGAGCATAGGTGCTGATGTTTAAAACTTTGATATGTTATTTTCTAAATAATGTCATGGCTCTAAAGGCAAGCTTAATTGCTGTGTTATAAACAGTGGATAGGTTCCCATCTTCATGTTTGTGTTTACAGCTTTAAATGGAAGGTTATCCAAAGATTCCAGAAAATTTTGAAGGTAATTGTTTTTGAAAGCAACAGCTATTTTTTGAGATCTGAGGTATGTATTTTTTATGTCCTAAATAACTTAGAGCAGATATCTGTTACTAATCAGCTTCTTTCACATTCATCTTCTTAGATCTCAAGAATTTTGGCCACTTTTTTAGAAGTAAATAACCCTCTTTGAATTATGTTGCCAAAGATAGTCCACATTGACAGACAGCACAGTGAAGGTTTGGCTCTTACAAACGGCAAGAAATCCCCCTTTTTAAGTCAAGACTTAGGTTCCCATCAATCTGCTATTTAAAGACTTTAGGATGATGATGGCTGCTTCCAAGTTGAAGTTACAACCTTGGCAGTGGGAGTATAATTAAACTGGGTGGACTAGGAATGGCAGTTGAGCTACTTGAAATTTACTTAAAACACTACTTCTGTCCTACAGGAAGGATAGAGTAACCTGTTGATGATAGTTTACATCTTGTTGGTATGCTAGTGATACTTGTTTCTTTGATTCTAAGTTGTCTGTATTCCTATCAGTCTAGTCCCAGATGATGATCAAGGTACCAGCTCGTCTAGTGAAAAGCAATTTGTTGTGCAACCAAAATCAGTGTGTACCTTACAGTGTTCTATGTCCATGAAAACAAAGCCCTGAGGAATTTTATAAATGCCTAATGCAACAAATTTCTGGCACCATACTGTGAATGGATTTTTTAAATGAAAGAGCTTTCTTGTCTTGTTTAGATTTAACATTTCATGAAAGGAACCATAATTTTGCAAAGATCAGAACAACTTAAGAAGCATCATTACTTATCCATTGGGAAGACTGGAGCTTTGAATTTCAAGAACACAGCTTTGACCTTATTTCTAGAGCAACTTGCTACCAGAAGTCTTACCTTATACCCCTGAAGCCAAAAATTTCCCCTTGGGTCCCAAGATAGGGTAAAAGTTAGCACATAATACAGGAAAGGCAGGCTTCTTTCATTAGACCATTTCTATGTTCCACTGATATGAAAGCTAAGCAGTGAATATTTTATTGCTCAAGCACAAAGTCCATGGAACTGAGTATGAAATGATGAAACATTCATACGTTCACCAGAGGTGATTTGTAAGTATGAGTGTGTAGTATAGGACACCATAAACTCTCAATTTGACAATATTGGTACCACAGTTTACCATCCCATGATTTACAAAATGTGGTAAGTGTCCATGTCAGAAGTTATTATAGTTCAAATTATAGTTAGCAGAGCTAAGCTCTTATGTTGCAGGTTTATCCATATGAAGTATCAGAAAAAATCTTTACATGGTTATTTTTCTGCATAGATTAAAAATTTTATTAGTAAATGTGGTTTTTGTACATGATCTAAATTGATTTCAGCCACTATAATGGTGAATTTGGAAGATGATGATATAGGACGGCAAGTGTAATTTTACCATCAATGACTTGCGTGATACTTTTGTACAAGAGATTTTTAAAGTAAATTCCCTAATCCCAAATCTCTGTATGTTTCTAGAGTTTGCAGGCCATGGTCATCATAACTGAAGATTGTTAACTATCATCTGAAATCTATGGTATGATCTGCCAAGATAATTAGCCTCCAGGCACTTTACCAAAATCTAATTGCTTTTTCCCTGGAAGGCTGACACATGGAAAAGTTAAAACTGCCACATACTGTACAGTGCACAAATGCATAATTTGTTAAAATTCTAATATAAAATATATGTGTACTATAAAAAAAAGAATGTTTTTATAAATAGCACCTTATTCAAGATTTCCTGGTTTAAGACATCTATATTAAGATATTCACTATACAAATTTAGTATGGCACTGTCAGTGTTTGATTGAAACAAAGGGGTTACAAATAGAGGAAAACTTATGAATTAACAATTCTCTCATGAGCCATGAATTTTAACACTTCAAAATAGTGTTATTGTACTTGGTAAACTTTTGGCCAATGCAAGTATTTAAACCTTACCTTAATTATTGTTGTTCAGAAGAGTAATAATTGTAAAGTGCTGTGCACAATGATATACGTTTGTTGTAATCTGGCATAACCATTGCTTGTGCTGTGTAGAAATCTGCAAAGATCAGTTTTTTTAGTAAGATCATTTTACCATGTGAATAATTTGTGACTATTAGGTTGATAAGAAAGCTATGGATATGTACTTTCTTAGATTTATTGTTATCTTCATGGTGTACTGATAAATTTAAACATGATATGACAAATGAACATTAAACTGGTAGTCTAGTTAAGTTACTGAAGTAGAGTTTTTAACTAGAGACTGGTTTATGGAAGATACGTATTGTATTTTTTTTTTTTTTTTGCCTGGTACAATAATGAAATTTTAAAAATGAATTTTCTTATTAAGTCCTCTATCTATGGTAATTTGAAGCTTTTGTGAAAGCTTCCAAGTGTGTGTTTGAAAAACTGTGGCATGTTAGGTACCAAACTGTAGTAAGCTCAAATGTAATTACCCCTGATTCTGTAAGGAAGACAGTGTCAAAGGAAAATGACAGAGAAAAATATGGAGAAAGTTAGGGTACTTGTGGATGAACTCTTTATTATATGTAAATGTTGGAAATTTTGTTTAAGGAAGTCAGATACCTACATGTAATGTGTTAAGCCAAATCATAAAATTATGAATGATAAGATTCGGTAATCCAATTTCATTTTCTTAAGCCAACGAGATACTAGTCATTTAGAGCCTCTAGTGAAGATACAGTAACTTTTTTGAGTCAATAAACTAAATATTATTCTATGTAATGACGAGGTGCTTAGTGTATTAACATTTGGGCATTTAAATATATCAGTTCCCGAGTCCTTTCAGAGCCTTCAGCAAAAAAAGGAAGAAAGCATGGTACTAACCTCAAACTGTTTTATTACTCAGCACAAGAGTAAACTAATCTCAACACTTTAAGTATATATAAGAATCCATCATACAGCTTGTGTTACCATCTTGTTATTTGCCATCAGAAGTCATATTTACTTGTGAGAATATGGAAAGGATTTGTATAGTTTCTATATAACAAAGTAATGCAGTGTGAAGAGTAATTTCAAGTTTATTGCACCCTATTATTAAACATGAAACAAAATTTAATTTGTTCATGGTTCACATATAACTGGAGGTAACTATGAATAATTCATTAATTTAGTATAGAATGATCAGTAAAATCATTTAGCAACTGAAATTCATGAATGAGGGTAAACATAGTTGCTGTGAAGCTTGATGGTTTTGTCCAAAGGTTTTTAAATGAAATGTGAGATAAGAGTTGAGCTGTTATGCATAAAGATATTTTAGGACCATAAATCAGTTCAGAAAGTGAATAACTTCAGTTTCACAGCACTCTCTCTTTTATAGTGATCTCTACTAACAGGGAAAGGAAAGAAAAAATAAAAATCTTAAGGTAATAACTCAATTGTAGGTTAGTAGTATATGGGCTATTTCATTTTTGTCAGAGCAGTAGTCACATGCCTTGTGCCGTATGTCCAGTTGCAGTGACAGAGCAGGTATAATAGTACTATCACTGTCCTGCACATAAAATTTTTATGCACTATGTTTCCCTCAAAACTATACAAACTAATTACAACTAACAAAATTGGAGAAATGTCAAAAGAAAATTAAAATCTTTGCCAGTGAAATATTAGGAATTGCATAAAATTATGTGAAAGATCAACTTGCAAGTGTAGTGTATTGGAAAAGTAAGAGCTAATATAACTATAAAATGCATTCCCAGAATTATGTCCAGTCTGACCAGTACCTCATGTGCAGCAACTTCACTTGATCAAAAGTCAGGGCTTCTGTACACTGGTACGCTGTATGGTTTCATGTTGAGAAAGTAAACCTGTTTTGCCCAAAAATGAATGTGTGAATTTGTAATAATTTCCCAGCTCTCTTGTAATCTAGTGGAATCTCCAAAAGGGAAACCATTACCTTAGAATAAGTAATCTTATTTTCTTAACCTAACTATAATGGTAAGGTTTGTGTTACTCAGCTAATCAGCAAAACCAGCATAAAAGCTTGACAGAGCTAAAGTTAAAGGTGTTTTAAATGAATTTGTGTTCTGTGGGGAAAAGGATGAAATAGCTTTTTATAGTTATGTATACTACAGTATGTACCAAAAATATTAAGTTATATGAACCACGATTTTTCAAGATATCTATTCTGTAATGCAAGTGCATGGTCTGGGATTCATGGCTGCAGTGTGTTTTCCTTTTACTGTTTACTGTAGAGGGTTAGGATGTCTAATGAATTCTGTCCACTTTCTGACTGAGTTCCTTTCTGGAACCTATTTGAAATTTTTCCAGTTTCTGAACATCACTAATTAGCAAATTTTTCCTATGTTATATGTTATACAATCTCCCCAACACACTGCAGCCATGAATCCCAGAAGTCTATGCTTTCTGACTCTACTGTTTAAGAACATCAGTCTTTTATCACTGTGTATATGAAATTCAGATCTGATACATAAAGTATTGCCATTTAGATGTTCAGGATTTTAAGCTGCAAGTGACATTACTACTTCAAAAGAAAGGAGGCTACAGTACTTGCAAGCTCCTGCATGTATAATTTTCATGTACAGAAAAGGGTTTTCCTTTACTGTAGAGGGTTAAGATGTCTAATGAATTCTGTCCACTTTCTGACTGAGTTCCTTTCTGGAACCTATTTGAAATTTTTCCAGTTTCTGAACATTGCTACTTAGCAAATTTTTCCTTTGTTATATGTTATACAATCTCTCCAACACACTGCAGCTATGAATCCCAGAAGTGTATGGTAACATGCTTTCTGACTCTACTGTTTGTTTAAGAACATTAATCTTTTTTCACTGTGTATATGAAATTCAGATCTGATACATAAAGTTTTGCCATTTAGATGTTCAAAAGAAAGGAGGCTACAGAACTTGCAAGCTCCTACATGTATAATTTTCATGTACAGTGGCACACCAACTTAATGGCTCTCAGCTCACTGTATTTTGTAACTTGAGGGGTGCACCGATCTTCAAATTTCAAGGAATGATCAAAATTGAGTTATTGACAGTTTTGGACTAAATAAACATATCCTGAAGTGTTATTGCCCCCCCAAAAAATTTTTAGATGGGTTTATTGACAATTTTGTTCATCACTTGTATGGCACTGTGAGCGACAAATTGTTGCAAAACTTGTTTATTGGAAATAATTGATATACTTGCATCGCCCACTGAAATATCTCCGTTTTCTCTAGTCATAGCGTTGATGAAAATGTGAGGTCAGAGTAACTCTCTCAAGATGTCCTGTTCCTCTCGGGACTTGTGAAAGTGGCACCATAGATGTACTGCACCAAACAATTTACTTGTAATGTTTTTGAATTTCTTGACTTATTATTACAGTTATGTATCTCTTGACTTTTTATATTTCTTGACTTATTTTTACAGTAAATAATTATGATATGTAAGTCAACTTGCTATATACAAATATACAGGCATATGCAAATGAATAGCAATCTTCCTCATCACCATTCACATATAAGAAATTTATCATAGGTGAAATCATTTACAAGTCAATTTACTTTGAATGACCAATGGTAAAAATAGAGTGAATATTGTGTTTTATTTCCCCAGGATATGTATACTGGGTGTCTATTCACAAATAAAAAAATATGTATGTATATGGCAACATTTCCTTTGGATGCGTCATGTAGTGCCAAGGTGTACTTTGTGAATCATGCTGCGCTCTGCTTTTTAGTGCATTTCAGAGTACAATTTTTTTGTCAATATAGAAGCAAAGAGGAGATGTATTATAAGAGAAGTACAGTATATAAAACTATAAGCACAATGAGAATTGAAAAGACAAAAGAAGTCGGAACAAAAGGCAAGTGTCTCCGCTGGAGAAATGTCATGAATGTCAACCACGCAAAAGGAAATCAAGCAGGGAGCACATTTCTTTTCATGCGATTATTTTGTAGATTTCAGGGGATGTTTCCTATATGAAGATTATACTTTTACTGCAGAAATCAGCTTTCTAACTATCATAGTTTTATAGTTATTACAAAATAAGCAATAATTTTTTTTTTGCCATTTTTCAAAACTTACTTTTTTAAAAAGTAAAGAACCATACCACAAAGAAGACTTACCCAAATTCAGTGAAACTTTCACAGCATGGAGTATATATATCCTTAATTTAGCCTAAGGAAAAGTAGTTTTGAGTGCAACTTTTTCGTATAGTTATGAAAAATGTAATTTTTTTCCAACTGCAAAATTCATAAACTTAGAGGTCAAATTATTTATTCCCTTTTCCAGGTACAGTATTTACAGAACTAGTTGTTTAATAAGTGGTAAAAATTTGAAGCAAATCTCTTTAATCATAAGGTAGGAGAGGTCACCTACAGTAATTATATTTGAAACAGAAATGGAAAGAAATGGAAAGTTAACGTACCTTGCTATGTTCAGCCAGTTCTGTACTGTACCTTTGTCACTATCCAAGAATTGTTGCAGGTACTTTTACTCCAAGCAACAAGGATTCAACACCTTCAACTGAAGTATGGGAAATGAATATAAAAAGAAACTCTCACAACACTACAACACATTTATTCACAACCTTATTTACAAAGAAAACGAAATGTTACTTCCCCATTTGCTTACACTCAACGTGACACTACAAAATAAATCAAAGCAGTTATAGATAAGGGGAACAGGTTGGAAGGTAGAGCAATTATATATAATACTTAAATGGCGAGTTGGTGAGTTATCCTTTGTGGCTGGGGGTTCAGCTGAAGAGATGATGCTAGCGAGGTGTCTTCAGGCTTGAAGACATCACAGAAGGATGAATGGAGTTTTAGCTGACAAGATGAAGCTGGCACTGTGTCTTCAGGCTTGAAGACGCCACAGAAAGATGACTGGAGTTTCAGCTGAAAAAATGAAGTTGGCATGGTGACCACGAGCTCAAAGACATCACAAAAGGGATGTCTTCTGGATGGGGCAGCAAATGTATGATGGGGGGCAGGCAGGGCTGGCAACTCCTTGCTATAGGCAGGAAGGGCATGGCAACTTCTCCTCCATGCAGGCAGGAAGGGCTGACTACTTCTCCTCATCACAGGCAGGGCTGACTACTACTCTTTGTCATTGGTATGTAGGGCTTGTTGCTTCACATCGTCTCAGACTTGGAGGGTTTAGAGACTTCTCATCACAAGCAGGCAGGGCTGGCTGCTTCTCTTTGTCTCTGGCATGTAGGGCTCGCGACTCCACCTCGTTACAAGCAGGAAGGGCTGGTTCCTTCTCCTCGTCTAGGGCAGGGCAAGATTTTTATGGAGGTAAGAGTAAAAGTCATCAGAAGGGAACATCCCCATCAGAACCTTGCTTTGTCCGACCTCTGATTGCCCTCTCTGTCTCTAACTGTTTCCATCTGTCTTGGGCAGTCTCTTCTGGAAGCTTATATACCACTGTATGGGCGGAGCTAATGAGACAATCGTCATTCCCATGTAAGGAGTTTTTTATTTTCTGCATACTGATTGGTTCCTTAATAACCGCCCATTTCCGGTTACACCATAGAAGCTTCTAGAACAAATTTTCTCATGCAATGTGGACCAAATACTGCACCATGCTACAAAGGCATGGCATGAGATACCACGTGGTGTCGTTTCCACAAGAAATGGTTTTCATATAATCGCTAATTGTCCACGAAGTGTTGAGAACAGCAATTGACTGGTGATGACATCTTTGAGCAAACACAGGAAGCAATCACGTCTTGGAAAAGATATGTTTCTTTTTTTAACATATTTCTTCCACATTATTGCATCTATCCATGACACGTTCCTCCTGAAAGAAAAAAATAAAATCTACCCATTTTATTTTTTAAAAGAGCGAAAGAGACAAAAATACTTCAAACTCATCATCTGAACTGCAGAACAACTCTTTGCATTTTGTTTTGACTTAGCTTCAGCAAAATACACTCACTTCACACTTCACTCGCACATCACACTTGCGCTACAGCCAAAAAAACACAATGGCTTTTGCTCAGCTTGCTCAGAATGAAAAAGAGAAAAGAAAGATAAACTACTTACTTATATTGAAAAATCTCCATAGAGGCTATCAGCTATTACATTATTCTGTCTTCTAAATTTGTAATTCTTAAACACATTGGAGTTTCTCTCAAAACTAACTTTTCTCTGTAACACAGTTACTACAGGTGCTGGGTGCTCTTCATATCTCATTAACAAGTTTACTTGCAACCACTTCGCCCTACGCCTATCCATATCAATTAAGTAATTGAATTTCCCCTTTTTTCTAAGATAGAAAAAGGACCTTTGAACATACAAGATACTGAGGGACCTTCTTTCTGAATTAACACTAAAACTTTATCTCCACATGGAAATTTCTCTCTTTTGCCTTGAGATTATACTTCCTTTAAGTTTCCCTTAACTGTTGCTCTTGTTTTCTGTTGCCATCTGCCAAGCTTTCCGTAGATTCTCCTTATAATTCTCTAGATTTTGTATGTAGTCCTCTTTACCTCCTTCAAGCATTAATTTACACTTTAAAATTTCTAAGGGTCCTTTAGCAATGTGACCAAACACTAACTCGAAAGGACTAAAGCCGGTTGTGTCATTGAGCGCCAACTGTAAGGCTGACAAGACAAATTGTAACTTTTCCCAGTCATGCTCAAAGTTGTTACACAATTTTCATAAGGAAGACTTCATTGTTTGGTGGAAACTTTCAACAATACCTTGTGACTTAAGGTGTGGAAGTTACAAGTTCGTTACTCAATTCTTTCATCTTACCTCTGAAATACTTAGACACAAAGTTACTCCCATTATCACTTTGTATAACGCGAGGCAGACCAACCTTAGGAAAATAGCTCAACAAGCGTTTAACCATGTTTTTGCATTACCGTTTCCTACGGGGATTGCCTCTGGAGAGCAGATTAGTCTATCAATGATTGTTAACAGATAGATATTCCCTCCCTTACTTATAGGCAAAGGTCTGACCATATCAATAATTACATTCTCAAAAGGTTCACCTACTGATGGAATATTACATAAAGGAGCTCTGGGGATTACTTGGCTAGGTTTACTGGCCATTTGACATTCATCACAACTTAGAGTCTTAGAACATATCTTTTCACGTCACTTCTCATCTTAGGCCAAAAGTATGTCCCACTTATACACTTAAACATTTTATTTACCTCCCAAATGTCCTTTATCATCTAATTTCAAAATCACTTTGTGGAGCTTCCTCTGGATTACTAGTAGTTATAAAATCTCCTCTTTGCTAACTGACTTAGTACGAACATAACAAGACAAAACTTCGCCTTTTAGACTAAAAATTTCCTTACATCATCGAGCTCATCATCTAGCTCACATTCAAAGATTCGGGTTGGTGTCTCATCCTTTCTCTGCAACTTGACTAGCTCATCCATTTTGAAGACTAGCTCATTCTTATTCAAAATGTTAGTGCCTAAACCATCGCAGCAACTATCAATTGAAACCACTACATCAACTACGTTTACGTCATTACTTTCAACAGCTACATCATCTGCTTGACTAACACTGTCAACACCGTTATAGAGTTGGTCTTCTCAGTTACACTCAAGCTAAGATCAACCACACCGCCTCTACCGCACTTGTTTGAATCCACGAACAAACCATGACCGTAGTGTATATCTGTATCTAAACCTGACCTAGTTACTACCATTTCAGGCACTGGAACGTCACTCAAAATAGGATTCACATGCTTGGATGTAGCTAAATCATTACCGACGATTAGGTCAATGCCATCAATGGGCAAAATGTCTACAACTGCTAGTGTGAGGTTCAAGAAATGTCAGCAGTGAAAGACTGATTCTTTATTATTCTTGACAGGTGTTTGTAATGCGGAAAGCGGATGGAAAGGTAGAGGGCGACCTGAGGGCCCCCCGCTGCATCCATACAGAGATTGTGTTTGTTAACAGGCATAAGAAGACATATATAATGCGTTACAGAACATGTAAAAGGCAGATATATATATCGGCGGAAAGGCCGTACAATGATGCATACAATGAGATACATAAAGAATCTGAAATAATAACAAGTAACATATATGACATGATTAATGTACATATGAGGAAAGAAACACAAGAATGGAGAGGCGATTTGATCCCCTTACAATACTCCCCCCCCCCCCCCGACAATAATTAGAGGAGCAATTATTGGATGAAACAACATTAATCATGCAATCGCTGAGTTAGTTGGAGTGGGCCCCTACTCCTGGAGAACTGTGGGCGTGGGACGGAACCGTCATCTGGGGTTGGCTCAATGTGTCCCCTGGGCCGCCTCGGACCCTGGGTTGGGGGGCGGGTGTGCCTGTGGGGAGGTACTGAGGAGGAACTCTAGGGCACCTGCCCACCTCCTCAAATACTTCGCTGTCCAACAGGAATGCAGGCTTCAGTCTGTCGATGGTGACCCGGTCTATACGCTCATGGATGTCAAGGAGGTATGCTTTGGAGGCCCGCCTGATGACTCAGTGGGGCCCCCTGTAGGGTCTGGTTAAGGGCGGACGACGTGCGTCCACCCTGATGAAGACGTAGGCGCTGGAGTCTAAGGCGGGTGGGCTGTAGGTGGTGGTTCTGTCAGTGAAGGTCTTATGGCAGGGCGCGAACTTCTGTGCGAGTTCCCTCAACCTTGGGAGCGGGGTGTCAGCGCCGTCAGCCAACAACAGGGAGAATGCTCCGGGAACAGCCAGTGTCTCCCCATAGACTTTCTCAGCAGGGTAGGTGTTGCCATTTGCTTTCGGTGTGGTGCGGAGACCCAGCAGGACCTGGGGAGCTGTTCCTTCAACCTCTTGTCAGTGCAACGTGCCATGAGGGCTGCCTTAAGAGAGCGGTGCGCCCTCTTGACCATGCCATTCGCTGCCAGGTTGTAGGCCGTTGTGCTGTGTAGTGTTGCACCCATCAGGCATGCCAAGGAGACCCAGAGCTCTGACGGGAAGGCTGGACCCCTGTCTTTAGTGATGTTGTCTGGCACTCCAAAATGGCTGATCCAACTGGAGAGGAGGGCCTCTGCGCATGACACTGTTGATGCCTCCTCCATGGGGGTTGCCTCGGGCCAGCAGGTGGAGTGGTCTATGATCGTCAGGAGGTATCTGGCTCCTCCTGACTGTGGAAGGGGCCCGACGACGTCGCTGTGGATGTGGTCGAAGCGCAGACGAGGCTGGGTAAAGTTGCCGACCCCGGATTCTGTGTGCCAGGATGTTTTGCTTGCCTGACATGGGTCGGTGGGCCTGTCGTGATATGATGGAAGATGCCTTGCTTTGCTGAAGCCCCTGGTGACTGGCATAGCTCTGGTCTGAATACGTCCGGGAACTCCTGTAGGAGGGACGTGTAGCTGTTGGGGGCTGTGGAGCAGATGGCGGGCATTCCAGGTCCGCTGGAGAGCTGACAGGAGTGGTAGGTTCCTGTGTCGAGGAGGCGCTGTCTTCCGACGTCGACCAGAAGTCCGTGGTGCCCTAGGAAGTCTGCGCCCAGCAGGGGGAACTTGACCTCTGCCATGACGAAGAGCCAGTGGTATCTGTGGCCCAGAACTGAGATAGTCCGGGTCGTCGTGCCATACGTGCAGTTGGGAGTTCCATTTGCTGCTATGAGGGCGGGTGTTGAGCCAGGTATCTTTTCTAGATCTTCCTCGGATGGTGGGAAGACTGACTGCATTGCTCCCATATCTACCAGCAGGCACCGTTTCGAAATTTCGTCTCTGATGAAGAAGCCTGCTGGTCGGGGGAAGTTGGATTTCGTGGCCACTGCTGTTACTTGTGGCCGCTTTTGTCGTTTTTTGTAAAGGAACAGGGAGGTCTGCAGTTCCTGGCATCAATGCCAAATTTTCTATTGAAGAAGCACCACACTGGGTTTGACCATGTCCTGTGTTCCCTGAGTGGTGTCTTCTTCCTGTAAACGGTGTTGATGTCTCCCTGGCTGTTGTCGTTGCCCTCTGTCAGGCTGCAGGCTCCCAGGGCGGCGGCAGCGTGTTTCGAGGCCTTGGTGCCCTCGTGTATTTTCTGGGCGACGTCGACTAAGGCGTCCACGTCAAGAGCGTCTTTTATCTGGCCCCTAACTTATTGCATGAGGCACCGAAGGAAGATCGCTCTCGTTAAGTCTACCTTCCTCTTCCTCCTGTTTTTGTCACGGCCTGGCAGTGTTACCAACCCCCGTAGTTCGTCCCAGGCTTCCCCGGGTGATGCTTCTCCAAGGGGCTGGGATAACAGGTCGAGTGCACGCTGCGCTCTCTCAGTCACGGGATGAGTTTACCCTTCAAGGCTGTGTATGTGATCTTGTCCGGCTGCGTGTCAAGCCAGGGGGAGATTCTGTTGAACACCTCTTCTTGGGGTGCCGTCGTGGTGATGCCGGACTTGATAGGATTGTCTGAGATGCGTTCCATGCGAAAGTGCTCATCTGCTCACAGGAACCATGATGCCGTGCTCTGCCGCGAAAACAGAGGAAGTTTGACTGTGTTTGGCTTTGTTGGCAAGAGGGGCGTGCAGACGATGCTCGTGGGTTCGCATTGAAGTTCAGCTTCTGACATCTTTACTACTCACGCACCAAAACACTGGAAAAATGCTCCGTATTGAGTCCGTTTATGGTGCTGATTGTTCAAGTGGTCAAACGAAGTGGCAAAATGTGCCCTTTTTGGGTACGTCTTATTTAGTACATTAATGGCACGGTTTCCACCAGGGAGGGAGCTATCAGAGGCCTAAACTTTGACAGCGTAATTAGTTTGCTGAAAGCTCTCTGATGGTAGTCTGTGGCCGTATTTAGTCCGTTAATAGCTGGGCCAAAACCGTGCTACCTGTCACTCCGGGGTCACCAGTGTGAGGTTCAAGAAATGTCAGAAGTGAAAGACTGATTCTTTATTATTCTCGACAGGTGTTTATAATGCGGAAAGCGAACAGAAAGGTAGCGGGCGACCTGAGGGCCCCCGCTGCATCCATACAGAAATTGTGTTTGTTAACAGGCATAAGAAGACGTATAATGCATTACAGAACATGTAAAAGGCAGATATATATATCGGCGGAAAGGCCATACAATGATGCATACAATGAGATATATAAAGAATCTGAAATAATAACAAGTAACATATATGACGTGATTAATGTACATATGAGGAAAGAAACAGAAGAATGGAGAGGCGATTTGACCCCTTACACTAGTTTTACTTCTCTCGATACTCCCTGACTTCTTAAGTTCACCTCCATCAAAGGACAAACAGCACAAGTATTCGGAAACCCACCTAACATAACTTGTTCATTTATGCTAACCACTGCCCTCGTTGGCACACTGTCTCTCCTAATGAGGGAGACAGCCGCTCCCGTGTCTCGAAGCAGAACTACTTCTCTCAAATCCCCTGCTTCGAGAGAAGAAATTTCACCTTCAGACAGAAACTCTCCATAAAATATCCTAGTTTCTTTCATAACGTCATTCATACTTATACTTTCTGCACAACTCCTTGATAAATGCCCTTTCTTATTACATCGGAAACATGTTACCTCTGAACTACTAGATGTCCCTTTATTCTTAAAAAATTAAAAGTATGACCAGGTTTTCCACATGCATAACAATAGTAGTCACTTTTACCTGTATTGCTACTACTATTACTGGAATACTTACTACGTTGTATTCTACCTGTCGAGGGGTCACTTTTCTTCTTACTATCACTTAAACTATGAATTAGACTGTAATCATCTTCCAACATAGTTGCATCTGCAAAAGACTTTTAACGCCTATCTTCTATATATAGCTTCATCTCTGGGGATACGTTATCTCTGAAGTTTTCTAGCAAAACTAAGCTCTTAAGATCATCAAAATTATTGACTTAAGCGGAAGTTAACCAATCACAAAACAATCTTTCCAACTTTTTTTCCATACTCTACATATGTACAGCTCTTGTCCCTTCTCAAACTTCTAAATTTTTTGCGGTATGCCTCTGGTACCAACCCATGCGCACTAAGAACATTTTCCTTCACAATATCATAAGCCTCACATTCCTCCTCAGACATGCAACTATACACAGAAAGTGCCCTACCATGTAAGACTGACTGTAAATACAAAGTCCACATGTTTTTTGGACAACCTACTCTGTTCATTAACTTTTCAAAAGACATGAAATATATCGTTACATCTTCCTCATCAAATTCTGACATTAATTTCAACACTGCACCCATACCTAAATTTTCAACATCCTCATCGTTCAATGATGAATCACTACCTTGTGTGCTACCTGATGGACTGTTATGAGAACTACGCCTTAACCGAGTGATTTCTAACTTATGCTTACGCTGTCTCTTTTTCTTCTCTTTCTTTTTCCTTTTCCTGTCTCTTTTTCCTTTTCTTCTCTCTCTCTCTCCTTTTCTTCTCTTTCTAGCTGCAGGTTTTTAATTTTTCTTTCAACTGCTCTTTCATCCCTCTCAAACTTCTCCCTTTCTTTCTACTCAACATACTCAAGAAGAGCATCGCCTTCCAGACCCAGAAGCTTACCCGACTTATGGTTATGGTGTCGAAAATATTGGCTTAAGGTCACCAACTGTCACAATTCAAGAATCGTTGCAGGTTTTTTTACTCTAAACAACAAAGATCCAACACCAGCAATTGAAATATGGGAAATGAATATAAAAACTCTCACAACACTACAACACATTTATTCACAACTTATTTACAAAGAAAATGAAATGTTACTTCCCCCTTTTGCTTTCATTCAGCGTGGCGCTACAAAATAAATCAAAGCAGTTGCAGACAAGGGGAACAGGTTGGAAGGTAGAGCAATTGTATAATATAATACTTTAATGGTGTGTTTGTAAGAGGTGCAAAATAATGAGCAGGTGGACAAGTACTGCTGCTTTATTGGGAAAGCAGGTCGCCTTATAAAGCAGCGTGCGGACGTCATACAAAGGCATACAATAGGATACAGGTGACCTGAGGTCAACTGTTCTCGATGTGACACAGGACAGGTAAATACAAATGACATGAAAAGTAAAATTACAAGAATTGACACAATAATGTTCCGACACATGTACAACAAAAACAGGCGTAAATAAATCAGCAATAGATACATATTTACATAGATAAAAATGTGGCTATTTAGCGTGACCTAGGCCTGTGGGAAAGGCACCGCAGAAAACGGAAGGTTCACCACAGAAAACCCATTGAGCGGGAACTTTACAATACTCCCCCCCCTAAGACGTAGGTAACGTCTGATCAAACTAGGTACATGCTGGGTCGCCGGAGAGTTCCGCGGCTCCATGAAGTCGCGCGGGGGAGGTGCGAGCAGGAGCGGCTGTCTGTGACGCTGCCTGGATGCTTCCGGCGACGGCCATACGACTTCCTTTCGGGTTGGGCTGGCTGCAGGGGCAACGGTGCCTGCGTAGGGTGCTGCATGGTGTCGTCGACGTCTTCCTCCAACAGGGCAGGCTTGAGTCGGTCTACAGACACCCAGCCGTCCTTCCCGTGCATGGCCAACCGGAATGCTTTGGCGTTACTCTCCAGCACGTGGAAGGGCCCCCTGTAGGGCCTGGTTAAGGGCGGGCGGACGGCGTCCTTCCTGATGAAGACGTGGGTGGTGGAGGACTGGCTGGGAGGCATGAAAGGTGACGTCCTATCGGTATATGTCCACTGGCAGGGGGCAAACTTCCCAACCGTGTCACGGAGCCTCTGGACTGTCAGGTTGTGGCGATCCCCCGTGATGAGTTCGCCCGGGACTACGAGGGGCTCCCCGCAGACTTTTTCTGCTGCGGACAGGTCGCCATTGGCTCTGGGCGCGGTCCTCAGCCCAAGGAGGACCTAAGGCAGCTGGTACTTCCAATCCTCGGCGGTGCAGCGGGCCATGAGGGATGCTTTCAGGGACCTGTGGAATCTCTCCACCAATCTGTTGGCCGCGGGGTTGTAGGCGGTGGTGCTGTGATGTGAGGTCCCCAGCAGGTGTGCCAGGGCGGACCACAGCTCAGACAGGAAGGCAGGACCCTTGTCGGTGGTTATGTGGTCCGGGACACCGAACCGGCTGATCCAGCTGGAGAGGAGGGCTTCAGCGCATGCACTGGTGGTGGCTTCCTGCATGGGCGTCGCTTCAGGTCACCTGGTGGAGCGCTCGACGATTGTCAGGAGATATCTGGCCCCGCCTGATGGGGGAAGGGGGCCTATCACGTCTACATGGCACCGGATGCACTGTCTCGCCCAGGCTGTCGCGTCCCTCTGTATACCATGCCAGACGAACTTCTCTGCCAACAGCTTGGCCGTCGTCCTGCCGGAGGGGTGGGACAGCCCGTGGATAACGTCGAACACCAGATGGCGGTGGGAGGCGGGTACCAGTGGGCGGGGTTGGCCGGTGCTTATGTTGCACAGCAGTGTTGGCGCCCCCGGGGCGAGGGGCACGTCCTTCCACCTGAGCGACATGATGGCGGTGCGGTAGGCTGGAATCTCTGGGTCGGTGGTCTGCTCCCGGGCGAGGTCCCCGTAGTCGATCCCAAGCTGCACCGCGTTGAGCTCGATCCTCGAGAGGGCGTCTGCTACAGGGTTCTTCCTGCCGGGGAAGTATTTGATTGTGCAGGTGAACTCCGCGAGATGCCGCTGCTGCCTGGAGGACCATGTGTCCCCCTGCTTTGTGAAGGCGTGTACCAGCAGCTGGTGGTCCGTCCAGATTATGAAGGGCGTACCCTCCAGAAAGAACTTGAAGTGACATACCACCCGATACACTGCGCAGAGTTCCCTGTCGAAGGTGCTGTAGCAGGACTCTGCGGGGGTGAACATCCTGCTGAAAAAGGCGATGGGCTGGGGGCTCCGGCGACGACCTGCTCCAGGACGGCCCCACAGTCGACGTTGCTGGCATCTGTCGTCAGCTGGAGGGGGCCGTTGGGGTCCTGGTGGGCCAAGGCGGTTGCCTTGGCAAGGGCGGCCTTCGTCAGGGAGAAGGCCTGCTGTTAGTCGGGTCCCCACACTAAGGCCTTCGGGTGGCCCTTCAGGATCTCCGTCAGGGGGGCCATGGTGTACGCGACCACGGGGATGAACCTCCTGTAGTAGTTGACCATCCCCAGGAATTCTTGTACGGCCTTGACGGAGGTAGGGGTGGGGAACCTGGTAACGGCTGTGACCTTCGATGCGAGAGGATGGATGCCTCCTGGGAATATCTCGTGGCCCAGGAAGTTGACTCTTTCAACGCCGAAGGTGCATTTATCGAACCTGATGACGAGGCCGTTCTCCTGCAGACACTGCAAGACCTTCCGGATGTGTCGCAGGTGTTCTTTGTGGGATCTGGAAAATATCAGAATGTCATCTACATAACAGACACAGAAGTTCAGGTCCCCCAGCATGCTGTCCATCAGTCTCTGGAAGGTTGCCCCCACGTTCCTCAGGCCAAAGGTGGAGAAGCCGAAGATGTAGGACCCAAAGGGCGTGATGATGGCGGTTTTGGGGATGTCCTCTGGAGCTACTGGTACCTGACAGTAGGACTTCAAAAGGTCTAATTTAGAGGCCGTGAGATCCTGCATGTTTGGAAGGGGGTAATGATCTGGTTCAGTTGCGAGGTTGAGCCACCTGTAGTTGCCGCAGGGTCTCTAGGAGTCGTCCGGTTTCTGCACCATATGGAGGGGGGAGGCCCACAGGCTGGAGGCCTTCCTGCATATGCCCATACGCTCTATCTCGACGAAAGCGTCCTTGGCCTCCTGAAGGCGCTGAGGGGGGAACCTCCGGAACTTTGCGTGCGTTGGGGGCCCCTTTGTTTTAATGTGGTGGTAGATTCCGTGCTTTGCAGTGGCCCCAGGCACCTGACGTAGTTCGGGCTTGAAGACGTCAGGGAACCCCTTTAGCAGCTGGGTGTACTGGTGCGGGGCAATGGAGAAGCTGGCGGGCGCGCTGGGGCCCATTGCCAGGGGGAGGGACTGGCAGGAGTTGGTGTCCAACAGGCACTTGCGACTGACGTCGACTGCTAGGCCGAAGTGGGCGAGGAAGTCTGCGCCCAGAAGTGGGGTCCTTACGTCCGCAACTATGAAGTCCCAAGTGTACCTCCGGCCAAGGATGGAGATCGACAGGAGCTTGGTGCCGTAGGAGAGGATGGGGGACCCGTTGGCGGCCGTCAGGAGGCAGCTGGGTCTGGCGGGCGTGTGCGGTCCTCTGTGGATGGCAGGAACACTGATCGTAGGGCTCCAGTGTCAACCAGCATCATCCTGCTGGAGATGGTGTCGCGGATGTAAAACTCTACTGGTTTTGGGCTCCTGGGTTCCTCTGCTGCCAAGGCGGCCTGTGCTGTTGGCCACTGCCTCCCCCATTTTTTGGATGGGCGAAGGATCAGGGGGATGACAGTTCCAGGCGTCCTTGCCATACCGCTGGTGGTAGTAGCAAGGCCCCGGTTGTTGCTTCTTGTGGTGGTAGGTTGGCCATCTCCTGGTGACAGTGCTTATCTCCTCCTCCGCGCTTTCCTCCGGCTGGAGGGAGTTGATGGGGTGCGTGGGCGTGGATACCCACTTCGCTGCCCTCGTGGAGTCTGTGAGCTGCTGCGCCATCCTGATCAGGCCGTCGAGCGGCACTGTATAAGGCTCGAGGATCTGGGTCCGAACCTCCAGGAGGAGCTGACAGAGGAAGATCTCCCTTGACAAGCTTATCTCCGACTGCCTGCCGCTGGTGTCCGTCCCGGGCAGGATGAGGAGGTCTTGGATCACACTCCAAGTCTCTCGAAGGTTCTGGTCGTGTCGAGGGTTGTTTATGAGGTCAAGGGCACGGGCGGCCCGCTCGGAGACTGGCAGGGAGCAGGTCTCGACGAGCGAAGCCTTCAGCTTTTTGTAGGTGACGGGGCATGCGGCAGACACCCACAGGGCGAGCTTCCTGTAGACCTCTTTGGGGAGGGCGTTTATCACGGCGTCTGCCTGCAGCACCTCGTCGGTGAATCCCGCCAGCCTGAACTGCCCCTCGACCCTGTAGAGCCATGATGACGGGTTGCCGTGCGTGAAGGGCGGCAGCTTTATGGTGAGGGCGGGCCTTGTTTGGTCCATCAGGGCGGGCAGCGATCGGGGAGCAGGTTGCGGCGTGGAGGAGCGTGTGAGCCTTGGCATGGGGGAGGGCACGGGTGGGTTGTGCGCGAGGGAGATATCTGAGTCTGCGAAGTTTGCGGTTATTTGTATGTGGGAGGGAATGTCTGCGTCCACACTCACTACTGCACTCTTACTTGGAGTGGGTTATACTTGCGTCGATACGCGCGTGGGAGCGTGCCGTGTGGGTCCACTAATGATGGTGGTGATCTGCCCACGAGAGTCGGCATGCCCGAATGCTTTGTTAGAGCGCCATATTTAGGCCATTAGGGCCGTGGGGTAGTTCATGAAGCCAAGACTGGGTCGCCGTATGAGCCCGCTAATGGCTTCGGGAACCACTCCGGGAGGTCACCACTGTAAGAGGTACAAAATAATGAGCAGGTGGACAAGTACTGCTGGTTTATTGGGAAAGCAGGTCGCCTTATAAAGCGGCGTGCGGACGTCATACAAAGGCATACAATAGGATACAGGCGACCTGAGGTCAATTGTTCTCGATGTGACACAGGACAGGTAAATACAAATGACATGAAAAGTAAAATTACAAGAATTGACACAATAATGTTCTGACACATGTACAACAAAAAAGGCATAAATAAATCAGTAATAGATACATATTTACATAGATAAAAATGTGGATATTTAGCACGACCTAGGCCTGTGGGAAAGGCACCGCAGAAAACGGGAGGTTCACCACAGAAAATCCATTGAGTGGGGACTTCACAAGTTAAAATTCGAGGCTGGGGGTTCGTTTGAAGAGATGATGTTGGCGTGGTGTCTTCAGGCTTGAAGACATCACAGAAGGACGACTGGAGTTTCAGGTGAAGAGATGAGGCAAGTTCCGAAGATGTGCAAGTGGAGGACAGGCAGGGCTGGCGACTCCTCGCTACAGGCAGGAAGGGCTTGGCGACTTCTCCTCCACACAGGCAGGAAGGGCTGACTACGTCTCTTCGTCACTGGTATGTAGGGCTCGCTACTTCACATCATCTCTGACATGGAGGGCTTAGAGACTTCTCATCACAAGCAGGAAGGGCTGGCTGCTTCTCTTCGTGTATTGGGGGGAACCCTGATAGGGTCCACCCAATCCCATCGGAAATGTCTGTACCTTCTAGGGGGTAGTGATTTATCCTGAACTTCTATACTGCCAGGCAGTGGTGATACGACTGCCTTGGCTCAATCAGTTCATGCAGGCTTCCCTCGTAGGAAAATTCCACTTGTACTTTCTGTACTGCTAGGAACTGATGATACAACTGCCTTGGCTCATGAGTTCATGCAGGCTTCCCAGATAGGAAAATTCTGCTTGCTGTACTTTCTTTACTACCAGGCAGTGATGATATAACTGCCTTGGCATATCAGTTCATGCAGGCTTCCCTGATAGGAAATTCAGCTTGCTCTAGTTTCTATACTGACAGGCAGTGGTTCATGCAAGCTTCTCTGATAGGAAAAATCCGCTTGCATTACTTTCAGAATTCTGAGAAAAAATCATGAACAATATCAAGGATGACTTTGCTACTGAGCATCACCATATCAGAGATGCTATCCATGATTCCCAATAGGAATTCAGGTCTGTCCTGCATATAGAATTGGGATATGTAAAAATTTCTCATCCTTTCAATTAGAGGATAGAGAGGCTGCACAGTCCGACCAGGCAGAGATAGGTTTTCTTACCAAAAATCTTAGGTCATTGGAACAGGGTAATGAAAAACCCAAGCCCAAAAAGTTGAATCAATTGTCTAGATCCCTGCTGAAATCAGAATGGTTAATAAGAGACAGCCTACTCACTTCCAGAGCTCCGACTGGTAACAATAATAAGACCAAGTCGGACAATAAAACCTTAGATCAGAATGTAGTATGGGCACCAATATCTGCCCCGAGAATGGTACTGATAGGTCTTGGCAAGACACCTCAATGTGCATCCTTTCACCAGCTGGAAAATACCTCATTAATGAGAGGAAAATTGATTGAGGTTGAGCATAAAGAATTTCAAGACAGCATAGCCTTTCCCAATACTGAATGGCACTTGGTCCCTCCTTCAATAGGAATTCAGAAACCGTTGAAGGAGATAGGTACCCTGCCTAATAATGTACAATGAAAGCCATAGAAACAACCTTTCTCCAGTTTAATGGAAAATATTGTGCAACAACAATTTTACAGAACCATTAACCTTTCTGGGAGGCATCAGCCTTCTGTCTCTTCACTTTTGGAACAATCAATCATGTAAAGGCGGAATTTCAGAATTTTTTGGTGACTGGGAAACGAGAAAATGGTAGAAAAAGTTAAGTATATCTTAGTTTAACCAGACCACTGAGCTGATTAACAGCTCTCCTAGGGGTGGCCCGAAGGATTAGATTTATTTTACATGGCTAAGAACCAATTGGTTACCTAGCAACGGGACCTACAGCTTATTGTGGAATCCGAACCACATTATAGCGAGAAATGAATTTCTATCACCCAACATAAATTCCTCTTATTCTTCATTGGTCGGTCGGAGATTTGAACTCGCGGCCAGCAGACTGCTAGCTGAGAACGGAACCCACTCTCCTAACGAGGAGCTGTGTAAATGGTAGAAATAAAGTCATTTGTTTCCACAATCCCAGTGTCTGATGGTGCTACAAAGGAATAGGCCACACTTGTCCTCCCTCATGAGAGGAAAAAGCCTCACTGGGCATGGCTACCCAGCAATTTGAAACCCCTATGAGAAAAATCTCAGGATAGCCATTGCTGAATTTAATGCTAGTCTCCACCTATTAAGAGCTTCCAGATTTCTCCAGAACAATGCTTACTGCAGTAGCCAAAACACTTATGTGGACCCAGTGGGAAACACTGTACGACTTTCTGGAGTGTTGCATTAAGGCTGCAACATTACAATCCCCATTGTAACCTCCCTATTGTGCTCTTTCCCAATCTGTTGGGGCCCTTTCTGAAGAGTCTGTTGTCGCACTGCTCATTGAACAAGCCCGATTACAGAATTGCACAATATATACTGTTTTTGAAAAGGGGGAATCTTGAGAGTTTTCTTTTCCTTAGCCTATAAAAGCTTGGTGTGAATCAGAGCCCCACAAGCCTCCAGTCACTAAAAAAGGACCCCTCCTACAAAAGAAGAAAAGGACAACAATAGCATCAGCATCCCTTTCAAAGCAGACAAGACACTCCTACCAGGGAAAAGATAAATCAACTCCTTGACTGCGTATTATAAGGGGGGAGAGGGGGAGTTCAATAGGACTTGCTTGGTTGGGGTTGTCTTTTACAGCATAACATGTGAAGAATGTCCTCCACTTCGGGGACGGTATAATTTTCAGTGGGCTAGGGTAGAGATGGTCTCACCCTCTCCCTTCTCTAAAGTAGTTTCCAAAAACCAGAGAAAGACAGCTGTATTTGCCGCCAATCTTCAGTGTTCCCAAGGAGCATTCCTCTGAATGAACGGCGATCCTTGACCCATCAAATTTGAACATGCATCTTTGCATAAATTTTCATATATACTGTACTTATTTATTTTATGGGAGCTCAGGAACGAAGGAATTTAACTGGTGGCCTGCCTAGAAGATTGGCTAATTCTGGGAGCCACCAGAGAAGAGTGCTGACTAAACCTGGGAGTGGTAGTTGTCAGACTCCAGTCAAAAGTTTCTTAACATCCAGCAGACTTTTTTTTAGGCTGGAACTTTGTTGGGCTACTCATTGCGGCCAGCTGTCTCTTCCCAGCAGTGCTCAAACCAGAGTAAAGAAGGACCTGAGAAGATTCCTTGCACAGCCCAGCTTTTCCAGACGTCAGTTAGAACAAAGTCTGGGCCTGTTACAGTTTGGGCCCATGGTAGATCTAATCCTGAGATTATAACTGTAGGATTTAACAGAGTCTGGCTCTCACATGCCAGGAAAAGGCTTCGTGATCGCCTTCATCCGAAATTGGGAAGATACTCTGTTCGTGGACCTGGAAGGGGTCTTTAGCAAACAGGCTGACCTGACTCCACTGTTCATACGAGTTATTATACATGTGGATATCTCCTTAACAGGTTGGGGAGGAGATTGGAAGGACTGTCATATCAGCTTCTTGGGGCTATTGGCTGTCTCTCCATCTCAGAAAATGGAAACTCCCAAAAGGGAGACACATTTTGTTGGTTTTATACAATATAACTGCAATGTCTTATACCAAGTGGTTAAGCTCGTAATGAGTTCCTCTCAAGTCAGTAATTGCTAACATGCTTCTATGTCCAGTAGTGGACTGGTTTGCTACATGCAAGAACGATCAACTTCCAGATTGAGTCTCTGAACCTGGACATTCAGGTAACAGCAAGAGATGCATTGTTACAAGACTGAAATGAATGGAGAAATCTATGCTTTTTCCCGTCATTGTCCCAGATTTCGAAAACTTTGCACAATCTACAAGCTTTCAATAGAACCATGTTCCTAGTAGCCATGAATTAGCCAAACATTCATTGGTTCTTTATTTCTTCAACAAAAGGCG